>NC_090373.1:143273916-143619916 GCF_036365525.1 Heterodontus francisci | reverse complement strand
TCCTCCCCCTCCTTAGCCTTTACTCTAACATTATCCCAATCGATCTTTGGGTAATTAAAGTCCCTCAATATCACCACTCTATAGTTCTTGCACAGCTCTGTGATTTCCCTACAGATTTGCACCTCCGTCTCGCTCTCTCTCTCTATTTGGAGGCCTATAGAATATCCCAAGTAGCGTGATGATACTTTTCTTGCTTTCTCAACTCTAACCAAATGGATTCTGTCTTTGCCCCCTCAAGGACATCCTCTCTCTCCCACATTACAATGTCTTTCCTAATCAGTACTGCCACCCCACTTCCCTTTTTCCCTTCCCTATCTTTTCTGAACACTTTGTATCCTTGAAGATTAAGCCCCCAGTTCTCTCATTTTTAAGCCATGTTTCCGTTATTGCCACAACATCATATCCCACACAGCTATTCGTGCTTGTAGCTCACCAACCAGGTGGGGAGAATCCAGTGCTCCGAAATGCACTTAAATGAGTCAGTCCAAATTTTTGTCCATTAATTTATATGAATAGAAAAATCAGGCAGGTTCCATTACAGGCAGGTGATCCTCCTGACCAATTTTCCTCTTGCTCTCTCCAGGTAATGCTTTAAGCTCAAGCACGAGAGAAAAACTTGCCCCTTTACTTCTTGGCTCTCATCCTCATCAGCTGGGTTTGAGAGGACAGGAGCACTAAGAGTGACAACTTTCATAGGTAAATGCTTTCTGGCCTTACCACACCAGTGCAAGTCAAATTTAATCTTTGGATGTATTTACATTGATTGCAGCATTGGTGCAAAGTGTTTATGGTGTAATATAGTTAAATGCTTTGGGAAGAATAACTTTGGTTCTTCTAGCCTATCCTTACAAACCTCCCATTAGGTTAGGTTTCTTACCTAATTTATGAACTAACAGTCTTGTATCCTTTTTACTGACAGGAATTCATCCAGTACTAAAAAAAAAACTCGTCATGGTTTTCTATTCCACCACCAGCTGGTATTTGGTGGCACAATTCTATCATCCTCCTATGATCATTGTGTATTTATATAGTGCCTTTAACATAGAAAAACATCCCAAGGCACTTCACAAGGACATTACAAGATGAAAATGGAGGTCAAGCCAAAGAAGGAAATAATAGGAGCAATGACCAATGAGGAGGTTATGAGGAGGAGAGGTGGAGAAGCCAAGGAGTCTTGGATTATTGCACAACATGGGGCCTAGGCAGCTAAAGGCATGGCCGCCGATGGTAGGGGACATATAGAAGAATCTAGAGTCAGAAGAATAGGGTGTTTGGGTTGGTGAATGGGTGGGGTGGGGCGGGGCAAGTGTGTCGGTTTGTCGGTGATCCAAGCTGACTCCACACTATCTACAAGACAACTTCATCTATGACAGGACCTCTAACTTTAACTTTGGACTTTCACATACTATCTTCTCCCTATTGTCACTTTATAACTAGAAAATATCAATCTTAATCTTTGGCATGCCTTAGTAATCCAAGTTTCCCAGTGCCCATTTGCATGTAGGTTTTGGCACTTGCTCCAGACCAGAGGCAATTACTTCTTTCTCCCTTTTTTCCCCTCTCTCTTTACCCCACTTGTGCTTTCTTTCTCGTCTCCTTGCCTTCCTATTACCCAGTCTTGTTTCCTTTCATTTCTTCCCTCTCTGGTACTTTCCCATCCCAAATCCCTAGCCTTTCATTATTCCTCGACTTTCCTAATGAGCTATGTTCATCCTAAGCTCGATTTCCACTTGGATAAGCCCACAGCTTCCCTTGGTGCCACTCTTTGCATTCTCCAAAGGGCCATCGAGACCCAGAAACTCCAACTGGCCAATTCTACTCTCTCGCTGACCTTCCCACCCAGCCATCAACTGGGGGTAATCTTGCCAACTTCCTTCCTGTCCCACTGACTCCTCCCACCACTGACCTCGTGGGCTCTGCCAGATGATCAACAATCAATGCCCCTCTCCAGCTTCACACGCAGCTTCTCTATTCCCACAGTCTCAATCATAGACACGGAGATACCTTATTACTTCCTGGTATCCATCAACACTTACAACCCCTGCCCCCTTCCAACCCCACTTTCTTCTGAGTTTTCCCCTAGAAAATCCTCTCCAAGTCACTTACAACAGCACTTTTTAGCCTTTGGTCATTCATTCACCATAATACTTCTGGAGCCAACAATCCTCTCAATTACGCCCTCACCTTCAACTTTGATGCTGTTGACCCCAATAAATTCCTTACTGTATTCCATTCTGGTTGTTTCGGTGAACCACTTTTGAACATCTTACTACGTTAAAGACGCTCTATAAATGCAAACTATTATTATTTGCATACAGTATAATTACCTGATAGCAGAAATCACACAGCAAATAATTAATGGTACAATAGTTGACTTACACAATAATGATACTGTTCCAAAAACCTTAGTACTTTGTGCCAGCATATTTTAATTGAATCACTGATGTAACTTTTCATGCGTGATGACCTTCTTAGGCATCACATCACACGCTATCATTCTGTTCAGTAGAGATTTTGCATGAAAGTATTCACAGTTAGATGACATGATATTAATGTTTTAAAATTCATCAACGTGTTGTTTTAGTAGTTGAAATGCTCATCAATGTTAAGGCCACTAGATGGCATCCTCAACATATATTCAGGATAAACATACATTTCAATGACCAAAGCTTGAAATAAAAGGCATTTCAGTTCAGCCATTAGAGACAAATTTCTCCCCAGTCTACAAACTCACATGGATTAGCATTTTAAAAACAAAGTATTTTTTGATGAAACTTACAGATGCAGTTCTTTACATAGAACTGGATTAGCCAGACAGCTACCCCGAGAAACAGAGATACTACTAGACAGTTTTTTATACTGCTTTTTTCCCCCTGCACTAAGACATTTGCTCTCCCAACACCAAGGCAAAAGACTTCGAGAAGTCAATCTAGATTTTAAAAAAATATGCTACAAAAACATTCCAGTTTGTGGCATGATGAAACTCTGCTATCACAATGTCCATAAGGGGGTGCAAATCATCAGCAATTCTCCAATTTCTGACAAAACATGTACCAAGCCTCAACTCACCACTGCTCCAGAAATCATGGCCAGGGACAATAGCAAGAACTCAACAGAGTGAGGGAATCCTGGGCATCAATTCACATCCTACCCATCTAGAGGTTGGAAAAATTTTTCATAATACCACATTGTCACACAACGTTTCAAAAAATGTTCATCTATGCTAAGGCCACTGGATGGCACCCATAAAACTGTATACTTCCAAACTTCCCTGGGTATGGGGGAGGTGCCAGAGGATTGAAGAGTGGCAAATGTGATAGCCTTATTCAAGAAAAGGTGCAAGGACAGTCCTAGCAACTACAGGCCAGTTAGTTTAACATCAGTGGTGGGTAAGGTTTTAGAAACTATAATCAGGGAAAGTATTAACAGACACTTAGAGGTTCAAATTAATTAAGGATAGCCATGTTGAATTTGTAAAATCTTGACTAATCTAACTGAATTCTTTGATGAAGTATCAGAGAAGATTGATGGAGGAAATGCATTGGATGTTGTTTATGTGGATTTTAAGAAAGCATTATGTTACCGCTAACACCATGGGCTGTGCTGTGGATAAAGGGGAACCGGAGGATGAAGGCATTTGATAAGGTGCCACATCAAAAGTTATTGCAGAAAATAAAAGCTCATGGTGTAGGGAGTAACATATTGGCATGGAGAGAAGATTGGCTAGCTAACAGGAAACAGAGAGTAGGCATAAATGGGTCATTTTCTGGTTGGCAGGCTGTAACGAGTGTTGTGCGGCAGGGATCAGCCTCAACTTTTTACATTTTATATAAATGACTTAGATGAAGGGACTGAAGGTTTGGTTGCTAAATTTACTGATGACATAAAGGAAAGTAAGTTGTGACGAGCACATAAGGAGGCTACAAAGAGATATAGATAGGTTAAGTGAGTGGGCAAAGATCTGGCAAATGGAGTATAATGTGGGAAAATGTGAAATTGTCCATTTTGGCAGAAAGAATAAAAAAGAAACATATTATCTAAATGGTGAGATTGCAGAGCTCTGAGATGCAGAGGCATCTGGGTGTCCTAGTGCATGAACCGCAAACGGTTAGTATGCAGGTTCAGCAAGTAATTAGGAAAGCTAACAGAATGTTATCATTTATTGTGAGGGAAATTGAATACCAAAGTAGGGAGGTTATGCTTCATTTATATAGGGCATTGGTGAGACCACATCTGGAATACTGTGTACAGTATTGGCCTCCATATTTAAGGAAGGATGTAAATGTGCTGGAAGCAGCTCAGAGAAGGTTTACTAAACGAACACCTGAAATGGGCTGGTTGTCTTATGAGGAAAGGTTGGAAAGGCTTGTATCCGCTGGAGTTTAGGAGAGTAAGAAGTGACTTGATTGAAACATATAAGATCCTGAGGGGTCTTGACAAGGTGGATGTGGAAAGGTTGTTTCCTCTTGTGGGAGAATCTAGAAATAGGGGTCACTGTTTAAAAATAAGGGGTCGCCCATTTAAAACAGAGATGAGGAGAAATTCTTTCTCTGAGGGTCGTGAGTCTTTGGAACTCTTCCTCAAAAGGTAGTGGGAACAGAATCTTTAAATATTTTTAAGGCAGAGGTAGATTATTGATAAGCAAGGGGGTGAAAGGTTATCGGGGATTGGTAGGAATGTGGAGTTGAGGTTACAGTCAGATCAGCCATGATCTTATTGAATGGCGGAGCAGGCTCAAGAGGCCAATTGGCTTACTCCTGCTCCTAATTCGTATGTTCATATGGGATCCAAGGCAAAGTGACAAGTTGGATCCAAAATTGACTCAGAGGCAGGAAGTAAAGGGTAATGGTCGATGGGTGTTTTTGTGACTGGAAGGCTGTTTCCAGTGGGGTTCCGCAGGGCTCAGTACTAGATTCCTTGCTTTTTGTGGTAGATATCAATGATTTGGACTTGAATACAAGGGGCATGATTAAGAAGTTTTCAGATGATACAAAAATTGGCCGTGTGGTTGATAAAGAAGAAGAAAGCTATAGATTTCAACAAGATATCAAGGTCCAGTGAGATGGACAGAACAGTGGCAAATGGAGTTCAATCCAGAGAAGTGTGAGGCAATGCATTTGGGGAAGGCTAACAAGGCAAGGAAATACACAATAAATTGTGGAAGACTGAGAAGTTGTAGAGGAACAGAGGGACCTTGGATTGCAAATCCACAGATCCCTGAAGGTGGCTGGACAGATAGATAAGGTGGTCAAGAATGCATACAGAGGACTTGCCTTTACTAGCCAAGGCATAGAATACAACAACAAGAAGGTTACGCTAGAACTGTATAAAACACCAGTTAGGGCACAGCTGGAGTAGTGTCACCACAGTACAGGAAAGATGTGATTGCACTACAAACAGTACATAGGAGATTTACGAGGATGTTGCCTGGTATTTTAGTTAAGAAGAAAGATTGGATATGCTTAGGGTTTTCTTCTTTGGAACAGAGGAGACGGCGGGGAGACCTAAGAAGTATATATAATTATGAGGGGTCTAGAAAGAGTGGATAGAAAGGCCCTATTCTCCTTGGTTGAGTGGCTATAACCAGGGGGCATAGATTTAGGGCAAGAGGTACGAGGGTTAGAAGGGATTCAAGGGGAATTCTTTTTCACCCAGAGGGTGGTGGGATCTGGAACTCTCTGCCTGAATGGGTGGTAGAGGCTCATAACATTTAAAAAGTACTTGGATATGCACTTGAAGTGCTGTAACCTACAAGGCGACGGACCAAGAGCCAGAAAGTTGGATTAGGCCGATTGTCTCTTTGTCAGCCAGCGCAGACACAATGGGCCAAATGGTCACCTTTCTTACTGTAAATTTCTATGATTCTACATTGGAGGACATTAAGAGGCAACCATGTCATTTGGGTTTGGAGTTATATGTTGATCCGAGTGGGTAAAATTTACTTCCCTGAAGGGATTAGTATTGTGGTTGACTGTTACAACAAACCAGTAGCACCTCAACACTGAAAAACAGCTTTAAAATGTCATCCTACATGCTTGATATTGATCTTATAAAAGAGTGTGGCAACACAGTAAATGCTCCCAAAAATGAGGCAAGTACTTGACTACTCTTAATAAGAATATAAAACTTAACAAGGAGGGGTGTGAAGTGATTTTTTTTCTAAATACACCCTTTCCCCACCTACTCATTCCTTCATAGTCCACCAGAAGACACATCCTGCAACTGAAAAAAAATAAGAGAAGCAATTTACTCCCAGATGACTGCCCAGTGCTCTAATACAATAGAAGAGCCATCTACGGCATAGAAGGTGGCCATTCCGCCCATCGAGTCCAGGCCGGCTCTCCGCGGAGAAATCCAGTCAGACCCACTCCACCGCTCAATCTCTGTAGCCTTGCAAGTTTATTTCCTTCAAGTGCCTATCCAATTTCCTTTTGAAATCATTGATGGTCTCGGCTTCCACCACCCTCATAGGCAGCGAGTTCCAGGTTATTAACACTTGCTGTGTCAAAAAAGCTCTTCCTCATATTTCCCCTACATCTCTTGCTCAAAACCTTCAATCTGTGTCCCCTAGTCCTTGTACCATTAGTTAATGGAAACAATTTTTCCTTGTCTAACTTATCTCAGCCTGATATAATCTTGTACACCTCTATTAAATCTCCCCTCAATCCCCTTTGCTTCAGGGAAAACAACCCAGCTTTTCCAACCTAACCTTGGAGCTAAAATCCACCATCCCTGGAACCATTCATGTAAATCTCCTCTGCACCCTCACATCTTTCCTAAAGTGTAGTGACCAGAACTGGACACAATACTCTAATTGGAGCCTAACCAGAGCTTTATAAAGGTTCAGCATAGCTTCCCTGCATTTGTACTCTATGCCTCTATTTATGAAGCCCAAGATCCCACATGCTTTGCTAACCACTCTCTCAAATATATCCTGCTATGTTCAAAGATTGATGCACATGCACTCCAGGTCCCTTTGTTCCTGCACACTTTAGAAATGCGCCATTAAGTCTATATTGCCTCACCCTATCCCTTCTGCCAAAATGCATCATCTCACACTTGCTAGTATTAAATTCCATCCGCCACTTGTCTTCCCATTCTGCTGGCCCATCGACGTGCTGTTGTAGGCTGTTCGTATCATCCTCACTGTTTGCCACTCCTTAGTTTGGTATCATCGGCAAATTTTGAGATTTTATCATGGCATAATAGTCAGAGACAGAGGGGAAGAGGAAACCACACATATCTCCACTTACTCTGCCTGCTTCATCCAGGGCAAGTATGCAAACTTTTTCACCTCCTCCTTCATTAAGTACATGAGGGTCAACTTTATGATCCAGGTGTCCACCAGTCACAAGAACTTTCTTCAAGTTTAACTGCCTACACAAATCCAAGAAAACAATTAAATTCAGTACCTCCCAGAAAGATAAGTATTACACATATATACAAAAGGTTAGCAATATAGGAACATCCAAGATAAGTCAAGAACATTACAAAGCCATCCGTCTAACTCCATAATTCTACCAGACTACCATCTAGATGCATCTTGAATGCTCTTAAAGTTTGTACCTTTACTACCTGCTGGTGATAAATGTCTGGAATAACCTGTTACATGTGGAACTTTTTTTTTAAATATCCGATTGAAATGTTCTTCTCAGCAACTTATACTTAACTACCTCTGGGCCTATTAGCTGTTTCAGTCATATTCTGGATTTATTGTCTAACCCAAATAATATTTTATATACTTCAGTGAGGGCTTATTCTCTATTTTTTCTTTAGGAAGTAAAGATTGAAATTATTTAACTTTTCCTCATAGGTCATACTGCCTACTTGAAATCACTGTTGCTCCTCCTCTCTATTTTCTGCAATGCTTGTACATCTCTTTTGTAGCATGATGGTCAAAACAGTACAAAGTACATTTAATTAGTTCACCAATTCTGCAAATATTGACAGTAACAAGTTTAATAATATTCTCATTACAAATGAAATAAAAAATATGAATTCTGTAATGCTTACTATGCGTCTTTTTTCCAAGAAGGAAATATTTAATATTTCACTACCCCATATTTCTCCTAATATTCCTGCATATCTTGTAAGCATTGTTTGGTAATATTCCATGGAGGGTTGAAACAGAGGAGTATTTTAAATCTCAAAAAAGTCGCCTTCTACAAAGACTGGGGGAGAAATGGCAAATCACAAGCACACCGTGGGAGGAATTCTGGTTTTATAAATCAAAGTGCAGCCAAAGTACAAGACAAAAACAGCCATTCATAAAATGTAAACCTGCAACTATGACGCACTGGTCCTGGTGGGGAGCTTTGCGCAATGTATTAACAGGTCAGAGTATCACAAGGTACCATCACGAATTGGACTTAACTTCTAAAATAAAAACAGAAAATGCTGGAAACACTCAGCAGGTCTGGCAGCATCTGTGGAGAGACAAAGAGTGTTAACATTTCAGGTCTGTGTTCTGATGAAAGGTCACAGACCTGGAACGTTAACTCTGTTTCTCTCTTCAAAAATGCTGCCAGACCTGCTGAGCATTTGCAGCATTTTCTGTTTTTATTTCAGAGTTCCAGCATCCACAGTATTGTGCATTTAAAATAATGCTTAATTTCCAAGTTGGATTTCCCAATCTGTGTCTGGCAACTGAAACTGCACCAGAAACACAGTCTTGTAAATTCAGGTCAGTATACTCTCTATTACTAGTCTTTGAAACAGCCTTACTGTAATAGTTTAAAAAAAAGGTTAAAGGCAAATAAATACCTGGAAGCAATTTTCTTGCATTGATAACCTGTCAACAGGTAAACATCTCCTCTTTCCGAAACACACACTGTGGCTCCATCACTTGCTGCTGCTAGAGAAATCACTATGTCCTTATGATGCAAAGCTGATACTTGACGAGGTGCAAACACACATCTTTCTCCATTAGGATCCATTAAGTAACCTGAATCAATAATTCAGATAAATTGTAAATACTGGCAAGTAGCAGCACTCAAGGAATTCATACACATTCAGAATAAATCATTGTAACTTTAAAGACAGACAGATTTGCAAGCATCGTGCGCCAATGTTTTTAAACCACTTTTTAGCACAGCACAAATTACCAGTACATGTTGAAAATAATTTTATATTTCTCTCAAAAATTATACTCAAGTCATCTTTACACTTTAAATGACTTAAAACTAGTAAGTCACCCACAGACAAAATATTCATAACAAAATGTTAAAACAAAGGGCTCAGATGAGCAAAGTAAAAAATGGCGTGGCACAATGTCCTTTCACTTATCTGCCCTGGGCTCAAATCCTGCTCAGACTGGCAGAATAACAATCGCCTGGTTCTAACAGCTCCAAGAGTCTGAAGCAAGCCAATCCAACCATATACTAAACAGCCAATGTATTTTTATTTAGATGCAAAGATAAATAGAGTTCAAAATTAAAATGCAACACTTGTGCAGTAGTGTGCACTTCTAAGGCTGAGCAATATATAGGGAGTTTACCCTGCATTTAACTTAGAGGCTATAAAAGGAACTGGTCGCACTTGATATTGAGAGAAAGTGGAGGAAATTGCAAAGTAAAAAGAACTTCTTGTTAAATAAAGTAATTAGTATATAAAATGTCATGCCTCAGTGCAGATACTTAGTGACATGCAAAGGTGGCATGGCGTATTCACCAATGCAAGCATTAGATACGAAACCGGATCTACATCTTACCAAGCTGGCCACCATTCAGACCCATGGTATATAGCGCTTCCCTTGTCCACAGAACAGTGTGAAACCTCCCCACAGCAACTCCAACCACAGTTCTTCCTTTAAGGGTTTTGGACTGTACCTTAACAAATGTTTTAAAAAAAGTACAGATTCACAAATATTAAGCAAACAAAAGGGCAAAAAGTTCCCTCTTGTATTTATTCCAAATCAGCAGGTTCCATATATGGCTTTACAAAAATTCTTAGCTTTTGAAATTACCCGTTATGGTACATAATACTCAAGCAACACACTGGTACAAAGCTGTCAAAAGCATGTGCAGTTGAGATCAATGTAAAATCTAGATCGAAGCTACTATTAAAATATAGATTGTAGTTTACTCCTAACAAATTTAAGGCCTCCCATAAAGCCCACTCACATAAATTTAGCTCTATTTCCGAAATTTAATTTTTAAAAGTTTTTGGAAAGTTAGGGAAGTTTCAGGAAACATTTGGTCAAGAATGAGCTTGAAAAATAAAACTATACATTATTCAAGATGCTGGCTTTGGCTAGCTTTCAAAAAAGAACATGTCAAATAAAAATACTTAAACCAGCATCAAATTTAATCAACAACCTCGATGGATCTACTAATTAGAACTGTAAAGCAAGAATGTTATTAAATTTTACAATTAAAAGAAAATTAATAAGATGAGTGTAGAAAAACACTATAGGTATTTCCAGAACAAACCTTCATATATAAATGAAGTGAAAGAGGATTGCTTAACATCAATGGCTACAAAAGAGCAGAAATGTCTTTGGTGATTCTTCTCCTAGAATCATAAAATACAATCATAGTATCTTGCAGTACCAAATGAGGCCATTTCATGCCTGTTCTGGCTCTTAAAGAGTTATCCAATTAGTCCTACTCCCTGCTCTTTCTCCATAGCCCTTCATTTTTTTTTTCTTTTTCAAGTCTATATCCAATTACTTTTTGAAAGTTACAGTTTTGAAAAAGTTCTGAAATGGAAGATACCAAATCCCAAAATTCAATTCCCACCCTATGAAATAATGCCTAGCTACCCGACCCGAACCCGACCAAACTCGACTGCATGTGTTGGGGTCGGGTCGTGTCTATATTCTGTGTCCAGTTTTGTTTTGTATTGTTTTTTTTAAATCTACACTTTGATGCGATTTTTGTTCTGTACTAACATGTTTGACATTTTTGGGTTGGGTCAGGCATGAAAAAAGAATTGAAGGACTTGGGCCTGGGATGGCTGTGGTCGGGTCAGGTTTTAATTTTACACCCAAGCCAGGCTCTACTATGAAATATGGCAAAACCTAACTCTAGCTGGAAATTCAATAAATTATTAAGGATTTGAAATTTTCTTACATTCCTGTTTAATCTCACATTCATGAAATATAAGCACACTGAAAATACTTTCCATTATCTCATAACATTTTTTTTTTAAAGTTATGAATAGTGAGACTAAAATTTTCTTGTGTCAGATGTTCAAAATAAAGCTGTTTCATTACGAGAAGATCAACCCCCTCACTGACCTCTGGTTATACATCCCCAAAGAACCACCCATGAATACCTGTCTTGGTATGCTACTATTGGCTGGTGGAGGTGCAATACCCAGCTGATTGTAAGTGTTCAGTCCAAAAGCATACACAGATCCATCTTCTGTCAAAACAATGGTATGGTCCTTTGCAGCTGCCACCTGAGAACAACGATGGCTTGCTAAACCTTCCACCATTCGGGGAACCTAACAAAACAGTAATGTTATGTAACAAACGTATAATCAAACAGTAAAATAAAAGCAAAATACTGCGGATGCTGGAAATCTGAAATAAAAACAAGAAATGCTGGAACCACTCAGCAGGTCTGGCAGCATCTGTGGAAAGAGAAGCAGAGTTAACGTTTCGGGTCAGAACTGATGAAGGGTCACTGACCCGAAACGTTAACTCTGCTTCTCTTTCCACAGATGCTGCCAGACCTGCTGAGTGGTTCCAGCATTTCTTGTTTTTATTGTATAATCAAACAGTCTCATTATAAACCCCTACACGCACCTTGCTTATTGTCTTACCAAGTAGCTGATTCATGCAGACCAGAAAGGTTCAACAACAGCTTGCATTTATATAGCACCCGAAATGTACAAACCTATCCCCTGGCACTTCATAGAGAATCAGACAAAAACCAGAGGTGACGATATTAGAAGTGGTCTCCAAAAGATTGGTCAAAGAGATGGGTTTTAGGAAAGTTCCTAAAGGAGAACAGGGAGGTGGAGATTCAGAAAGGTTTACAGCGAAAATTCCAGAGCACAGAGCCGAGAACAGTTAAAGATATAGCCACCAATGGTGGTGTGAAGAAAGGGGGGATGCACAAGAGGAATAGTGCGTTCTGGGTGCATGTATGACTTGAGGAGATTACAGAGATAGTGAAGGGAAAGGCTATGAATGGATTTAAACACCAAGATGAGAATTTAATATTTTGGACATTGGGTATCTGGAAGCCAGTGCAGGCCAGGGTGGTCACAGTGAGCAAAACCTAGTGCCATTAAAGATAGAGGCAAAGTTTTGGACGAGCTGGAGTTTATGCAGTGTGGAGGATGAGAAGCTGACCAATAGAGTATTGGACTACCAGAGTCTAGATAGAGGTAACAAATAGCTGGGTGCCAACAGCAGACATGTAGACCCTGACGCCATGTCTTTGGATTATGTTGCAAAGTGGCAGCATGATGATGAGGAAGAGGTATGAGCCAGGGATGCATCCTTGCAGGACATAGAGGTAATGGGGAGAAAGAGAAGTTACTGATAAGGATACTCTGGCTATAACTAGGTAGATGAAGAGGGGAAACGAGCAAGGGCAGTCTCACTGAGGCGGGTAATGAAGGAGAAATGTTGATGGAGGATGGTGTGATGGATTGTGTGAAAGGCTGCAGAGAGATCAAGACAGACAAAGAGGGAAAATGCACCATAATCACAGTCACAAAGCATGTCATTTGTCATTAAGGCCATTTTAGTACTGTAACAAAGGAAGAAACAAGATTCAAACAGGAAGTTTCAGAAACATCAATACATTCAAGGGCTTTGGAACGGAAAGAGAGACTGGAGAGCGAGAGGTAATTTTCAAGGACAGAGATCAAGAGTGGATTTTTTTGAAAAGCAGAGTGATTACAGATGTTGAAGGGGAAGGCAACCATTTACAAAGACAACCAGCAACAGGACCAAAGAAGGGTAGTAAGGTGGTCAGCAATTTTATGGGACTAACCCGAAGGAGGAGGAGGTGGGTCGCATGGAAAAGATGAGTTTGGAGAGGGCATGAAGAGAGATAGGAGATGGAAGGGGAATGGGAAGTATGCAGCAGAGGCAGATGAACCAATAGTCTCGATTTTAGTGAAAAAGAATCCTGTGTACTGCTTGCACTTGCTGTTGAAGGTGTCATTTGAGGAAGTAGTATGAAAGGGTTTAAAGAAACAGTACACACTGGAGAAAAGAAAACAGGGGTAATCTTTGATCTCGAGATGACCTTAAGTAGTGGGCAGTATTGAAGAGGAGAGGCGGCCTAATAGTGCTCCATGTGTCTAGCCAGATCTGGTGACGCATGTTTAAATTAGTTGTGTGCCAAATAGGCTCAAGTCTGGACCATTTGGGTGTAAGGAGTGAACCTGACAATCATACCAGAGAGAAGAACTAGGATAACATAGATTAAAGGTCATCCTGGGCAAGAGTATCAAAAATGGAGGTGAGGAAATAGTTCAGCAGATCGACAGCTGCACAATTATCAAGGCAAATAAAGAGCCAAAGGCTAGCAGGGGAAGCTGGAAAGTGCAACTGCAAAGAAGTGGTCAGAAATGGCCTTGTTAATGATACTGGGAGTAGAATCTCCATATGAGATGCCAGGTCAAGAGGGTGACTATGAATTCGGGTAGCAAAGTTTATATGGAGGGTGAGCTTCAGAGAGTACAGGACAGCACTGAAATCAAAGGAGAGGGGACAAGGAAAGTTGAGAATTCCAGTCCGTGCTGTCTGCTGATCTCAGTTAAGTTCGCAGTTGGGGTGCTACTATTGACATCAGTGCCCTTTAGGTTCAGGTAGGAAATGAATGCCAAGATTTCCATTCCTGATTGCAGTCCACCGACGTGTAAATCCCCCATCTCCCACAATCTATCCACAAACTCCCCCCCCTTCCGTTAACTGCCGATCACTTACTCATTGCCAATGACAGTGGTAATCACATAGCTCCTCCTGATGGCTTCTCTGCTTCTGATGACTGCCAATCACTTATTCCCTCCTGATGACTGCTCCCCTCCCGATGACCGACTCCTTCCCGATATCTTACTCCATGGTTGCAACTTGAAGCTGCCATTAAATTTGGAAGAATCGCTGGGATGCTTTTACATTTTCTGGCCGCTAAGCCACACCCTTTCTGCTTCAATGTTATTATCGGGACCTTACTTTGAAAAGGTAAAAATTGCACCAGAACTTGCACTGATATACCTTAAAATACCTTTACTGAGCGGCAGTGGAGTGGGGGGAAACAAAACAGATAGCGAAGCGGTGCAGGGAGAAGTGAACAGGTGCCAGGATTTAGGGAATGTGTTCCAGGGTAGTGACAAGGCAGCTGGAAGCTCTGTTGCCCATGGTGGAGCAAAGGGAGATTGGGATACACAAAAGATCGTTTAAGTATTTAGCCAAGATGTTAAGAGACTCAGTTACATAAAAATGCTAATCCTTCAAAAAAAAAGCCGGCAAACGTAGCTGGAGACCCACGTCACCCCCTCACAACATGCTAAGCTCATGAGGATCTGGTGAACTAAACAGCTACAGCTTCCAAAACACCCAATAGCTGAGTTGTGGCCATAATAATCTAGTATCTCTCCTTCACTACTAAGATAACCGCGAAGAGACGATGGCCACTTCATTGTGATGAAGGGTCAAAGAGTGGGACAGCTGACAACAAAATCCTTAATAAGGGACTGGGAACAGAATTCTCACAACTAAGCTCAAGATTATACACTTAAGCATACCAAACCTAACAGATGCTCTACAAATTCAATCCCTCTCTGGTCAGAGAAGAACAACTACATACTTTCTAATATTCCTGTCCCACATTTAACCATTCTGGGAAGCAGAATAAGAAATCAGAGAGCTCTATCTCTGTATACCTAGGCCTATCCCTGCTGGACTTGCCTACTGGAGTGCAAATGCGCCATTCTTTTACCTTGTGCCAACTCAGGCGAGAGCAACTCTCACTGCTAGCTGCTAAAGATTTCATTTCTTCCCACAAGATGACTATATGGTAATCAAAGTGGGAAATGGATGGATTCTACCTAGAACTCAAGGAGCATCAGGCAGCCTAGAACCCTTTCCCGATGGCCCAAATAACTCTACTTCCCACTGTCAGAATAGGACCACAGACCAACAGTGCCCTCGCTGCACGCCATGAAGGCTGCAAGTAAATATGACCCTTGATGTTGCTCTGACCCAGCCAAACCCCTGGGATTCATCAAATTATTCCAATCCCCAAATGATACACTGCTCTCAATGCGAGTACAACCATACTGACAATCCTAAAAGATAGCAATGTATTCTCCTGTACTCACATTATGTAATAAAACTGTATCATGACTTTACAAAGTATATCTATTCTCTTTTCCTAAAAAGGGAAAAAAAAAGTCTAACATTATGAAGTAAATACAAACAAATTTTAAGAATTTCTACCTACAAGGTATGTTTGTTCGTCTCCATGTCCAAGACGCCCTCCTTGGCCATGACCACAGGTATACACTTGACCTTTCTGGGAAAGGAACACTGAATGGAATTTGCAAAGCACAACCTGAAAGACAAAAACAAAGTGAAGTATGTAATTTGAATACTTACCTTTTTTGGTGCTCCCAATATTACACATCTGAGTAATGTCTACCTCATTAAATTTGCAAAGCATTTAGAGTCTCAAAGAGAAGTACTGGAAAGCAATTTCTGGTTCCAGTCATAGAAACACTGTCAGAAACAGAGTTTCAAATTTAGCTTGATAGTTGCTTTCCTAAGCATAATCAATAGTATAGACTTGCATGTTTTTGCACCAACATTATAAACCTACTGCACTGTTCAATCCAAGATTCCAAAATTAGGAGCCCAAATGACCCATTGATCAGCTTCCATTTCAGTATTGTATTAATGGATTCAAAGTTGAAGATTTGGTGCAGTAACAATATATTCAATGATGTATTCAGCATACTTTACTAAACGTCTTTGGAACATTCAGATCAATAGTGCATCAAGTTTTATTTTTATTGCAATCTATCCAATTTGTACAACAAATAGTGTCCAACTAGATTATGAATAATAGCCCTATGCTTAAATCACGGTTAAAGGAGAAACATTTCCTCAAACAAGATAAGTAACATTTACGTCACACAAGCACTGAGCAAAGACCATATCCAACAAGAGAGAACCTAACCATCTCTCCTCGATGTTCAACAGCATTACCATTGCTAAAAACCCCACCATCAACATCATGGGAATCACCATTGACCAGAAACTTAACTGCACCACCCACAGAATATTATGACTACAGGAGCAGGTCAGAAGTTGGAAATTCTGCAGTGAGCATCTCACCTCCTGACTCCCCAAAGCTTGTCCACCATCTATTAGGCACAAGTCAGGAGTGTGATGGAATACTCTCCACTTGCCCGGATAAGTGCAGCTCCAACACTCAAGAAGCTTGACACCATCCAGGACAAAGCAGGTCACTTGATCGGCACCCTGTCCACCATGTTATACACTCACTCCCTCCACCACCGATGCACAGTGGCAGCAGTATGCATCATCTACAAGACACACTGCAGCAACTCACCAAGACTTCTTCAACAACACCTTCCAAACCTGCAAACTCATCACCTAGAAGAACAAGGGTAGCTGATGCATGGGAACATCACCACCTGCAGGTTCCCCTCCAAACTACACACCATACTGACTTGGAACTATATCACTGTTCCTGGGTCAAAATCCTGGAACTCCCTTCCTGTTGGTGTAACTACACCACATGGACTGCAGCAGTTCAAGAACTGCCACCTTCTCGGGGATAATTAAGGATGGGCAACAAATTCTGGCCTTGCCAGCAATGCCCACATCCTATGAATGAATAAAAAAAAAGCTGAAGTAAATTCACAGTACTGCTTATTTGCTGTTCAAGACATATACTGCAATTAAAAAATTGTAAAATCAATAAAGCATCCCAAACGACCACCATAGTACTCTAGTTGGAGTCATGTGAACGGATAGCAAGCACGATTATGTCCAAAATTTGGTAATGTTCTTTCCTCTTACAGCACTCAGCACTACTTCTGATTGCACACATTCCACAAAAAGCAATCTCCACAATACCATTAGGGTTTAACTTGTCTGAATTCAGTTTCCTTGCCAACATTTATAATAAAAATTATTGCAGCTTATAGATCATTTCATACAAGGCCATCAAAACGTATTAACCATTAAAGTAAAACAAAAGCAATAGATACTTTTTTCTATGAAATATACCAATTTTAGAGATTTTAATCTTGTGGTTCACGGGCCATTCATTATGATGGGTTTAGGAAACACTCAAACTCTGGTTGTACAATGCCTTCAATATTTAAAATCTCTCATTCCTAAAATACAGCACAACGTATATGCTTCAGGCTGAGTATAAACATCAAACTGCATGAAAGAAAGAATTGCATTCATGCAGCACTTTTCAGAGTCTCAGGACGCCCCAAAATATGTTTCAGAGCCAACTAATTATTTTTGAAGTGTAAATACTGGTGCTTTGTGGACAAAGGCAGCAGCCAATTTGCATAGAATGTTCTGAAAAGCAGCAAAGTACCCAATTAAATCGGTTTTGCTGTTAAGGGACAAATGTTAGCATAGCCAACAGAAGACCTCCTTACTCTTCGAATAGTGCTATGGAATCCTCAACATCTGTCCAAACAGACAGACAGGGCTGACTTCAAATCGCATCCAAAAGATGACTGTTTTAAAATATAGCACTCCCTGAGTCTGACGTGTCCACCTAGATTATTTGCTCATATCCTGGACTGGAGTTTGAACCCACTACCCTCTGACAGAGAGGCGAGAATACTTCCACTCGGCCAAGCTAACACAGGCACCAATTAGATTGCACACTCCACAAGAAAAATTATTAAATATCTGCTGTTACATTTTAGCATAACAGATTTTAAAACATGACTTCTTATAGTACCTGCTTAATGTAGATCCCTGACCTAGGGAAGAAGTCTACCAGCTCAGGGTGATGCTTGCTTTGTTGGCTTCCATGACCAAGAGTAAAATTAGTGTTGGTACCCCAGGTATAGACTTCAGTGGGATCTAGAAAATAAATCTGAATATACATATCAAAAGCTCAAAAGCCATTAAACCACTAAGTCAAATGTTGATCAACCACACAGTTAAATTAGTTTATTTATTAAATGCAACCTTCTACGGACATTAATAGAAAGAATTAAAAATGATATCTGGACAGAATTTAAATCAGTTCCTGTAACATTAGAACTCAAAATGAATAGGATGAGAGAATTACACACATGTTTTTTGTTAAATATTTTTATGGTACTTTTAGAATGTTTTGCCAATGCTCTTAAATTGCTACTTATCATAACCAGCCTAGAGAGAAAGCAGATGGCCTGTTTACAGCATTTGCTAATGCCAAATGCAGGTCATCATATCCTCTATTTCCTCCATCCAAGAAACCATCTAGTCTCAACAGCATCTCCCCAATCTTTGCTGGACTTTCAGTGAAGCTAGTCACATGGCAAATCATGGCCTTTACACTGTGTTAAACCACTGCCACTGAATATTGTCGAGTTGAATCTTTATAGTAGCCTTTTATTTATGTCGGTGCTATAAATCATGCAACAAGCTCATTTTTAAACTGCCATTAATTGCTCCTCTAACTCCATTAGTAACTGCAGCAGATAAATGTTATTGTATACACCGAAGATTTCTTTTTCAAAATACTCAGGTACCCATACATAAAAGAACCTTTAGAACTCAAAAGGTCACCTGATCTATAAATGATACCATACTGAGTTTTGGTAAGGATGTCACAATAGACAGTTAAACAGATTTTCAATGTTTGCTTAGATTTTTACTTTAAGTTACTATATTAATATGCATATATTGAGAGAATGAAGAGAGGATTATACCAGTCTTTCTATAAACCACATATGATGGTCGATCTTTCATGGTCAAGTCAAGTGTAGATAACCCTTCTTTGTCCTGTATGTATAGACTACTCCCATGCTGCAAAGAAAAAAATGATAAAAGCATAAATCAGAAACCACAAATTTGACATGTTTAAAAGGAAGGAGATGAACAAGACAAAGTTCAAAGAAACTCTGAAATCTGAAACAAAAGTTGATGAAATTCTATAAATCATCACATCTACTTTAATAGCACCAAAATGCAACTTTAAAATTGATATAACCATAGCAACTACACCATGGAAAGAGGCCTTTCAGCCAGAGTTAGCTTCAATTACAGCTATAATCCTATTACTTTACATTTTCCTCGTCTCTTTTTATATTCTTCCTTTGCAAATACCTATCCAATTCTTTTATTGAACAAACCTTTAGTTGATGCCTAAATAGTCATATGTGGTAAAATGTTTCATATTCCAATAACTTTCTTCTAACCTCTCCTTTGTTCTTCCTATAATAATTCCAACTTTATGCCCCTTTGTTACTGATTCAGTGGAAATAATAGTTCACTATTTTTCTTTGTAAAACCTTGCGTTCTTTTGAAACACTTCCATTAGATCCTCATACAAAACCCCAATTTTCATGTTTTTCTTCATACCTAAACTCTCACATGCCTGGCATAATTCTCATGAATCTTCACCTGCCCTTTTTAAAGACACAAAATTGGGGAGTCCAGAATGGCATAAGGTATCCCAACTGTAGTCTAAAGTATTTTATACAAAGATAGCACTTCCGTGATTTTGTATTCAATGCTCCATTGTATAAAACCTTGTCGTAATATCCTTTTCTGCACATTGAAGATCTGTGTGCAGACCCCCTGCACCCTCCCTAGACTTTCTATTGCTCCAAAGAATCTAACCATTTTCAATACACATTCCTTCACTATTATTGTTCTAAAAATATACTTCACATTTACTTGCACTTGCCCATCACATACTCTGCTAATCCATTCACATTCTCCTGAATGTTTGCTTGCTGCTTATCGTATTACCTAAGTTGGTGGTGTCAGCAAATTTCAATGGCATTGCTCCTGCACCAATATCCTATGTCCAAGTCAAAATGTGCCTGCACAGATCATTGACAACCCTCAAATGTAAAAAAAAAATCATCCGGTTACCCCTATTGTATTCTTTATATCCCCAAGACATTGATCTAGCCACGCAGCTCTGCTCCTCCTACTACAAAAATCAAGTCTCTTTTGCGCCTACTGAAAATAGATGATGGTTTGTGTATTGCTGTCAATGACGACAGCCTATGAGTCACCTACAATTTAATACAGCACATGCTGCTGCTCGACAATATCATCCACGTCAGGTTCCACATGTACAGTGATGACACCCAGGACTACCTCCCATCACCTCCGTCGAACCCTCCACTGTCTATAAATGGTCACATTGCTCGTCCAACATTTAGTAACAGATGAGCAGAAATTCCTTCCAATTAAATATAATGGCTAAATATAATCATTAGCAGCCATGCATTCAGCTGTCAAAGCCCTAAGTTTTGAAATTCCCTACCTAAACCTCTTCACCTCACTTTCCTCCTTTAAGATGGTCCTTAAAACCTACCTTTTTTCACCAAGCTCTTGGTCATCTGCCTTAACATTTCATGTGGCTCAGCATCAAATTTTGTTTGAAAATGCTCCTGTAAAGCACCTTGGGATATTTTACAATGTTAAAGGCATTATATAAACACAAGTCATTGTTGCAAAGCTCAATTTTTTTGAGGAATATTTTCTCACCCATGACATTGGATGTCAGATTGACATGAGGGCTGATCTTTCCTTGATTTACTTTGGGGTCTCTTTTCTCGAATCAACATATTACAAGGAGAGGTAAAGAAACTTCCCTACCTAGAGGATCCAGAAACCATCTAACACAATTACCTAACTGCTCAACTCTTACAACAAAATTAACTGGACTATCAATATAAACGCAAACAGAGCAGGTCACAGTACCTTTAGAAGAAACATAGCACAATCAATGTGCCCATAGAAGATACTTCTATGCAGAGGCGTCCATCCAGATTCCTTATCCTTTACAGAAGGATCAGCGCCTTTCTTTTCAAGAAGCCAATTCAAAACAGATTTTTTACCACAAGATGCAGCCATGTGTAGAACTGTTCTGCCAAAACTATCCTTCAGGGAAGATGCATTGTAGCAATAAGATGAAAGGAAGGCTTTATTCTGGCCTTCAGTTCCCTTAGTCATCACTGAAATCATGTCAAGGGCATGCTGCAGAGAATGGCACTTTGGAGTGCAGTCAGCAATCACAGAATTCATCCTGTTCCCACCTTCTAGGTCTTGAAAAAAAAAGTCTTAAATTTTTGTTGAAGGCAACGAAACTTAGTCGCCTGGCAGTTGTACTATCAAAGCGCTAGATTTGTGCTCGTGTTATAAAAACACTGCACTCTAGCAATCCTGTAGTCTTCGTTACATTAGTTCAGTACAAGAGAGCAGCGTTGATTTAGTTCAAGCAACTGTTCCTTCAAGGTATAAAACACTATTTCTAATATATGGCACTTTGTTGCAATTAAATAGACAAAAATATAAATTTAATTATAATATTTCTGTGGAAAATAAAAACTGTTGTAAACTTCCAGTCAAATACAACCATCACACTCTCCTGAACCAACCATCTCGCCAACCACCATAGGGGAAGGGAAGCTCCCCTACAACTCCTTTCTGGTTTAAGCCTCCATAATTGTAAGTGCCACCTGTAAAAATAACATAAAAACAGATCAGTACACAAATATTTCCAAGCGTTACATTATTCCAATTTGCTGCTTTGGAAGAGAAAGCCTTAATTTACCAACTCATTTTAAATTCTGACAGTTGGGTTGACTCTTATTTTTAATGGGTTTTCAAAAAACAAGTTGCAATACCATGCAGACAAGTATAACCAGAAAGCATAATACAATTTTTCCTGCATTACTTCCATCATATTGGATATGCTGAATAAAAGAGGTAGTGCCACAGTGGTCCAGTGTATGGGACTTCACTGTAATTTGTTGAAAAAGTACTTGTAAACTGACATCAGAAAAGGCTGCTCATATCCATTCAGCAGTATGCCACTCTGAAGGAATCGCTGAACTTTCCCAAAAATGGTACTACTTTGGAACTAACAGTTTTGTTTTGCACACAACATAAAATATTGTAGTCTTTTTAAGGCTAATCTAATCTTGCACTCTGTTGACAAGTCACGAATTACAAGTGTTGCTCTCAGTTTATCCTTGCCCTTCAAAGCTGCAACCCACAGAACTTTTATCTTTATTTAAAATATATTGCATTGCTTGCATTTGGACAGAATCAAATAGAAACTGACTATAGACTAGTTGTGAGAAGATGTATTTGCATAATTGAAGTCTGCATAAAAAGACAATTTGATCCCAAGGTATAAATAAGACAAACAGAGTACAACATTCAGGGAATCAGGTAGAATACCGCTCCACCAAGTAGAGCTAATCAAGAATACAATATAAACATTTTAATCACTTTAGCAATCCTCAAGACAACAGTTTACCAAACTTCAATTGTAGTCAACATCTCTGTACTATTTGGTGTCACTGAACCACATTATAGCCATAGTTAGAGGAATAATAAATTAGATTAAGTGTTTTTCCTCTGCTGCATTACAATTTGTCATTAATTTTGCACTATTCAGAAACTCAGCCAAGTTTTTCCCGAGGCCAGTATTTCAGGCTTTATATTTACAAAATCCTGGCAGTAATATTTTCCATTTGTTTTGAAATTTATAGCAGGATAAGTGCCATTTAAGGGAATCCGTCACACGTGATATATAATAAATCACGCAGATAAAACAGAGCTTTAAAATATTACAGCAGGAAATAAGCTGCTTTAAAAATCAGAATGCAGATAATATTTTCATTTATTCCACTTGTTACACCATGCACCTGCAGGGATTGAAAAGTGTGCAGGGCATCAAAAAAATCACTTTCAGACAATTACTTTATATTTGCAGTCAGAGGACTGCATCAGCCCACCATCTTTCTGAACAGCATCTGAAATTATGTCAGGCACAACATTTGTTTGGCATCCAGGTCTCTAACTGACGTCCACTTTGTTAGAAAGGTCAGTGTTTACTGACACCAAGAGGACAATGAAAAGAAAGACTCAGACACTCTCACCTGCCCAGCTAGAGAAAACAAGAAAGCTGCAAAAAGAACAATTGCACATAAAGAACTTTCATTTATATAGCACTTTAGGGCAGAGAGCAGAAGAAACTCAAAGATACACAAAGCATAGAGAGTCAATGGAATGCATTACCAGGGATTAGAGACATCAGCATTTAAGAATAGGTGCAACAGGTGGTTGAAGGAAAGAGGGATAAAGGGGTATGGGAATAGGGTGGCTAAATGAGTTTAGGACCACTGTTCAGGTGGTGAATAAATGTGAAATAAGCAGCTAATAACTGCAGCTAGCAGCCAACTAAAACTGCAATATACTCAACATTAGAATTTAGAAAAAATATTAATTTGTTCTTCAGTTCCGAACACATAGGAACAGATTAAGAGGCTCAATTTTAACTCTGGGCAGATTTCCAGTGGATGAGTGGCGAGATGAGTTGGAAATTCACCTGCTGCTTCAGCAATTTGGCCGAGACTATTTTAGCTCTTGGGCCTTGTTAAGATACTGTCAGTCCACCTCGCCATAATGCCTGCTGGCCTCTTAAAATCTGAGCAGCCTGGGAGGAATGGGGAACGCTTAACCTTTCCTCGTGAGGCACAGAGGAGCACTCCAGCTCCTCCAGGCCCCACAAAGGAAAGTTAAAAAAAAACACACATATCTCATTCTGACTTGCAGGAAACTGCTTAGGCTGGAGTTAAAAACAGACGTATGTTACATATGACCAGCTTCTTGATGTCATCAAGATCTGACTGATGTAACCGATCCCAATATGCAAATTTAAAGCAGAACCCTACTGGCTTACCTACCCAACTCCCATATGGCAGGATCTGGGCATTTGGGGGTAGGTAAGTGACCAAGATGAATTTAACTGCCTCCTGCCCCAGATTTCTCTATACCACCGAGTTCTGCAATCTCTCTCCATTTAAATAGTATACAGCTTTTCTATTCTTCCTGCCAAAGTGGACAAGTTCACATTTTCCCATTATACATTATACTCCATCTGCCTGATTTTTGCCCACTCACTTAACCTATCTATATCTCTTTATAGACTCTTCACCTCCTCTTGACAACTTACTTTCTTTCCTATCTTGATGTCATCAGTAAATTTAGCTACCATACATTTGGTCCCTTCATCCAAGTCATTGATATAGATTGTAAATAGTTGAGGCCCCAGCACTGATCCCTGTGGCAGATCACTAGTTACCAATTTGCCAACTTGAAAAAGATCCATTTATACCTACTCTCTGCTTCCTGTTGGCTAACCAATTCTATATCTATGCTAATATGGCACCCCCTACACCATGAGTTCTTAACTCATGTGGTAACCTTTGATGCGTCACCTTTACCAAATGCCTTTGGGAAATCCAAGAACACATCTACAGGTTCCCCTTTTATCCACATTGCTTGTTACTTCATCAAACAACTCTAATAAATTAAAACAAGATATCTCTTTCACAAAACCATGTAGACTCTGTCTGATCCTATTATGATTTTCTAAGTATCCTGCTATAACCTCCTTAATAATAGATTCTAGCATTTTCTCTATGACAGATGTTAGGCTAACTGTCCTATAGTTCCCCAACTTCTGTCTCCCTCCTTTCTTGAATAAAAGCGTTACATTTGCTATTTTCCGATCCACTGGGACCCTTCCAGAATCTAAGGAATTTTGGAAGATTATAACCAATGCCTCTACTATCGCTGCAGCCACTTCTTTTAAGACCCTATGATACAGGCCATCTGGTCCTGGGGGCTTGTCAACCTTTAGATCTAACAGTTATAGTTTTCCCAGCACCTTTTCTCTGGTCCTCCCTCCCTTCCATCTCTTGATTTTCAAGTATCTTTTGGAACCTAAGTCTTCAATGGAGTGGAGACAGTGGAGACAGTGGAGACAGACACCAAATACCTGTTCAACCTCTCTGCCATTTCCTTGTTTTCCATTATCAATTCCCCATACCCTCTCTCTAGAGGACCAATACTAAGCTTTAGTTACTCTTTTCCCATTTAAATATTTGTAGAAACGCTTACGATCTGTTTTTATATTACTAGCTAGCTTTCTCTCATACTCTACTTTCTCCCTCTATTTTTTTTTTTTTAAGTTGTTCTTTGCTGGTTCTTAAAATCTGTGCAATCTTCTGACCTACTATTAATTTCTGCAGACACATGAAAATAATTTTTAGTACACTTGTTGAAAAACCAGCGATGTTTACAAACGCTCATATGTCATACTGCTAAGAGGAGCTATACGATTGTCCATGAACTAGCTATGTCATCAAAATCATTCTCTGGAGAGACAATTTTCTTCTTTTTTTTTTAAGAACTGCATTTTTTTTTTAAAGAGAGAATGAGTCTGACAGAGAACAGTGCCAGAGACCCCACCGTTAAAAGTGGCAATGGGGAGTCAGCGGGAGACAGAGTGAGCGTGTTTGAAAAAAAGAGGAAAAGAAATCCAAGTGTGCAACACAGGAAACCAGGTAAGTTATTGGTTGGTGAGTATTTCTCTCTCTTAATTGGGGTATTCACTTAAACTAGGATCTGGGAAATTTAAAAAAATCAATCAGGCTAAGTATAACAGAAAGTGAATTAATAAGGGTATTAACTTTAATTAATGCCTCAAGACCTGCTCTGTGTTAATACTTTAAACAAGGTACTAACTCAATTCTAAAGGAAAGAATAAAGATTTTTTTTAGATCATGAATGGGTAGCTGAGACCTATTGCTTGCAATTCCTGCACCATGTGGGAACTTCAGGATACTTCATGTGTTTTGGGGGAACCACGTGTGCAGGATGTGTCTCCAGCTGCATGTACTCGAGTTCAGGATTTACAAGCTTAAGGTATAGCTGGAGTCACTGCAGAGCATCAGGGAGGATGAGAATTTCTTGAATTTTACATTCCAGGAGATGGTCACCACACAGGCAATGAGCGTTCAGGATAGTAGATAACTGGTCATCCGCAAGAGTAGAAAGAAGCAGGAGTGGAGGAACCTTCAGGGTGCTTGCCACTTTCAAAATAGTACTCAGTATTTGAGTGCAGTCCAGATGATAGCACCAATGGGCAAAGGACTGTACACGAGTAGAAAAATGCAGTTGTTATAGGAGATTCCATAGTTAGGGGGACAGGCAGGCATTTTCGTAACTAAGTCCCATATGGTATGTTCCCTCCCTGATGCCAGGGTAAAGGACATCACAGAAAGGATGCAGAATATTCTGCAGGGAGAGGGAGCGAGCCAGAAGTTGTGGTACACTTTGGGACTTATGACATAGGGAGGGCAGATATTGAGATCCTGCAGTCAGATTTTCAGGAGCTAGGGAGGAAGTTAAAGAGTAGGACCTTGAAGGTAGTAATTTCTGGATTATTCCAAGTGCCATGTGCTAGCGAGAGTAGAAATAGGAAGATAGGGAGGATCAATGCTTGGCTTGAGGCATGGTGCAGGAGCGAGGGCTTCAGATTCTTGGGGCATTGGGACCAGTTCTGGGCAGGAGGCTCCTACTCAAAAGATAAGGGTTGCACCTCAACAGGACTGGGACCAATGAACTCGCTGGGAGGTTCTCCAGTGTAGTTGAAGAGGATTAAATGAAATTGGCAGGGGATGGGCATATAGAAGTAGAAAAGAGGAATAAGATACATGAAGGAGTGAGAATGCTAGATAGTATTAGAGAAGGAAGTAGTACCATATTAGACAGAAGCAGACAAAGAACCACCACAGGAATTCAGGACAGGTTTAAAATGCATATGTAAACGTACACTGTTGAATTACAAGAAAGCCCCCAGCAATTTAACATCCGCAGCACTTAAAGCAGCCAGAAGCACTGCACAAAGAACAGCCAGGCGCTGCGCAAACGACTACTGGCAACACCTATGCAGTCATATTCAGCTGGCCTCAGACACCGGAAACATCAGAGGAATGTATGATGGCATGAAGAGAGCTCTTGGGCCAACCATCAAGAAGATCGCCCCCCTCAAATCTAAATCAGGGGACATAATCACTTACCAACGCAAACAAATGGACTGCTGGGTTGAGCACTACCTAGAACTGTACTCCAGGGAGAATGCTGTCACTGAGACTGCCCTCAATGCAGCCCAGCCTCTACCAGTCATGGATGAGCTGCACAGACAGCCAACCAAATCAGAACTCAGTGATGCCATTGATTCTCTAGCCAGCGGAAAAGCCCCTGGGAAGGACAGCATTACCCCTGAAATAATCAAGAGTGCCAAGCCTGCTATACTCTCAGCACTACATGAACTGCTTTGCCTGTGCTGGGACGAGGGAGCAGTACCACAGGACATGCGCGATGCCAATATCATCACCCTCTATAAAAACAAAGGTGACCACGGTGACTGCAACAACTACCGTGGAATCTCCCTGCTCAGCATAGTGGGGAAAGTCTTTGCTCGAGTCGCGCTGAACAGGCTCCAGAAGCTGGCCGAGCGCGTATACCCTGAGGCACAGTGTGGCTTTCGTGCAGAGAGATCGACCGTTGAAATGCTGTTCTCCCTTCGTCAGATGCAGGAGAAATGCCGTGAACAACAGATGCCCCTCTACACTGCTTTCATTGATCTCACCAAAGCCTTTGACCTCGTCAGCAGACGTGGTCTCTTCAGACTACTAGAAAAGATCGGATGTCCACCAAAGCTACTAAGTATCATCACCTCATTCCATGACAATATGAAAGGCACAATTCAACATGGTGGCTCCTCATCAGAGCCCTTTCCTATCCTGAGTGGTGTGAAACAGGGCTGTGTTCTGGCACCCACACTTTTTGGGATTTTCTTCTCCCTGCTGCTTTCACATACGTTCAAGTCCTCTGAAGAAGAAATTTTCCTCCACACAAGATCAGGTGGCAGGTTGTTCAACCTTGCCCGTCTAAAAGCGAAGTCCAAAGTACGGAAAGTCCTCATCAGGGAACTCCTCTTTGCTGACGATGCTGCTTTAACATCTCACACTGAAGAGTGTCTGCAGAGTCTCATCGACAGGTTTGTGGCTGCCTGCAATGAATTTGGCCTAACCATCAGCCTCAAGAAAACGAACATCATGGGGCAGGACGTCAGAAATGCTCCATCCATCAATATTGGCGACCACGCTCTGGAAGTGGTTCAAGAGTTCACCTACCGAGGCTCAACTATCACCAGTAACCTGTCTCTAGATGCAGAAACCAACAAGCGCATGGGTAAGGCTTCCACTGCTATGTCCAGACTGGCCAAGAGAGTGTGGGAAAATGGCGCACTGACACGGAACACAAAAGTCCGAGTGTATCAGGCCTGTGTCCTCAGTACCTTGCTCTATGGCAGCGAGGCCTGGACAATGTATGCCAGCCAAGAGCGACGTCTCAATTCATTCCATCTTCGCTGCCTCCGGAGAATACTTGGCATCAGGTGGCAGGACCGTATCTCCAACACAGAAGTCCTCGAGGCGGCCAACATCCCCAGCTTGTACACACTACTGAGTCAGCGGCGCTTGAGATGGCTTGGCCGTGTGAGCCGCATGGAAGATGGCAGGATCCCCAAAGACACATTGTACAGCAAGCTCACCACTGGTATCAGACCCACCAGCCATCCACATCTCCGCTTTAAAGACGTCTGCAAACGCGACATGAAATCCTGTGACATTGATCACAAGTCGTGGGAGTCAGTTGCCAGCGTTCGCCAGAGCTGGCGGGCAGCCATAAAGACAGGGCTAAAATGTGGCGAGTCGAAGAGACTTAGTAGTTGGCAGGAAAAAAGACAGAGGCACAATGGGAGAGCCAACTGTGCAACAGCCCCAACAAACAAATTTCTCTGCAGCACCTGTGGAAGAGCCCGTCACTCTAGAATTGGCCTTTATAGCCACTCCAGGCGCTGCTTCACAAACCACTGACCACCTCCAGGCGCGTATCCATTGTCTCTCGAGATAAGGAGGCCCAAAAGAAGAAAAACGTACACAGTATGGTGAATAAGGTTGGTGAACTACAAGCACAAAAGGTCATGTGGGAATATGATGTAGTGGCAATCACAGAAACATGGCTTATAAATGGAGAGAACAGAAAGGGCTGGAAATACTCAGTGGGTCTGGCAGTATCTGTGTAGAGACACAGAGTTAACGTTTCAGGTCTGTGACCCTTCATCAGAACTGGCAAAAGTTAGAAACGTAACAGTCTTTGAGCAAGCGAAAGGGGGAGGGGGGGGAAAAGAACAGCAAGAAGGAAGGACTGTGATAGGACGGGGGGGGGGGGGAGAAGAGATTAAATGACAGAGATGCCATAGAACATAATGTAAATGGAGTGCTAAATAGATGTAGCGAAAGACAAAGCATGAGTCCAGAGAGACTGCTAATGGCAGAATAATGAACAGCTCTGTACAAAAGCAAAAACAATAAAAGTAAGTTTAAGACTAGCACATGGTTAAAAAATGTAATATATATATAAAAGATATAAAAATAAAATAACAAAAAAAAATAATGGGGCTCGTAGTCTGAAATTATTGAATTCAATATCGAGTCCAGAAGGCTGTAGAGTGCCTAATCAGAAGATGAGGGTGCTGTTCCTCGAGCTTACGTTGATGTTCACTGGAACACTGCAGCAGGCCAATGACAGAAATGTGGGCATGAGAACAATGTGGTGAATTAAAATGGCAAGCAAATGGAAGCTCTGGATCATGCTTGCAGACCGAGCGGCGGTATTCTGCAAAGTGGTCACCTAATCTACGTTTGGTGTCCCCAATATGGAGGAGACCGCACTGCAAGCATCGAATACAGTATACTAAATTAAAAGGAGTACAAGTAAATCGCTGCTTCACCTGGAAAGTGTGTTTGGGGCCTTAGATAGTCAGGAGAGAAGGGTAAAAGGGCAGGTATTACAACTCCTGCGATTGTATGGGAAGGTGCCGTGGGAAAGAAAAGAGGTGTCGGGGTGATGGAGGAGTGGGCCAGGGTGTCACGGAGGGAATGGCTTCCAATTTCCACCCTTCTCTCACCTGAACATGGTCTATCTCCAACACTTCCCTTCATCGACTTCTCTGTCTCCATCTCTGGGGATAGGCTGCCCACTAGTATTTATTACAAACCCACTGACTCCCATGGCTACCTTGAATACACTTCCTCACATCCTTCCTCCTGTAAGGATTCCATTCCATTCTCCCAGTTTCTCTGTCGCCAACGCATCTGTTCTGATGACGCGACCTTCCAGAACAGCGCCTCTGATATGTGTTCTTTTTTCCTGAACCGAGGATTCCCCTGCACTGTGGTTGACAAGGCCCTCGTCCGTGTCAACCCATTTCCCACACTTCTGCCCTCACCCCTTCCCCTCCGTCCTAGAACTGCGACAGGGTTCCCCTCATCCTCACTTTTCACCCCACCAGCCTCCACATCCAAAGGATCATCTTGCACCATTTCCGTCACCTCCAGTGTGATGCCACCAATCACATCTTCTCCTCCCGTCAGCATTTCGATGGGATTGTCCCCTCCGCGACACCCTGGTCCACTTCTCCATCATCCCGACAACTCGTCCCTTTCCCAAGGTACCCTCCCATGCAATCGTAGGAGGTGTAATACCTGCCCCTTTTAATACCTCCTCTCTCCTCCCCATCTAAGGCCTCAAACACTCCTTCCAGGTGAAGCAGCAATTACTTGTACTTCTTTCAATTTAGTTTATTGTATTCGCTGCTCGTAGTGCAGTCTCCTCTACATTGGGGAGACCAAACGCAGATTGGGTGACCGCTTTGCAGAACACCTCCACTCAGTCCGCAAGCATGACCCCAAGCTTCCGGTCGCTTGCCATTTTAATTCACATGTTCTCATGCCCACAATTCTGTCCTCAGCCTGCTGCAGTGTTCCAGTGAATACCAATGCAAGCTCAAGGAACAGACCTTAGGCACTTGAGAGCCTTCTAGAATCAATGCTGAATTCAATCATTTCAGCCCCTTTTTTTATTATTTTTATTTCTATATTTTATATTTTTATATATATATTTCTACGTGCTAGCTTAGATGACAAGGGAGATAGAGAATATGATGAAACAAATTTAAAAAAAAAGAGGGTGTATGTTTCATGTCAGTTAAATTCTACAAGCGAGAACAGGCCATATAAAATAAGTTGAGAGGGAAAGTGAAGAGGAAAATAAGACTGGCAAAGAGAGAATTGAGAATAAAAAGGCAGTCAACATAAAAGGGAACCCAAAAATCCTCTACTAACATTTAAACAGTAGGGCGGCACAGTGGCGCAGTGGTTAGCACTGCAGCCTCACAGCTCCAGCGACCCGGGTTAAATTCTGGGTACTGCCTGTGTGGAATTTGCAAGTTCTCCCTGTGTCTGCGTGGGTTTCCTCCGGGTGCTCCGGTTTCCTCCCACATGCCAAAGACTTGCTAGTTGATAGGCTAATTGGCCATTATAAATTGCCCCTAGTATAGGTAGGTGGTAGGGAAATATAGGGTCAGATGGGGATGTGGTAGGAATATAGAATTAGTGTAGGATTAGTATAAATGGGTGGTTGATGGTCGGCACAGACTCGGTGGGCCGAAGGGCCTGTTTCAGTGCTGTATCTCTAAACTAAACTAAAAAAGGTAGTAAGAGGTAGAATGGGTCCTATTTGGGACAAAGGCGGCGATATATGCTTCGAGGCAGAGGGCAAGGCTAGAATTCTTAATGAGCACTTTGTGGAGATAGCAAAAGACCTTGCCAAGATCTTCCAATCTTCACTAGATATGGTGGAGGTGTCAGAAGATTGGGGTGTGGCAAATGTGGCACCCTTATTCAAAAAAGGTTGTAAGGGTACTCCTAGTAACCAGAAACCACTCAGCTTAAGTGGGTAAGGCTTCAGAAACAATAATCGGGGGGAAAAAAAATCAACAGGCACTTGAAGAGGTTTGAGTTAATTAAGGAGAGCCAGCACAGATTTGTAAAAAGCAGATCGCGCTTGACTAATCTGACTGAATCTTTTGATGAAGTAACAGAATAGGTTGATGAAAGGAAAGCAATGGATGTTGTCTAAATGGATTTTTAAAAAGTGACAAAGTACCACATAAAAGGTTAGTTAACAAAATTGAAGCTCATGGCTCACCATCACCTTCTCAAAGGCAATTAGCAATGGGCAATAAATGTTGGCCTAGCCAGCGATGCCACATCCCATGAATGAATAAAAAAAAGGATCAGTGTCAGCTTAGACAAAAAAAAAATTTGCTTAAGAACAGAAAACAAGTTACGGTAAATGGTTGTGTTTTCAGACTGGAGGATGGTAGACAGTGGATTCCCCAAGGTTCAATGCTAGGACCCCTTTTTTTGGTATATAAAAATGACTTGGATATTGGAATACAGAGTAAAATTTCATAATTTGCCAATAATACCAGCGCGGCAAACAGTAAGGATGATACAAATGGACTGCAACTGGACATAGATAAGCTAGCAGAATAGGCAGACAAGTGGCAGATGGAATTTAATTGAGATGTGTAAGGTGATGCATTTTGGCAGAAGGGATAGGGCAGGAGTCAGCAACTTTATGATTTCAAATGATTATTTTAGCAAAAAAAAATCATTATGCTCTAAATAAACCTGTTTGAGTGGTATAGCTATACCATGGTTATAGATAATGCCTTTGGTTCAAGGAACAGGTTTTATGGTTGTGACCATTATTGTTTCTAACACAGCTGAAAGGATAAATTATTCTGACCATGGTATTAGCAGTTTTCATTTTAAATCATGCGAATCAGGAGTTGAAAAAAATGTTTTAATTCTACGCATCTTAAGTTAAAGTTTGTTTTAAAGATGATTTTACTGACAAAATTATAGCTTAAAAAATTCAAGTTATTACAAGATCTGTTATAGAAATACAGACAAAAAACATTTTCAGCTTTATATGTAAACTTCATATTACTTTTTTATTCCAAGTGGCAATGTGCATAAAACCTGAACATGCATATACTGGAGATAGAAAGAAGAATCAAAAATGTTGCAAAAACTGTCAAAAAATGCAATAATTCAGTTAGATATACTGTAATTTCAATTTTTTTCTATTGATACACAGAGTCAATAGCTGTATTTTATATATGAAAATTATACATTCTACTAGAGACACTTGGCAATTTGCCATGTACTTGGTTTAGAAACGCCAAATCTTGCTGCTCCCAATAAATTTTATTTTAAACAAATTTTTTTTTAAAAGGCTCTTCGGTTAAAAAAAAAGGTTGCCAACCCCTGGAATAGGGAGAGGCAATACAGACTTAATGGCACAGTTCTAAAGAGTGTGCAGGACAGAGGGACAGTGGGGTCCATGTGCACAGATCCTTGAGGGGGGCAGGACATATTGAGAGAGCAGTTAGAAAAACAAATGGATCTCGGGCTTCATAAATAGACGTATTGAGTACCAATGCAGGGAAGTTATGCTGAACCTTTATAAAGCCACAACCAGAGTACTGCATCCAGTTCTGGTCACCACACTTTAGGAAGGATGTCAGGGTCCTTGAGAGGGTGCAGAGGGGATTTTATCTACAAGGTTTGTTTCCTTTGAGGGTTGCTTTGATAAAGGCACGCAAGATTATGACAGACAAAGAAAAGCTGTTCCCATTAGCTGATGGTACAAGGACTAGGTGGCACAGATTTAAGGTTTTGGGCAAGAGATGCAGGGGGGATGAAGAACACTTTTAACGCAGCGAGTGGTAATGACCTGGAACTCGCTGCCTACAAAGGTGGTGGAAGCGGGGACCATTAATGATTTCAAAAGGAAATTGGATGGGCACTTGAGGGAAATAAATTTGCAGGGCTATGGGGATGAAGCAGGGAAATGGGACTGACTGGATTATTCTAGAGAGCCGGCATGGACTCGATAAGCCAAATGGCCTCCTTCTGTACCATTATGACTCTATGCAAGCTGAAAACTATATAAATAGCGTATCTAGATAATTTTTCTTGAACATAGCTTACGCCAAGTTCCAGGATATTGGATCAGGCCCACCATATATATCAGTTTGACACCCTTGATCTAGCCCATAATCTTAATTGACACTAGTGCAGAACTGGAACGGCCATTATACACTGGGGAGCATTCAAGCAACAATAATCACTGGATCATCAAAGTTTAGTTGGTTATGTAAGCTACTGTTGCAGACAACTTAGTGCCAGACTCAGATTTCAGGAGGGTCCTGAAGTAAAAGTACAAGAGAAGATAGATGGCAGATGTTCTTAGATAGTAGTAACTATGGTAAAGAAAAAGTAATTATTTAAATCTATACTTCTGTGCAGGGAAATCAAGTCTGTTCCTTGAATAGCATACGTGCATAGCAAAATTCCAAAGAGAAGTTCATAAGGAAATTACCTCTTCATCAGGTATAAGAGAATTACTTCAGGTGAACAGGGTTAGGTATAAAATAAAGTTGGTGATAACTGAAGATACCCCTAGAAATGCTGCTGAAATCAGAACCAAGTCAGTGCATTCAATATCCATTCCATTCAACATTGCACACTATGGTTGCAATACATATCATCTACAGGATGCACAACAGCAACTCAACAAGGTTACTTTGACAGCATCGCACGCTCCTGCAACCTCTACCATTGAGAAGGACAATGGCCATAATGCCTTAGGAACTATCACACCCAAGTCACACACCATTCTGATTTGGCTACATAATCGGCATTCCTTCATCTTTGCTGGATCAATATCCTGGAGCGTCCATTGCAAGACCACTGCAGATACACTAAGTATTTCAGTGGATCAAGGAGGCCTACCACTATCTTCTTGGCAGTAAGGAACAGGCAATAAATGCAGTCTTGCCAACATCAGTCAAAAGTTCAATTTAAAAAGTTGTAAAGGATCTACACAGTCCTCAGTCAGATGAGATTTAGCAGGGCATGTTACATTTGAGGACCAAGATATTTCTGAAGTGCAAAACAGCCACTTTACATCAGGTTTTCATTATAGGTAAACTAGGGGAACAAATCTGTGTGTGGAAGATCACCTTCAATGTAGATGTATATGTTTGCAATGCAAATGTATCTGTGAATGGTTATGGACAGAGGTCGAGAAGTTAAAAGCAAATAAATCATTGTAGGTCCCTAAACCATTGGGAAATAAATAGGGTTTTAGATTGTAGGACAGTACAAATACAACACAAAAGTCAAGATTATACTTAGGCTATACAAGCCACATCTGGAGTAATGTGGCCAGTTTTGATTTCCACACATGGCAGAAGGTATTAGGCCCCTAGACAATGTAAAAAGGAAGACAACAAAAAAATACACCTGATCTTAAGGCTCTTTGCTGTCAAAATGGGCTCAACAGGTTTGGGCTAGTTTCATTAGAGGAATGCAAGCTTACAGAAAAAAGATTTTTTAAAATTATGAAGGAAATTCATTCTGTCCAGTTCGATAGCTTACTTGAGACAGATACAGATGGGGAACTATAAGCACAAGTGTGAAATATGTAGGCCAAGAGTCAGGTTAGATGCCAGGGAGTTATTTATTTTCAAAGTCTTCTCCCTTAAACATATGAGCAAAGTGTGCAGTGAGCATGGATTCTCTGCAGACCTTCAGAAGCGATCTGGGCATTTCCTAAAAGAGGAATTTTCAAATTCTAAAAAGTAGGTTGCAACATTGAAGGCAAGATGAGAGGTTTATGTTGGCTCCAGGATTTATCCTTTGGCTTCTCTTGGCCAAATTTAATGTTTGTCTTTCACTGCCGGTCGAACGATGCATGTCTGTAGGCAGGAACATAAAGGGATATTTGTTTCTGTTAAAGCTGTTCAGACAGACTAAGCCCAGTCAAGGACTTTCGCTTAAAGGTTTTGAGGCCATCACACAATAAAGCCTTTCAAATCCCTCCGAAGTATCATTTGTTGCTTTCAAGATGTACTCATGTTTAATCAAAATAAAAACAAAACATTTCTATGCACTTTGAATGCTGAATGTTGTAGTGCAACAAGGGCAGAATTAGTCCTGCTGCTAATCATTTTGAACAAATTTTGAACAAGAATTGAAAATGGAATTGAAAAGTTATGTGCAACTTGTACAGCACCTTGGTTAAACCACACTTGGAATACTGTGAACAGTCCTTGTCTCCATATTATAAAAAATATACAGGCACCAGAGAAGGTGCAGGAGGATTTGCTAGAGTAATACCAGAGCTGGGAGGTTGCACCTGTCAGGGAGGATTGAATGGGCTGTGTTTTTTTCCTCTAGAAAAGAGAAGACTGAAGGGTGACCTGATCTAAGATTATGAAAGTGTTTAATAGGGTAGATGCAGAGAAGATGTTTTCATTTGCAGGTGAGACCAGAACTAGGGACTGTACAATAAGATAGTCACTAATAAATCCAACATGGAATTCAGGAGAAACATTTTTACCCAAATTGGTGAAGATAAGGAACTTGATACCACAGGGAGTGGTTAAGGCAAATAGCATAGATATATTTAAGGGGAAGCTAGAAAACTGCAAGGGAAAATGGAATGGAAGTTTATGCTGATAGCGTTAGATGAAGAAGGGTGGGAGGAGATTTGTGTGAAGCATTAACACTGGCATAGGCTCGTTGGGTAAAATTGCCTGTTTCTGTACTGTAAATACTATGTAATACTACACATCTGCCAGTAATTCACTGATAAAGCAATAATCAGAGGTTCTGAGATGGGAAACCTAATGATGCCACAGATGTAACTTTGAGCTCTGAAGGTTTAATCAATTTCTTTGAATCATTTACAGTATCTCATAGTACTGGAGACTTAAAATAGACTTTAGTTGCATCACAGGGATTTATATTCAGTTCAATGTTTTTGTAGCAAGCAAATGTAAAGTGCCTAATGAGCTTGCGTCATTCAGTTCCATGTCCCCACTTCGGCCTGTCACACAACGGCAAATAAAATTTAATTATTTTAGGAACTGTCCAGAATTGTAATCTTCCCTACCTACAAGGGCGGCACAGTGGCGCAGTGGTTAGCACCGCAGCCTCACAGCTCCAGCGACCCGGGTTCAATTCTGGGTACAGCCTGTGTAGAGTTTACAAGTTCTCCCTGTGTCTGCGTGGGTTTCCTCCGGGTGCTCCGGTTTCCTCCCACATGCCAAAGACTTGCAGGTTGATAGGTAAATTGGCCATTATAAATTGCCCCTAGTATAGGTAGGTGGTAGGGAAATATGGGGACAGGTGGGGATGTGGTAGGAATATGGGATTAGTGTAGGATTAGTATAAATGGGTGGCTGATGGTCGGCACAGACTCGGTGGGCCAAAGGGCCTGTTTCAGTGCTGTATCTCTAAAACTAAAACTTAAAACTGTTCTTTTGCTTGCTTTTCAGCCTAAAATTATGAAAGTTACTGTAATTCTGAAAGACCACATAACTATCTAAAAGATTTTTTAAAATAGTAAAACTGCAATTTGATATGGCTGTCAAAACAAAGCCCGAAATATTATATCTACATTTTCCTTCAATTTTTTCCTCTTCCTCTCCTCAATACAATGAGCCATGCTCAAGTACAGTTCCCAACACCAATAGCCCACTAGTCTCTAATCTAAGTGATCTTTCTTTGGGTGTAGGCCTCAGTAGCAATTATTGGCAAGCTACTCCAGCACAGAACCAATCATAGCCGAGCCTTACCTGTCTCTACATACGAGCAGGTTCTGCAGCAGGGCTCACTGGACAATAGTGTGAGACACTGTGGCATCTACAGGCTCTGTCGACAGTACCTCCCAAACCTGTGATCTCTACCATCTAGAAGGACAAGGGCAGCAGATACATGGGAACACCACCACTTGCAAGTTCCTCTCCAAGTCACACACCATCCTGACTGGGAACTATATCACCATTCCTTCACTGTCGGTGGGTCAAAATCCTGGAAATCCCTTCCTAACAGCACTGTGGGTATACCTATATCCAAAGGACTGCAACAGTTCAAGAAGGCAGCTCACCACCACCTTCTCAAGGGCAATTAGGGATGGACAATAAATGCTGGCCTAGCCAGCGACACCCACATCCCATGAACGAATAAAAATTTTTAAAAAATCAACTCCCCAACGCCACAGCGTCTTTGGCTGCGATTAGCTAAATAGCCATGGACCAGGGATTGAGCCAGAATTGTCACTTGAGAAAATACAGTGAGGCCACAATTCAGGTCTCCCAAAAATTAAAAATGCATGGATAACAATTTAAGCCGCCTACTTGAACTTCAATTACTGAACTAGCAACACAAGTACAAATTTAATAAACTCCAGAAGCCCACATATTTTCCCAGATACATAATAGATACATCAAATAACTTGTCAACAATAGGAGCAAATGCTATGTCTTTTTTTAAAGTTAGGCAAATATCTAAAACCAACAAGTCTGAAGGTTATAGAAATGCAAATTTCCCCAATCAGCAGCAGAACTAGATTAACCAAGCTCAGCCCCGCTTATTATTCAGACTCTGCTGAGCTAGCAGCAGGAATTCTGAGATTGGCTTTCGTATCCTAGGGATTGTTCTACTCCAGAAAGCCAGTTGGTGAAGGATCGAACTGGAGCCAATCTTTACATACTTTTATAAGAATTTATTTTACAGAATTATACATTACAAACATGCACCTTCTAAACCAACAACTACAGTTTCAGTCTGTGTCTATAGAAGCTCAAGTTATCCCCAGCTAATGTTCATCACTTGCATATAATTAAACACAATTAATATACAATTAACAGGAATAAGGAGTGGAAATCAGCAATAAATCAACATAAATTATCAAATTTGTTCCTCTTTTGAATTTAATAGGATCATCTTTGTAGATTCTGAAAAAAATGTCTAAGTTTTAATATATTTTGTTATTCACCTCCACTTAGAGGGTTACATGGGTTACAAAGGGTGCACAATATCCCAAGTGTTTTTTTGATGGTGGAAGGAATGAACTCAGATCATTTGTCTTGTTCCTTTGTTCCAACAGTAGAAAAATGTGATCTGCCTACATTGATTGGAAAACACACAGCACAGGGGATACGGGCAGTTGGGGCAACAGCATACTCCAGCCTTGCAATATTTGCCCTGCAATATAAACCAGAAGGTATCCAAACCAACAGATGAGAAATGCGAAGACTAAAATAGATTTACAGGTTTAGTTAGGTCTCCGCTTAAACCAAGTACAAAAATAGGGCCTGGTTCAGGTACCATGAGATGGAATTCATAATCAAACTGCAAGATATTACTGCTGATGAGATAAAATATTTGGTGGGGCCACAGAAAGCAGTCCTTACTTTACTTAAATGTCACCTTATAAATGCAGACTGCTTGTATCACACATCACAATAGATCCATGTTTTAGTCTTCACCGACTTAAAATTTAATTCTTGTTTGTTTTTCTCCCACACTAATTTCTCTGATCTAATTAACAGCCAAATCTGCAAACTGCCTTATAGTTATCATTAATGTTGCTCCATAACAAACTGACAGAAGGTGCATGTACAGCAAAACAAGATAACTATACTAGTTTTAATTTCTACCTGATGAAACTCTCCTCCACACAGAACTTAAGAAATAGGAGCAGGAGCAGGACTTACAGTCCCTCAAGCCTGCTTCTCCATTCAGTAAGATCACAGTTCATTCTAGTCTAACCAAGATTGGCAAAGCCTCACCACAAAGCACAGGCATTATCTTCAACAACTGATGGTCAATCAAATTCAGAACTCAAGCACTAGTCCTAGTTAATAGTTATTAGCAAACAAGAAATTTAAATGGACATAACACTTTGATCACAATTATTTTACAGTATGGTCAGTATCAATCCAATACAAGTTTGGAACAATAGAAATTTGGCAGACCAAATGATAGTGTTAGCTAGCTTCACATAGTTCTCCCGTTAGTGAAATGTTAATGTTAGCATTAATGGTAAACCAAAGCAACTAATTCCTAGGTTCGTCACTGAACTAAGAAACTACTACATTTGAGTTATTCTCTAGCCAATGTGAAGTCAGACTACCATCTGGAGGTGGTTATACACCACCTGTTAAATAGGAAGCTTTTTATCAAATTGGATAACTCAGACTCAAATCACATTGCATATCTTCTCAACAAGATAATACAAGTTTATAAAGAAGTCAATTTTAGTTACCATGTAACTGCTAAATTAACAGTACATGTCCAATGGCGTTGTTCATGGCAAATTAAATGGTTCCCCATTTTATGACAGAAGTATTAAACATCCTGAGTGGCGTGAAACAGGGCTGTGTTCTCGCACCTACACTGTTTGGGATTTTCTTCTCCCTGCTGCTCTCACACGCGTTCAAGTCTTAAGAAGGAATTTTCCTCCACACAAGATCAGGTGGCAGGTTGTTCAACCTTGCCCGCCTAAGAGCGAAGACCAAAGTACGGAAAGTCCTCATCAGGGAACTCCTCTTTGCTGACGATGCTGCATTAACATCTCACACTGAAGAGTGTCTGCAGAGTCTCATCGACAGGTTTGCAGCTGCCTGCAATGAATTTGGCCTAACCATCAGCCTCAAGAAAACGAACATCATGGGACAGGATGTCAGAAATGCTCCATCCATCAACATCGGTGACCACGCTCTGGAAGTGGTTCAAGAGTTCACCTACCTAGGCTCAACTATCACCAGTAACCTGTCTCTCGATGCAGAAATCAACAAGCGCATGGGAAAGGCTTCCACTGCTATGTCCAGACTGGCCAAGAGAGTGTGGGAAAATGGCGCACTGACACGGAACACAAAAGTCCGAGTGCATAAAGCCTGTGTCCTCAGTACCTTGCTTTACGGCAGCGAGGCCTGGACAACGTATGTCAGCCAAGAGCGACGTCTCAATTCATCCCATCTTCGTTGCCTCCGGAGAATCCTTGGCACCAGGTGGCAGGACCGCATCTCCAACACAGAAGTCCTCGAGGCGGCCAACATCCCCAGCTTATACACACTACTGAGTCAGCGGCGCTTGAGATGGCTTGGCCATGTGAGCCGCATGGAAGATGGCAGGATCCCCAAGGACACATTGTACAGCGAGCTCGCCACTGGTATCAGACCTACTGGCCGTCCATGTCTCCGCTTTAAAGACCGCAAAGTCTGCAAACACGACATGAAGTCATGTAACATTGATCACAAGTTGTGGGAGTCAGTTGCCAGCGATCTCCAGAGCTGGCGGGCAGCCATAAAGGCGGGGCTAAAGTGTGGCGAGTCGTAGAGACTTGGCAGTTGGCAGGAAAAAAGACAGAAGCGTAAGGGGAGAGCCAACTGTGTAACAGCCCCGACAACCAATTTTTTCTACAGTGCCTGTGGAAGAGTCTGTCACTCTAGTATTGGCCTTTATAGCCACTCCAGGCGCTGCTCCACAAACCACTGACCACCTCCAGGCGCTTACCCATTGTCTCCCGGGACAAGGAGGCCAAAGAAGAAGAATGAATAAAAAGATTATTGAATTTTAAGTACAAATTGCATTCAGCGCAAGGATGTAAGGACATTCTTAGTAACTGCAGACTGGTCAGTTTAACATCAGTGTTGGGTAAGATTTTAGACACAATAATCAGGGGGGAAAAAAAATCAACAGGCACTTGGAGAGGATTGAGTTAATTAAGGAGAGAGCACAGATTTGTAAAAGGTAGACTGTCCTTGACTAATTTAATTAATATTTTGATGAAGTAACAAAGGAGGTTGATGAAGGGAAAACAGTGGAGGTTTTCTAAATGGATTTTAAGAAAGCATTTGACAAGAGCCACATAAAAGGCTAGTTAACAAAATTGAGGCTCATGAAATAGGGAAGAGTCAATGTCAGCTCAGATAAAGAAAATTGGCTTGAGGACAGAAAACGAATCGTGGTAGATGGTTGTTCTTCAGACTGGAGGATGATTAGACAGGGTCCGTGTTAGGACCACTGGTTTTTTTTTATGTATATAAATGACTTTGATAATGGAATACAGAGGATTCAGAGTACAGTTTCAGTTCTGATGAAGAGACCTAGAACTGAAACGTTAACTCGGTTTCTCTCTCCTCAGGTGCTGCCAGACCAACTGAGTATTTCCAGCACTTTTTTGTTTTTATTTCAGATTTCCAGCATCTGCAGCATTTTGCTTTTGTACGTGAAATTTCAAAATTTGCCAACGATACCAAACTTGGAGGTGTGACAGACACTGAGGTTGATACCAATCGACTTGCAACAAGACAGATAGGTAGCTGAATCAGCAGATAAGTGGTAGATGGAATTTGATAAAGAGAAGTCTGAAGTGATGCATTTTGGCAGAAGAGATAGAGAGAGAGACAATATAGACTTAATGGCATGTTTTTAAAAGAGTGTGCAGGAAAAGAGGGACCTGGTGGTTCATGTGCATAGATCATTGAAGGTGGCAGGACATAGAGAGAGTAGTTAGCAACGCATATGGGATTTTCGGCTTTATAAATAGAGATATTGAGTACAAAAGCAGGAAAGTTATGCTGCACCTTTACAAAGCTCATGCTGGCCACATCTCGAGTATCGTCTCCAGTTCTGGTCACCACACTTTAGAAAGGATGTGAAAATCTTCGATAAGTTGCAGAGGAGATTTACTGGAATGGTTCCAGGGATAAGGGATCTTAACTACAAGGTTAGGTTGGAGAAGCTGGGGTTGTTCTCCTTGGAGCAAAGGAGATTCAGGTGAGATTTGATTGCGGTGTATACAATTATGACAGGTTTAGATAAGGGCGCTATGGCGTTGGAAGGATGAATGAGAACGGGCAGAGACTGCTTGAGTTGTGTACCTATCATAACCTCTGCATCACCAACTCGTTCTTTCACACTAAACCCTGTCACCAGGTTTCATGGAGGCACCCAAGATCACGTCGTTGGCACCAGCTAGACCTCATTGTCACAAGGCGAGCCGCCATAAACAGTGTTCAAATCACACGCAGCTTCCACAGTGCGGACTGCGACACCGACCACTCCCTGGTGTGCAGCAAGGTTAGACTCAGACCAAAGAAGTTGCATCATTCCAAGCAGAAGGGCCACCCGCGCATCAACACGAGCAGAATTTCTCACCCACAGCTGTTACAAAAATTTCTAAATTCACTTGTAACAGCCCTTCAAAACACTCCCACAGGGGATGCTGAGACCAAGTGGGCCCACATCAGAGACGCCATCTATGAGTCAGCTTTGACCACCTACGGCAAAAGTGCGAAGAGAAATGCAGACTGGTTTCAATCTCATAATGAAGAGCTGGAACCTGTCATAGCCGCTAAGCGCATTGCACTTTTGAACTACAAGAAAGCCCCCAGCGATTTAACATCCGCAGCACTTAAAGCAGCCAGAAGTACTGCACAAAGAACAGCTAGGCGTTGCGCAAACGACTACTGGCAACACCTATGCAGTCATATTCAGCTGGCCTCAGACACCGGAAACATCAGAGGAATGTATGATGGCATGAAGAGAGCTCTTGGGCCAACCATCAAGAAGATCACCCCCCTCAAATCTAAATCGGGGGACATAATCACTGACCAACGCAAACAGATGGACCGCTGGGTTGAGCACTACCTAGAACTGTACTCCAGGGAGAATGCTGTCACTGAGACTGCCCTCAATGCAGCCCAGCCTCTACCAGTCATGGATGAGCTGGACATACAGCCAACCAAATCGGAACTCAGTGATGCCATTGATTCCCTAGCCAGCGGAAAAGCCCCTGGGAAGGACAGCATTACCCCTGAAATAATCAAGAGTGCCAAGCCTGCTATACTCTCAGCACTACATGAACTGCTATGCCTGTGCTGGGACGAGGGAGCAGTACCCCAGGACATGCGCGATGCCAACATCATCACCCTCTATAAAAACAAAGGTGACCGCGGTGACTGCAACAACTACCGTGGAATCTCCCTGCTCAGCATAGTAGGGAAAGTCTTTGCTCGAGTCGCTCTGAACAGGCTCCAGAAGCTGGCCGAGCGCGTCTACCCTGAGGCACAGTGTGGCTTTCGTGCAGAGAGATCGACTATTGACATGCTGTTCTCCCTTCGTCAGATACAGGAGAAATGCCGTGAACAACAGATGCCCCTCTACATTGCTTTCATTGATCTCACCAAAGCCTTTGACCTCGTCAGCAGACGTGGTCTCTTCAGACTACTAGAAAAGATCGGATGTCCACCAAAGCTACTAAGTATCATCACCTCATTCCATGACAATATGAAAGGCACAATTCAACATGGTGGCTCCTCATCAGAGCCCTTTCCTATCCTGAGTGGTGTGAAACAGGGCTGTGTTCTCGCACCCACACTTTTTGGGATTTTCTTCTCCCTGCTGCTTTCACATGCGTTCAAATCCTCTGAAGAAGGAATTTTCCTCCACACAAGATCAGGGGGCAGGTTGTTCAACCTTGCCCGTCTAAGAGCGAAGTCCAAAGTACGGAAAGTCCTCATCAGAGAACTCCTCTTTGCTGACGATGCTGCTTTAACATCTCACACTGAAGAATGCCTGCAGAGTCTCATCGACAGGTTTGCGTCTGCCTGCAATGAATTTGGCCTAACCATCAGCCTCAAGAAAACGAACATCATGGGGCAGGATGTCAGAAATGCTCCATCCATCAATATTGGCGACCACGCTCTGGAAGTGGTTCAAGAGTTCACCTACCTAGGCTCAACTATCACCAGTAACCTGTCTCTAGATGCAGAAATCAACAAGCGCATGGGTAAGGCTTCCACTGCTATGTTCAGACTGGCCAAGAGAGTGTGGGAAAATGGCGCACTGACACGGAACACAAAAGTCCGAGTGTATCAGGCCTGTGTCCTCAGTACCTTGCTCTACGGCAGCGAGGCCTGGACAACGTATGCCAGCCAAGAGCAACGTCTCAATTCATTCCATCTTCGCTGCCTTCGGAGAATACTTGGCATCAGGTGGCAGGACTATATCTCCAACACAGAAGTCCTTGAAGCGGCCAACATCCCCAGCTTATACACACTACTGAGTCAGCGGCGCTTGAGATGGCTTGGCCATGTGAGCCGCATGGAAGATGGCAGGATCCCCAAAGACACATTGTACAGCGAGCTCGCCACTGGTATCAGACCCACCGGCCGTCCATGTCTCCGTTATAAAGACGTCTGCAAACGCGACATGAAATCGTGTGACATTGATCACAAGTCGTGGGAGTCAGTTGCCAGCATTCGCCAGAGCTGGCGGGCAGCCATAAAGACAGGGCTAAATTGTGGCGAGTCGAAGAGACTTAGTAGTTGGCAGGAAAAAAGACAGAGGCGCAAGGGGAGAGCCAACTGTGCAACAGCCCCAACAAACAAATTTCTCTGCAGCACCTGTGGAAGAGCCTGTCACTCCAGAATTGGCCTTTATAGCCACTCCAGGCGCTGCTTCACAAACCACTGACCACCTCCAGGCGCGTATCCATTGTCTCTCGAGATAAGGAGGCCCAAAAGAAGAAAGAAAAAGAAGATAAGGTAGACAAAGAAAAGCTGTTCCCATTAGCTGATGATACAAGGATGAGGGGACACAGGTTTTGGGAAAGAGATACAAGGGCATTTTGAGGAAGAACCTTTTTATGCAGCAAATGGTAACGACCTAGAACTCACTGCCTACGAAGGCGGTGGAAGCGGAGATGGTGAATGATTTCAAAAGGAAATTGGCTAGATATTTTGCAGGATATGGGGATAGAGCAGGGGCATGGAACTGACTGGATTTCTCTACAGAGAGCTGGCATGGACTCGATGAGCCAAATGGCCTCCTTCTGTGCCTTAATGACCCTGCAGAAAGCTGTGAACTGCAGCTTCTGCGATCTTTTGCACTAGCTCTGAAACATCACGCTAGATGCAGGCCCCACCCACCAAACGTGCCATACCGGGTGAATTAATTGCCTTCGAGAGTTTCCCCTAATCGCAAACCTTTTCAGGCCTACAGGGAGGCACCAAAAATGAAGTTGGTTCCTTTGGACACAAGTACACGGTTAGCAAAAAAAAGTTTTGAATGAATATTTTTACATTTACTGAGGAAGTTAACACTGTGCCCCAATCTAACTAGAAGATAGTGTTACGACCAAGTGAGAAAGGTGTTTAGAGGTCTCTTTCAGCCTTCACCTGGTCTTACTGTAACAGGATTTTATTTTTAAACGCACCGTGTTTTGAGCTCCCTCTTTGGTGAATCAGTGTTCACCGCTTTCCAATTATAAGGCAAGAAATGAGCACAAACAGGCTTTCTCAAGTTTAAAGAAGAAAAGTGACATTTATTCAAACAAACTCTCATTCGGTAAACGCCTATGGATACAGGCCGTGCCCCACGCTAGCATGCATATGTGATAGGCACATGCAAATAGAGACAGAAAAGAGAAGAAAAATAGCGGAGAGGTTTGAAGCAATCTCTGAAGAGGGTTTTTTGTTACTGTGCTTCAAGCTCACTGTAGTCCTTGCTTGTAGGTAGATCTTACTTTTTGTTGGGGCTCAGTATTCTTCTTAAACCTTGTTCACTGTAAGAGACTTTTCTCTCTCAGGTTCATTTGTCTTCAATAGATCTTGGAGTTCCATGAGAAAGAGATGGAAGCAGACAGGAGAGGCTGCACCGAGCCAGCCACGAGAGGTCTTTTTTAGTCCAGGAGAAAACAGCTTTCTGTCTTCAAACACTGTTTCTCCAATTTTAAAAAACTCCCCTAGTTGGCCAGCAGGTGGTCACATGACTGACTGGTTTGACCAGGTCTCTTCTGCGTATTAGGAGCATCTTAGCAGTTAACCTGGAATGCGAGCTCCTCCACCTTCAACGTCTGGTAATCAAAAGTCCATTGTGGATTAAAATGGAGCAGGGAGTGGCCCCTTTGTCCTTTCCAAGTACTGTCTGTTACTATGCAAATGTCTTTCCAGTCAAGGGTCTGGTGTTGCTTTCTTTTAAAAAGCAAGTTCTTTCTTCACTCCACTCAGAGTTTAAAAATCAATGTTCATGTGGTGAAATTAATGTGCCTCATATTTGGTGAGTGGGGGCCTGCCTGACAATAGTTTTGCATGTTTTTTTAAAGGTCATTTTCAGTAACGTGGTGGATTGGCATTGATTTTTACCAAGTTACCATTCTTAAATATATCAAGGAAAATATTTTAAAGCAAAACTTAATTTAAAAAATCATGTTTCAAAATGCAGCTCAGTTGCGCTGGTTCATGGCAGATTTCATGTTTGGCAATATGCAAATGAGTCTGAATGGAATCTCGGAGGGGGGAGGGATAACACTTTTCAGGACAGGTGCAATTTGTGCCAGGATCACTGATTGCACCACAGCAGAAGTTCTATTCTTATACATTAAAGTTTAGTGTATCTCATGCACAATTGAGAACTATATAAACATTTCCAATGGATCTGCAATATTAAAACATCCACAATTTGTTCTCACTATTCCCCATCACCCCTATAGGTGACAGTTTTATCTCATTAACATGGCAAGTTATATTGAAGTCACAACTTCCCCTTATACATCACAGGTCCAGTTGTGCCACCAGTGCTATTGGAGCTAGCTGATCACAGATTAATGAAGCTAATCTTCCTCATAATATAGAAGATATTAAACATCAAATTTCTTGCACTAAAACTGAACCAGAAAAACTCAGTCAGTAACTTTACACAGGAGTTTACCATTAACCTTGCACAAAGCCACCAGGCTCTCTCCCTCTCATAGCTCCTGTATTGAGGCAAACTTGTTTGAGCATTACTTTTTAACTCCTCTGAAATGCAACAAATGACAAATAAATTCAAATATGTATCACAGACATCCACAGGATGTCACAGATATCAGTCAAATTTCCCTAAGGAATTGTCTTCAAGATGATAACTCAAGATGCTGCCTAAATTTAATAGTTTGCAAGTGAATAGCTGACCAGAAGTGTGAATAACCACATCTACTCAGAATTGCCCGCCTAATGACAGGTAGAGCAAACCAATAATCGCATAAATGTCACATCCTTTTAGGCTCAATGAATTAAATAAGCACGTAAATAGGATTACACTTTAATACATTTAGATAGTTAAAGTTTGTTACAAACAGCCTGGGCTTTCTTCTTTCAATTAACCTACTCTTAATCCCAAAGGTGCCATAACAAAATATAAAAGTACCTTTAACAAAATAAAATGCCCAAGGCGCTTCACAGGAGCATTATAAAACACAAAGACACTGAAGCACCTAAGTAGATAATAGGTCAGATGGCCAAAAGCTTGGTCAGAGAGACAGCTCAATGGGAAAAGGCCACTGTGCAAGGCCAAGAGGCAGGAACCTTTGTAAACATCGTCGGGCTGTATGCACAGAGAATGTTTGACATGAAACGTAAATGTACATTGTAAATATAACCTGTAATGCGACACCTTGCATACTGTATTGAAAGAAACTAATCTGTATTGTATTTCATATAATGTCAAATTTGAACTGTGATATAATGTATTTTTACAAATTTTATGAAGTATATTTTTGGAAAAAAAGGTTTTAAGTGGCTTAAACGGAGGTAAGGGAGTAGAAAGGCAGAAAAGTGTAGGGAGGAAATTCCAGTGCTTAAGATCTAGGCAAATGAAAGCAATCCGAATTGCCCTTGAGGTGGTGGTGGTGAGCAGTCCATGTGGAGTAGGTACACCCAGAGTGCTTTTCAGGAGGGAGTTCTAGGATCTTGACCCAGCAACATTGAAGGAGTAGCGATATAGTTCCAAGTCAGGATGGTGTGTGACTTAGAGGGGAAACTGCAGGTTGGTAAAAGCATTCCCGTGCATCTGCTGACCTTGCCCTTCTAGGTGGTAGAGGTCACAGGTTTGGAAGGTGCTGTTGAAGGAACCTTGGCAAGATACTGCACTGCATCTTGTAGATGGTACACACTGCTGCCACTGTGCACCGGTGATGGCATGAGTAAATGATTAAAGTGGTGGATGGGGGTGATGATCAAATGGGCTGCTTTGTCCTGCATGGTGTCGAGCTTCTTGAGTGTGATTAGAGCTGCACCCATCCAGGCAAATGGAGAATATTCCATCACACTCCTGACTTGTGCCTTGTAGATGTTGAGTCAGGATACTGCAGAATTTTCAGTCTCTGACCTGTTCTTGTAGCTACAATATTGATATGGCTGGTCCAGTTAAGTTTCTGGTCAAAGGTTATCCCAAGGATGTTGACAGTGGGATATTCAGCAATGGCAATGCCATTGAATGTCAAGGGGCGATGGTTAGATTCTCTCTTGTTGGAGATGGTCATTGCCTGGCACAGGTGTGGCACAAATGTTACTTGGAACTTATCAGCCCAAGTCTCCTACACTCCTCATTGAACCAGGGTTGGTCCTCTGACTTGATGGTAATGGTAGAGTGAAGGATACACCAGGTTATATGATTACAGATTGTGGTTGAATACAATTCTGCTGCTGATGATGGCCCACAGTGCCTTATGGATGTCCAGTTGTGAGTTGCTAGAGCTGTTCTGAATCTATTTCATTTAGTACAGTGGTAGTGCCACATAACAACAATGGAGAGAAGGGCATAAATAAATTGTCTGGACCTTGGTATCTGCGATGGTGAGGACATTGGAAGGAGGCCTAGTAGGATCATTACTTCCAAACACTTGGTTGAAGATGCTTGCAATCATTTGTTTTGCCCCTTGCACACATGCTGGCCTTGACCATGGTTAATGATGGGGGATTTTCTTGGAGATCTGGCACAGTGGTTAGCACCGCAGCCTCACAGCTCCAGCGACCCGGGTTCAGTTCTGGGTACTGCCTGTGCAGAGTCTACAAGTTCTCCCTGTGACCGTGTGGGTTTCCGCCGGGTGCTCCAGTTTCCTCCCACAGCCAAAAGACTTGCAGGTTGATAGGTAAATTGGCCGTTGTAAATTGCCCCTAATGTAGGTAGGTGGTAGGAGAATGGTGGGGATGTAGTAGGGAATATGGGATTAATGTAGGATTAGTATAAATGGGTGGTTGTTGGTGGGCACAGACTCGGTGGGCCGAAGGGCCTGTTTCAGTGCTGTATCTCTAAATAAATAAAATACATTTTTTAAAAATCTGCTTCCTTTTGATTTCATGTTTATCCACCACCATTGTCAACTGGATGTGGCAGGACTAAAGATCATTGGAACAAAAAAAATTAGTGAGTGGATTTAGTAGACATTTTCAATACAATGAATTTTTTGAGGAGTTAAACAGTGATCTTTCCACGGGGTAAATCAGCAAGAGAGACTTTGGCTTGTCATTAGTACAGAGATCCAGCATCCACAGATAAACATGTTGATTTCAAAGGCCTACAGTCCCCTTGCAAAGGGGGTCAATCAGGTCTAAAGTCTTTGGGGATATAGACTCAGGCTTGGATAAACAAGCAGGCCCCACATACATGGCCAAGAGGCTGGTATGCCTCATTTCACCCAGTATACCAGTCATCAGAAAAAGCCCAGGCTGAGGCCAAGAAAACAAGCCTAGGATTCCCTATCCCAACCTTATCTGCAGTCCAGCTGAGTGGCATTATCCTCACATTGTTCCACTCCTAGCTATGCAGTCATAGCCAGATATCTCCTACAATGGCTGGAATGCACCAAAGATCTACCTTTGACCCCTTCCTATTTCTTATCTACATGCTGCCCCTCGACAAAACCAGACACAATATTAGGTTCAACATGTACGCTGACAACGCCCAGCTCTACCTCACAATCACATCTCTTGACCCCTTCATAGCCTCCATGCTGTCAGCCTGCTTGCCCAATATCCAGTCCTGGATAATCAATTTCCTCCAATTAAATATTGGGAAAACAGAAACCATCATCTTCAGTCCCACCATAAATCCTAGCCACCAATTCCATTCCCCGGCCCAGAGTGGGGAACCTCAGCATCTTAATTGATTCTGAATTGAGCTTCTGACCCCATATCCTCTCCATCACAAAGTCCACCTGCTTCTACCTCTAATCGTGCCCATCTCCACACCTGTCACAGCCCATCTGCTGTTGGAATGCACATCCATGCTTTTGTCACCTCCAGACTCCATTATTCCGATGTTCGCCTGGCTGATCTACCATATTCTACCTCCATAAACATGCACTCATTCAAAATTTTGTTGCCTGTAGCCCTAACCAGCACCACATTCTCTGCACCCAACACACATTGTATTCGCTGGCTATTATTGACTCTGGTCCATCACCATCTCAATTTTAAAATTCTCAACCTTGTGTTCAAATCATCCCACAGCTTTCTCCTTTCTGACCTCTGTACGTCCTCTAGCCCTACAACCATTTAAGAACTCTGCATTCCTCCATCTCCAGGCTCTTGTGCATCACTCACTCACTCCACACACCACTGGCATACATGCATTCAACCATCTAGGCCTTAGGCTCGAATTCCCTCTTTAAACCTCTCCACCTGTCACCACCTTTTAAAACCCTCCTTCAAACCTACTATTTTGACAAGCTCCAACTAATCCTTATATAACCCATCCTAACATATCCTTCATGGTTCAGTGTCAATTTTTGGCTGATTATTCTCCTGTGAACATTTTCCTACATTAAACACTAGTTGTTATTGTCCTGTCTGACATAGGTACCATGTTTGTGGTGAATGGATTTTTGTGCCCAGATATTTTTTTTTAAATTAAAAACAAGAATTAACTAAGATTTTGGTGAGTCCTATAAAACAGGTTTCCGTGAACAGTGTAAATGATTATAGGTTGTCATTTAACGTTACTGTTATTCAAGTTCCCTGCCGGTTTTCTGCAGTTTTAGCAATGTTCAAAACAGAAACAGATTCTGTGAACGTTGTGCAGCTGCAGCAACCTGAAGTGGGGAGGTTTTGCACTTCACTCCTATCTTCAATCTTGTAGAAGGCTTTGGGAAGCCATGTTGTTTATAAGAATGGTCAAATTAATATTCTGTTCAATGAAACCCAATGGATGTTGATGGTGAGGACTCAACAATGCTAGTACCACTGAAATTTGGGGGAGGCAGTCAAGACCTTTTGTTGAAGATGGTCATTGTCAACCATATGTCAGCCCAAGTCTGGATGTTATCTAAGTCCTGCTGTGGGTTAGCTTACGCTATTTCGTTATCAGAAGAGTTGTGACTGGAGCTGTTACTTGCAAAGTCGTCAGCACACAGTCCCACTCCTTACCTTATGATAGAGGAAAAAGTCTGATCCGAGTTTTGGGGGCAAGACGTGAGGGCTCCAGGTTATCAGGAACTTGGTAGGCGCAAAAGAATAAATAACTTAAAACTAAAATAAGACAATGTAGTAGTTTTACTAGAATTTCAATAAAGCATACTGAAGTGACATTTTTGAGCTTCATTCATTGATGTCATCTTCTTCCCAGAAGGTTGACTGTCATGGATCACCACCTGTGTCTGTCCTACGCTGTCCTTATCCATTCTGCATAGGTCAACTGCATCCAATCCATTATATGTCATCTATATTCTTTTCTGCTTCCCTCTCCTACGTTTTCCATCCATCTTTCCTTCCCATAATTATCTCTGTCTACCTTCTGCTCTAATGATGTGACTGAAGTATTGCATCTTTCTCTCTTTGATGTTATGCACTAATTTCCTCTTTTCTCTGCCATTTCCTGCACTTCTTCATGAGTCTGTGTGCAAGATAAGCAGAACATCCTCCAATATTTTTGTGCAATGCCTGCTCAAACTGTGATTAAGCAGTACAATTACACATTTTATTTTTCTAAAAATAGATTATATCTGGACAGAATATTTTGAGCTGTATAATACTGGGCTGAACTACTGGCTTTAATCTTGATAATTAGCAGTGAGTGATAGAAGGAAATTGAGTAATGAATCTGTATTACAGAAATGAGTTTCAATGGGTCAAATGGCTTTTTCTCAGCTTTTTGAGTGTACGATTCTCAAAGCATATTGGCAAAATGCATTTGAAGTGTCTTTTGCTAACGTAAGCCCAATGACTCTAATATTTTGTATTAGGAATTTCCAGCTACTCTCCACTTCTGTGGTTATCATATATTTTCATCATATAATCACTATGATAGGTGAAAGGATGACAGACAATGCTACTGATAGGACTCACTCACACCAAACACTAGTGGTTCACTGTCTGCAATCCAAAAGGTATTTCAGTCTGCATGGGAAACCCCTCGAACTGTATCGTTAATATTCTCAATTGCTGTAAATGTAAAACTGTAATTGACATGACAATTGTGAAACGGAAGGGTTGGGAAGAAACTCATGACATTATTGAAAGAAACTGATCTCTTTTGCAATGTTTGTATTTTTTCGTGCTGTTTGGAAACTGTTTGGCAATGTAATTTTTACAGATTTTTATGAATAAAGTATATTTTGGAAATAAAAAAAAAATTTCAGTCTGCTTTTGTTTTTTTTTCAACACCCAACATAAAACTCATCACCACATATCTCAAACATACAAGCAGCACTTACTTCAGTCCTAGTGAGGGGGAAGAGCCTTGTACACACTTTAAAACAAGTTGGTGAACAGATCCTCCTCTACATACACTACTTTATCAGAACATATTAAAATTCATTGTCATGCAGGCCCCCACCTGCCAAGAATGAGGCATATTAATTTTCCCACATGAACATTGATTTTTAAACTGTTACTGGAGTAAAGAAATAACTTGTTTTTTTTTTAAAAAGAAGGCAACACCAGACTCTTGATTAGAAGGACATTTGCATATTTACAGACGATGCTTAAAGTGGACAAAGGACCATTCCCTGCTCCAATTTAATCCACAATGGACTTTTGATTACCAGACCCTGAGGGTGGAGGAACTCGCATTCCAGGTTAACTGCTAAGATGGCCGAATACACAAACAGACGTGGTTAGACCAGTTTAGTCACATGACAAACTGGCTGTTGGAGTTTTTTGAATTTGAACTTGCCACAGAGTTTTAAACTGGGTGAAAGCCGTTTTCTCCTGGACTGAAAAGACCTCGCTCTTGTCTGCTCTCATCTCATTCTCATCAGCTTCGGAATCCATTGAAGACATAGGAAACGCAAGAGAGAAAAGTCTCCTCCAGTGAACAAAGTTTAAGAAGAATACTGGGCCCCAACGAAAAGCAAGATCTACCTACAAGCAAGGACTACAGCAAGTTCAAAGCACAGTAACAAAAACCCCTCCTCAAAGATTGCCTCAAACCTCTCCACTATTTTTCTTCTCTTTTCTGTCTCTATTTGCATGTGCGTATCGCACATGAACGCTAGCGTGGGGCGGCGGCCTGTATCCGTAGGCGTTTACTGAATTAGAGTTTAAGTTGAAGAAAATTGCACTTTTCTTCTTTAAACCTGAGAAAGCCTGTTTGTGCTCATTTCTTGCCTTATAATTGGAAAGCAGTGAACAAGGATTCACCAAGGGGGAGCTCAAAACAGTGTATTTAAAATTAAAACCCTGTTACATTAAGACCAGGTGAAGGCTGAGAAAGACCCCGACACCTTTCTTACCTGGTTGTAACATTATAATATTGCACTTTTAACACAATCCATCATTGCACCCTACAATGATAATACGTGTATATTTTAAACAGCCATCTGTTCCCATGCAAGCTATTTATTGCAAAATGTGAATCACTCCAGGAAACTAACAATGTAACAGAAGTGTCCATGCAAACAAAAATACATCTGCACAATCTTTGAGCAATTTAAATAATCTTTCATCCTTTAGACTCCATCAGCCATATCATATTCATTTGTCAACTGATTCTCATCATATTGGTATGTATTAATGTGCAAAATCGATGTCCATCAACAGAAATTATATTGCGACGCAAGATTATTTAAAAAGGAAATAATCACTTGAAATATAATTTTTGGATGGTCAATTTATTTGAAAAGTTCAAGTACAAAGTACAATTTTTTTCCTTATCCTTCTTCACTTTGTCAAATCATACCATTACCCTTATTTATCAGAAACTTGGGAAACCGTTAAAAATTACTTTATACAAACCATGGGAAACAGGTTAAAGAAAAGAAAATGCCCTAGAACCTTTACAAGAACATAGGAAACCATTAGTCAGGCCCTCCAAATCACCCAACCATTAAGATCCTTTTATTCCCATCTGTCTGAACTTGTTTTGGTGCATTGAGATATACAAAATTATGAGGGGCATTGATAGGATAGATAGGAAGAAACTTTTTCCCTTAGTGGAGAGGTCAATAACTAGGGGGCACAGATTTAAGGTACGGGGCAGGAGGTTTAGAGGGGAGCTAAGGAGGAATAATTTCACCCAAAGGGTGGTTGGAATCTGGAACACACTGCTTGAAGGGGAGGTAGAGGCAGGAACACTCACGACATTCAAGAAATATTTAGATGACCATTTGAAACGCCATAACATACAAGGCTACGGGCCAAGTGCAGGGAAATGAGATTAGTTAGGACGGGTGCTTGATGGTCGGCGCAGGCGCGTTGGGCTGAAGGGCCTGTTTCTGTGCTGTAAAACTCTGACTCACAGACCACGCTTGGTGTCAAATAATGTTTAATATCACTCCTGTGAAGTGCCTTGGGATGTTTTACTACATTAAAGGCATTAGAAAATACAAGTTGTTGTTGTCGTCGTACATCTGTCCTGCTACATGAAACGGTATAGTGTTTTACTCCCTACTGAACTAGGAACCTCTTCATTCCCTAGACTTAGGTCATAGGACAGACGAGGATGCCCTTTCAGTGCGTCATACCATAGCAATTCCAAAAAAAGTATCCCCCATTACAACATCCAACTGTTTCTTAAATGTTTCAAAGGTTTGCATCTCCATTACCCTATGTGGAAGTCTATTTCATGCACTGATCACTATCTGTATGAAGTTGTTTCCGAATTTCATTCTAAATTTGCCTTTTATTAACATACAGATATGTGCGTGTGCATAAAATCTTATATACACACATATAAAATCTTACAAAATTTGACACCAAGCCACACAACAAAATATTTGTACATAAAAACAAGAAATGCTGGAAATACTCAGCAGGTCTGGCAGCATCTGTGGAGAGAGAAGTGACCCTTCTTCGAAACTGGCAAATATTAGAAATGTCAAAGGTTATAAGCAAGTAAAGCGGGGCTGGGGCAAGAGATAACAAAGGAGAAGGTATAGATTGGACAAGTACACAGAATAGCTGACCAGAAGGTCGTGGAGCAAAGGCAAACAATATGTTATTGGTGTGTTGAAAGACAAAGCATTAGTACAGATAGGGTGTTAACGACTGAAAATTGAACAGCAGCAAGTACAAACATGAAAAAAAAGTGGGTAAGCAAACTAAGATGAAATAAAATAAACATACAAAAAAAAAGGAAAAAAGAAAAAATAACTAAAAATGAAAGTAAAATGAGGGGGCCTGTCATGCTCTGAAATTACTGAACTCAATGTTCAGTCCGGCAGGCTGTAGTGTGCCTAATCGGTAAATGAGATGCTGTTCCTCGAGCTTGCGTTGATGTTCACTGGAACACTGCAGCAAGCCCAAGATAGAGATGTGAGCATGAGAGTGGGGGGGGGGGGGGAAGTGTTGAAATGGCAAGCAACCGGAAGCTCAGGGTCATGCTTGTGGACTGAGCTGAGGTGTTCCGCAAAGCGGTCACCCAGTCTGCGTTTGAACTCCCCAATGTACAGGAAACCACATTGTGAGCAGTGAATACAGTATACTACATTGAAAGTACAAGTAAATCGCTGCTTCACCTGAAAGGAGTGTTTGGGGCCTGGGATGATGAGGAGAGAGGAGGTAAATGGGCAGGTATTACACCTCCTGCGATTGCAGGGGAAGGTGCCATGGGAAGGGGACGGTGGTGGGGGTAATGGAGGAGTGGACCAGGGTGTCGCGGAGGGAACGATCCCTTCGGAATGCTGACAGGGGAAGGGAAGGGAAGATGCGTTCGGTAGTGGCATCACGCTGAAGGTGGCAGAAATGGCGGAGGATGATCCTTTCGATATGGAGGCTGGTGGCGTGGAAAGTGAGGACAAGGGGAACCCTGTCACAGTTCTGGGAGAGAGGGGAAGGGGTGAGGGCAAAGGTGCGGGAAATGGGCCGGACATGGTTGCGGGCTCTGTCAACCACAGTGAGGGGAATCCTCGGTTGAGGAAAAAGGAAGACATATCAGAAGCGCTGTCATGGAAGGTAGCATCATCAGAGCAGATGCGTCGGAGACGGAGAAACTGGGAGAATGGAATGGAGTCCTTACAGGAGGCAGGGTGTGAAGAAGTGTAGTCAAGGTAGTTGTGGGAGTCAGTGGGCTTATAATGGATATTAGTAGACAACCTATCCCCAGATAAAGAGACAGAGAAGTCGAGGAAGGGAAGGGAAGTTTCAGAGATGGACCATGTAAAGGTGAGAGAAGGGTGGAAATTGGAAGCAAAGTTGATAAAGTTTTCCAGTTCGGGGCAGGAGCAGGAAACGGCACCGATACACCGATAATGTACCGGAAAAAGAGTTGGGGGAGGGGGCCTGAGTAGGACTGGAACAAAGAATGCTCGACATATCCCACAAAAAGACAAGCATAACTAGGACCCATAGCAACACCTTTTACTTGAAGGAAGTGAGTGGAGTTGAAGGAGAAGTTGTTCAATGTGAGAACAAGTTCAGCCAGGCGGAGGAGGGTGGTGAGGATGGGGACTGGTTGGGCCTCTGTTCAAGGAAGAAGCGGAGAGCCCTCAAACCGTCCTGGCGGGGGATGGAGGTGTAGAGAGATTGGACGTCCCTACATTATACTCCATTTGCCATCTTGTTGCTCACTCACTTAACCTGTCTATATCTCTTTGCAGAGGTGCGGTAGAGATGCAGAGAAGTTTAAGGAAGGATTTACAGAGCTAAGGACCTACACAGCTGAAGGCACGGCCACCAACGACAGAGCAATGGAAATCAAGGATGTGCATTAGAGCAGCAGAGAGCTCTCAGAGGTTGTGGAGCTGGAGGAGGTTACAGAGATTGGGCGGGCAAGGCCATGGAGGAATTTGAAACAAGGATGAGAATTTTAAAATCGAAGCGTTGTCAGACTGGCAATCAATGTAGGTCAGCAAGTACAGGGGTGATGAGTGAACAGGACTTGGTGCAAGCTGGGATGTGGGCAGCAGATCTTTGGACTTGTTTACTCTTGTCCTACTGTCATAACTTTACTGTTATGGATTTTCTAAACCATTACAACATAAACATTGCAAGACTGAAAAGTCTAAGCTTCCTAGTAAATCACACTGCTGGTTTTGGGATCAGTCTTGTGGTTCTTCTTTTTGAAACCACCTCCAGAGCTTGAATGTTTGCCATGTGTCTCAGTGACCAAAACTGAGAGCAACACTCAAGATGTAGCACTGCATGATTTGCATGACTGTACAACTTACTCTACTGTTTTGGCTAAACTGTTCAGAATGCTATTTGCCAGGTGATTACTGTTCCAGTCATTAGGTTGAACTTAAACCCTAAAACATCTTCACCTTCAGCTATTTTAATACCATTCAGGAATTACTTATGTCACTCATTTTTTCTTTCTATCTACAGCACTTTACAAATTGTCATGTTTGATTTCATCTGCAATTGTGTCACATTACATCTTTTATCTTTATTTGCTATACAAGTCCTATTTGAGCATCATTATTAATTTGAACAGCTTGCATAGAGCGTCTGAACACAAACCACTCACCTAAATCCGGACAGAGATCCCAACGCTGATCCTCAAGTACCCCCAAGCCAGCATAACATGTCTCACAAGTAACTCAGGAAGTATCCGTTGCTTCCTGCCTTTGAATCAATTTCTTCACCATTCCTTGGCTTTACCTTAAGTCCGCACTGTTTTTGGTTGAAGTAATATTTTTTCATGTGGCACTCCAAATGCCTTTCCACAGTCATCCAATCATACTTAAGACATCACTTCCTCAAAAAGTCAGGTTTAGTTATTCTTCTGAATTGATGTTAACCTATTAAACATCATCCTATCATACTGGGAGTATCTCAAGTTTACTCTTGATAATCAACTCTATTATTCTGCCCAATACTGAACTAACACTAATGGGTTTGTAGTTGACTGGATCCATTTGTGTTTCCTCCAAACTATTGGAGTGTACTACAGACCTCCAAACAGTCAGGTAGAGATAGAGGAGCAGATATGTAGGCAAAGCTCAGAGAGGTTTAAAAATAATAGGATAATAATAGTAGGGGATTTCAACTTCCCCAATACGAACTGGGATAGTCTTAGTGCAAAAGGTTTAAAGGGGGAGGAATTCTTAAAATGCATACAGGAGAGCTTTTTGAGCCAGCACGTACAAAGAGAAGGGGCAGTACTGGACCTAATCTTAGGGAATGAAGCCAGACAAGTGGTACAAGTGTCAGTGGGGGAGCATTTCAGGAATAGCGACCAGAACTCTAAGATTTAAGGCAGTTATGGAAAAGGACAAAGATGGACTGGAAATAAAGGTACTGAATTGGGGGAAGGCTGATTTCAATATGATAAAACAGGATCTGGCCAAAGTGGACTGGGAGCAGCTACTGGTAGGAAAGTCTACATCAGACCAGTGGGAGTCATTCGAAAAGGAAATAGAGAGAGTTCAGGGCCATCATGTTCCCGTAAAGATGAAGGGTAGGACCAATAAGTCCAGGGAACCCTGGATGTCAAGGGATATAGAGGATTGGATAAGGAAAAAAAGAGGTTTATGGCAGATTCAGAGGGCTGAAAACAGCAGAGGCCCTAGAGGACTATAGAAAGTTTGGGGGGTGGGGGGGGGGGAACTTAAAAAAGTCATTAGGAGAACGAAGAGGGGACATGAAAAGAACACCGGTGGGCAAGATAAAGGAAATCCCAAGACATTTTATAAGTATATTAAGGGCAAGAGGATAACCAGGGAAAGAGTAGGGCCATTAAGGACCAAAGTGGTAATGTGTGTGGAGCCAGAGGACGTTGGTGAGGTTTTAAATGATTACTTTTCACCTGTTTTCACTATGGAGAAGGACAATGTAGGTGTAGAGATCAGGGAGGGGGATTGTGATATACTTGAGCAAATTAGCATTGAAAGGGAGGAGGTATTAGCAGTTTTATCGGGCTTAAAAGTGGATAAATCCCCAGACCCAGATGAGATGCATCCCAGGCTGCTATGTGAGGCAAGGAAGGAGACAGCAGGGGCTCGGACACAAATTTTCAAATCCTCCCTGGCCACAGGAGAAGTGCCAGAGGACTTGATAAACCAAGAAATTACAGGCCAGTGAGTCCAACATCAGTGGTAGGGAAACTATTGGAAAAACTTCTGAGGGACAGGATTAATCTCCACTTGGAGAGACAGGGATTAATCAAGGATAGTCAGCATGGCTTTGTCAGGGGGAGATCATGTCGAACAAATTTGATTGAATTTTTCAAGGATGTGACTAGTTGTGTAGATGAGGGTAAAGTAGTTGATGTAATCTACATGCACTTCAGTAAGGCTTTTGATAAGGTCCCACATGGGAGATTGGTCAAGAAGGTAAGAGCCCAAGGGATCCAGGGTAATTGGGCAAATTGGATCCAAAATTGGCTTGGCGGCAGGAGGCAGAGGGTGATCGTCAATGGTTGGTTTTGTGATTGGAAGCCTGTGACCAGTGGTGTACCACTGGGATCGGTGCTGGGGCCTTTGCTGTTTGTAGTGCACATTAATGACTTAGATGTGAATATAGGAGGTATGATTAGTAAGTTTGCAGATGACACGAAAATTGGTGGCGTCGTAAATATTGAGGAGGATAGTTTTGCATTACAGGACAATATAGATCGGCTGGTAAGATGGGCAGAGCAGTGGCAAATGGAATTTAATCTCGAGAAGTGAGAGGTGATGCATTTTGGGAGGACTAGCAAGGCAAGGGAATATACAATGGATGGTAGAATCCTAGGAGGTACAGAGGGTCAGAAGGATCTTGATGTACTTGTCCAGAGATCACTGAAGGCAGCAACAACAGGTAGATAAGGTGGTTAGGAAGGCATATGGGATACTTGCCTTTATTAGCCGAGGTACAGAATATAAGAGCAGGGAGGTTATGATGGAGCTGTATAAAATGCTAGTTAGGCCACAGCTGGAGTACTGTGTACAGTTCTGGTTGCCACACTATCGGAAGGATATGATTGCACTGGAGAGGGTGCAGAGAAGATTCACCAGGATGTTGCCTGGGCTGGAGCATTTCAGCTATGAAGAGAGACTGGATAGGCTAGGGTTGGTTGCCTTAGAGCAGAGAAGGCTGAGGAGGGACATGACTGAAGTATACAAAATTATGAGGGGCATAGATAGGGTAGATGGGAAGAAACGTTTTCCCTTAGCAGAGGTGTCCATAACCAGGGGGCATAGATTTAAGGTAAGGGGCCGGAGGTTTAGAGGGGATTTGAAGAAAATAATTTTCACCCAGAGGGTGGTTGGAATCTGAAACACACTGCCTTGAAGGGGTGGTAGAGGCAGGAACCCTCACAACATTTAAGTATTTAAATGAGCACTTGAAGTGCCATTGCATACAAGGCTACGGGCCAAGTGCTGGAAAATGGGATTAGAATAGATTGGCTTGATGACCGGTGTGGACCACGGTGGGCCGAAGGGCCTGTTTCTGTGCTGTATAACTTTATGACTATGACCTCCTCAGTATTCTGTTTTAAAATGTACTGACTGGAGCTCAGTCTTAGGGCTACAAAACCAAAAAGGATCAGAATAAGTTAATTTTTTTTTATTTGTTCATAAGATGTGGGCATCGCTGGTTAGGCCAATATTTATTTCCCATCCCTAATTGCCCTCGAGAAGGTGGTGGTGAGCTGCCTTCTTGAACCACTGCAGTCCTTGAGGTGTAGGTACACCAACAGTGCTGTTAGCAAGGGAGTTCCAGCATTTTGATCAAGCGACAGTGAAGGAACAGTGATATAGTTCCAAGTCAGGATGGCGTGTGGTTTGGAGGGGAACTTGCAGATGGTGGTGTTCCTATGCATCTGCTGCCCTTGTCCTTCTAGGTGGTGGAGGTCACAGGTTTGGAAGGTGCTGTCGAAGGAGCCTTGGTGAGTTGCTGCAATGCATCTTGTACATTGTACACACTGCTGCCACTGTGCATCTGTGGTGAAGGGAGTGAATATTGAAGGTGGTGGATGGGGTGCCAATCTAGCGGGTTGCTTTGTCCTGTAGGGTCTCAAGCTTCTTGAGTGTTGTTGGAGCTGCACCCATCCAGGTAAGTGGAGTGTATTCCATCACACTCCTGACATGTGCCTTGTAGATGGTGGACAGGCATTGGGGAGTCAGGAGGAGAGTTACACACTGCAGAATTCCCAGCCTCTGACCTGCTCTTGTTGCCACAGCATTTATGTGGCTGGTCCAGTTCAGTTATTCAGTTACCATTTATTTCAAAACAAACACACTGAATCACAAACAAAAACAAAACTGTAATTATATTTTCAATACATTATGCATTTAGGTTTTATTTGGAGACAATTTCTATACCACTATCAAGCCCACGCCATCCGAACTTATGAACTATAAAATGAACTTATGAACTATAAAATGAACTTATGAAGTAAACCCGAAATGGGCACTTCTCTTATAAACAAAATGAAGAGGTAAGGTGACCCTTCCTTTCCTGCCAATACACACATAACTGCAAGAACCCTGAGCTAATTTTCATATCTGGACAAGTCTTGGTGAAGTCATTAAAATACAAACAACCTTTCTGGACACATCCCTGAGAAATCTTTAAAATGCAAACGACTTTTTCTGTGGAAATGACTGCTTCTCTCCAAATGTTTGGGTAGACTTTTTGACTCCAAACAAATTCCAAAGAATGGGTGTGAAAAGCCTTACTTTGTCAAAGTGAGATGAGGATGAATGACACCCGGACTCCATTGTCTAACAAAGACCTCACCATCATACACCATTTATGGGGACAATGGAAAGAGAAACTATGGTCGTGTGACAGAAACTAGGTTTCTGATAAGGAACGTTAACAAAGGTATAATCTGGGCAGGCAAGAGAGATCCATCTATGCCATCGAAGACACAGGATGCTGCGTACGATTACCAGCTTTGAACTCCATGTCGGCAGCAATTGGAGTTGGCCTTGAACTCCCCACCTGAGAAATCATACCAAGACTTCGCCAGTGAACTTTGGCTGGAATATAACAAAAGCAGTCTGCAGCAGCAAATCTGTCTTCCTCAACCTCCCAAGTCTTTCTTCAGTGGACAGGGGAAAAGATTACAGGCCTGCACTCCTTCAAGTCTTCATCCCGGGGCAAAGCAAATTTAACAGAGGTCTCTTTTGAATCACCAGACTTATCACGTTATCTTTATATTCTCTATCTTTTCTTGAGTGTGTGTCTGTATCCATATGAGTATGAGAGTGGGTGTTGTTGCATACATTTTGGGTGTTGTATAATAAACATTTATCTTTCTTTTAAACTTACAAGAAAACCTGTCATTTGTCTGTTTACGTCAATTAAAGCACTAGGATTAACAAACACCTTTTTTGAAAAAAAAAGAAAATGCTGTTTTCGGTCAGCCGAGAGGTGAAAAAGGGGGAGCAATCCCAATCATGTCTCACCTGTCCTTAACAGCACCCATAATATATTTTCACAAAACCCAAACAGTTGTATCCACTTATGCTGAGGTACAGATCAACAGCTACTGGCCACCGTCTGGTAGTCCATCCAAGTTGCCACTTTGCATGACTGAGGCCACTGAGCGCTGGTAGGCAACGTCACTATATAACCTCATCAAACCAATCCGTGTGTTTCCCTTATCAGACATCCATAATTGCACATTTTACAACAGAAATCGCCGGACAGCAATCAAGACTACATTTCTGACATATTTTTCACCCTCCCTAGTCAAGCATTTCAAACCAACTGCAATGTCTCTACCAACCACTACACTGGCTTGGATGCACTAATGCAGAATAAATCTGGGATTGAATCTGGAACCTTCTGATCTTTACAGATCACTGCCACACCAGGTGACTCATCAATTGGCAGGGTATTCCTTTTATAACGCATCATAAAATTTAGTTTAAATTTCAGACTTAGTAACCTAATCTGTTCATAATGATGAACTTATATTGAGTAACAATGCAGCACTTGTTTGCAACAAAATTAATAACTGTATAAAAGGTCCCAAGAAAACATAAGCAAATAATTATTTGTAATTTTCATGCAAGAAATCCAAGTGAGAAACAGTGCTCTTTCTTGGTATAACAAAGGGCAAAGCTCCAATAGATGCATAAGTTCCAAAACAAAATGGGTACCTTAACCAAATAGCAAGAGTTAGCATAACATGATAGAATTTCACATTAAGTTGAGGGGGAGAAATTTGAGTCTGAAACTAGTATCTGCAACTTAAATAAAGGCAATTAGAAAGAAATGAAGATAGAATTGGCGAAAGTGGACTGGGAAAATAAGTTTAAAAAGTAAGACAGTAGTGAAGCAGTGGCAGGCAGTTAAGGAAATATTTTATAACTCTCAACAAAGATATATTCCATTTAGAAAGAAGACTCTATGAGGAGGATGCACCATCCTTGTCTAACTAAGGAACTTAAGGATGGTATCAAATCGAAAGAAAAGGTGTACAATGCTGCAAAGAATAGTGGTAGGCCAGAAGATTGGGAAAGTTTTAGAAACCAGCAGAGGATGACTAAAAACAAACAGGGAGAAATTAGAGTACAAGAGTAAACTAGCACAAAATATAAAAACAGACAGTAAAAGCTTCTACAAATATATAAAAAGAGAGTAGCTAAGTAAGTCTAGGCACCTTAGAGGATGAGACTGGGGGAATTAATAATGGGAAACAAAGAAATGGAAGAGACTTTGAACAAGTATTTGGTATCTGTCTTCATAGTAGAAGATACAAAAAACATCCCAATAGTAGAAAATCAAAAGAAAAAATGGGAGGGAAGAACTTAAAACAATCACTGTCACTCGAGAACTAAAGGCCGACAAGTCCCCTGGGCCTGATGGCCTGCATCCTAGGGTCTTAAAAGAAGTGGCTGCAGAGATCGTGGATGCATTGGCTGCAATCTTCCAAAATTCCCTGGATTCTGGAATGATCCCAGCAGATTGTAAAACCACAAATGTGACACCTCTATTCAAGAAAGGAGGGAGACAGAAAGCAGGAAGCAATAGGACAGTTAGCCTAACATCTGTCGTTGGGAAAATACTAGAATCTATTAACAAAGTAGTAGCAAGACATTTGGAAAATCATAATGCAATCAGGCAGAGCCAACATAGTTTTATGAAAGGGACATTGCATTTGATAAATTTATGAGAGTTCTTTGAGGATGTAACAAGCAGGGTGGTTAAAGGGGAAAACAGTAGATATAGTGTACTTGGATTTCCAAAAGGCATTCGATAAGGTGCCACACGTAAGGTTACTACACAAGATAAGCGCTCACGGCATTGGGGTTAATATATTAGCATGGATAGAGGATTAGCTAACTAACAGGAAACAGAGTCTGAGGATAAACAGGGCATTTTCAGGTTGGCAAACTGTAACTAGTGGAGTGCCACAGGGATCAGTGCTGGGGCCTCAACTATTTATGATCAATATTAATGACTTGGATGAAGGGACTGAGTGTATTGCAGCCAAATTTGAGGGCGATACAAAGACAGGTAGGAAAGCAAGTTGTGAGGAGGACACAAAGAGTCTGCAAAGAGATATAGATAGTTTAAGTGAGTTGGCAAAAATTTGGCAGATGGAGCATAATGTGGGAAAAAGCGAGGTTGCCCCTTTGGCAGGAAGGATAGAAAAGCAGAATATTCAGATTGCACAATGCTACGGTACAGAAGGGATCTGGGTGCCCTTCGACATGAATCGCAAAATGTTAGCATGCAGATACAGCAAGCAATTAGAAAGGCAAATGGAATGTTGGCATTTATTGCAAGATGCTGAGAGGATGTTCCCCTCATGGGGGAATCTAGAACTCAGGGGCACAATTTCAAAATAAGGGACCTTCCTTTTAAGACATAGATGAGGAGGAACCTCTTCTCTCAGAGGGTCATTAATCTTTGGAATTCTCTTCCCCAGAGATCAGTGGAGGCTGGGTCACTGAAATTATTCAAGGCTGAGGTGGAGACCGATTTTTGATCAACAAGGGAGTCTAGGGTTATCACGGGGGATGGGGGGGTGGGGTCAGGCAGGAAAGCGGAGTTAAGGCCACAATCAGATAAGCCAGGAGGCTCAAGGGGCCGAATGGCCTACTCCTGCTCCTATTTCTTATGATCATATGAAATGAAAGTATTCTCTGCATGTTTGTAGGCAGTTTATAAATAATGAACTTGATAAATCTACTAGAATTGCTCGGCAAATCTACTAGAATTCTTCAAGGATGTAACTAGTAGAGTTGATGAGGGGGAGCCAGTGGATGCGGTTTATTTGGACTTTCAGAAGGCTTTTGAAAAAGTCCCACATAAGAGATTAGCATGTAAAATTAAAGCGCATGGGATTGAGGGTAGTGTATTACGATGGATAGAAAATTGGTTGGTGGACAGGAAACAAAGAGTAGGAATAATTGGGTCTTTTTCCAAATGGCAGGCAGTGACTAGTGGGGAACCACAGGGATTGGTGCTAGGACCCCAGCTATTCACAATATACATTAATGATTTAGATGAGGGAGCTAAATATAATATCTCCAAATTTGCAGATGACACAAAACTGGCCGGAGGGTGAGTTGTCAGGAGGATGCAGAGAGGCTTCAGGGTGATTTGGACAAGTTGAGTGAGTGGGCTAATGCATGGCAGATGCAGTATAATGTGGATAAATGTGAGGTTATCCTCTTTGGTAGCAACAACAGGAAGGCAGATTACCTGAACGACTATAAACTGAGAGAGGGGAATATGCAGTGAGACCTGGGTGTTCTCGTACACCAGTCGCTGAAAGTAAGCATGCAGGTGCAACAGGCAGTAAAAAAGGCAAATGGTACATTGGCCTTCATTGCGAGAGGATTCGAGTACAGGAGCAAGGGATGTCTTGCTGCAATTATACAGGGCCTTGGTGAGGCCACACCTGGAATATTGTGTGCAGTTTTGGTCTCCTTATCTGAGGAAGGATGTTCTTGCTATAGAGGGAGTGCAGCGAAGCTTTACCAGACTGATTCCTGGGATAGCGGGACTGACGTATGAGGAGAGATTGAGTCGGTTAGGATTATATTCGTTGGAGTTCAGAAGAGTGAGGGGGGATCTCATAGAAACCTGTAAAATTCTAACAGGACTTGACAGGGTAGATGCAGGAAGGATGTTCCCGATGGTGGGGGAGTCCAGAACCAGGGGTCATAGTCTCAGGATACGGGGTAAACCTTTCAGGACTGAGATGAGAAGAAATTACTTCACCCAGAGAGTGGTGAACCTGTGGAATTCACTGCCACAGAAATCAGTTGAGGCCAAAACATTGTATGTTTTCAAGAAGGAGTTAGATATAGCTCTTAGGTCTCAAGGGATCAAAGTTGTATGGGGAGAAAGCAGGAACAGGTTACTGAGTTGGATGATCAGCCATGATCATAATGAATGTCGGCCGAATGGCCTACTCCTGCTCCTATTTTCTATGTTTCTAACTTCTAAATTGGCACTTAGTGGTCACTCTGTCCCATTTTGTTACAGTTAAAGCTGATGGAAGGAGACATCAAGCAACACTTACTGACCAGTGACCTGCTTGACGATACTCAATCGAATTCCACCAGAATCACTCAGCTCCTTACTTTGGGATAGCCTTGATCCAGAAATAGATGAGCTGAATGCCAAAGGATGCATGAGAGTAGCTGCTCTTGGCATCAAGACAGCATTCAATGGAGAATGACATTAAGAAGCCCAGAAAAACTAAGGTCAATGAGCATCAAGATGAAAACCTTGTAGTGACTAGAATCATACCTGGAGCAAATTTAAAATAACATCTTTAAAAGTGATTCAAACTATCTTTCTAACCCCTTACTTTCTTTATTGCAGCAGTCACCTACTTCCAGCTGCACAACATGCCCCTACTTCAGCCCATCTGCCACTAAATATTCATACATACCTTTATAACTTTCAGACAAATATTCCAATGCTCTTTCTGTCAGCCTCCCATTCTCCAAACCACAAGAGCTCCAGTTCATCCATAACTCTTAAGTCTATATTCCACACATGCTTGTCCATCACCCTATTCTCACTGACCTGCACTGTCTTACAGTTCTCCAAAATCTTAAAATTAGAATGTGTTCCTGCCTTTAAATGCATCCATAGCCTCCGACTCTCCATCCTTACAATGCCATCTGAACTCTTCATTGCTCTAACCTCAATCTCCTGTGCATCCTTCTTTCTTATACCCCACCACTTCCAGTCGTGCTTTCATTCACATAGGTCCCACACTCTGAATTTTTCTCCTTAAACCATTGCACTTCTCCCTACGTTGGTCTCCTCCTTAAAACCCACATCCTTGACCAACTTTTTGGTCGTTCCTCCCAATATTTCCTTATTTGTCTCATGTCTCTAAAGTACCTCGGGATTTTTTTTATGATCAATGTCACTATATAATTCCAAGTTGCCGTTGCTTATGTTTTTAAGCATTGTTCTACTCTCTTATGAAACAACTGTGTGGATTAACAAACCCTCTCAAGCTTTATCCACACAGGAAATTAAAGTCTTACGTAATCAATAAGATCATACTTCCTCTCAAGAGAAGATTTGATCGAATATGGATCACAACTTTGTGAGATTGCAAATTTTGGCTTAAAAACAATTAATAAATGCATATGCCAAAAAATGGAATTCACAAGCAAAAATGAGTGACTGCTCTAAATGTAAAAAAAAACTTATGAATACAAGAAACATGGCCTAGAGTAAAGGTCTGCAAAGGAAACCCGACCGAGCCAGAATGCCGGATCCGGAAGTGTGACCCGACCCAAACCCAACATGTCGCAGGTCCCATCGGGATCGGGTCGGGTAGCAGGCCTTTATATCAGTACATGGGTACAGGCCTGCTATCTGACCCGACGGGACCCGAGGACATGTGTCGGGTTCGGCTCGGGTCGCACTTCCGGGTCAAGCATTCGGGCTCAGTCGGGTTTCCTTTCCAGACCTTTACCTCACGTATAAGCCTATCCAACAGGGCATTGCAGTGCTTTAGCCTGGAGTTCCCACTTGACTGCGCTAGTTTTCTTGGCACAATTCCCCCGATATCAGTGTAAAAAATCTCAGAATTAAGTGCAAATTGCGTACAGCACAACTGGAGTTTCCGCGATCTTTTGCGCTAGTTTTAAAATCATCACACTACAACCAGGCCCAGCCCACAAAACTGGCCATGCTCCCAAGGTGAATTAATCACCATTGAGAGTTTCTGCTAATTGCACTCATTTGCAGGACTTTGAGGCGGCTCCAAAATTTTACTTGAACTTTCCAGCGCAAGGACACTAATATATGTTTTAGTATTTTTTTGAAAAAAATCATTCAAAATTATTTAAGGCATTCAGTACTGTGTCCCAATCTAACTAGAAAATAGGTTTTATATCTTGTCAACATCTTTTTCAGAAACTGAAAAATCGGCCTACTCACAAGTGGTGGATTAGCATGGTGATTTAAATGCTTTTTAAGTGATAAACCGATTTTCAGGTGTAGAGATCAAACTTTACCAAGTTACAACTCTAAAATATATCAAGGATTTTTTTTAAACAAAATATTTTACAAAATAAAATGTTTTAAAATGCTGCCCGATTACCGCTGCTTCATGGCAGATCGTGTTCACCAACATGCAAATGAGTGAGCAGAAACATAGGAAATAAATACACTTTCTAATGTAGAAAAGTTGCAATTCTGGGGCAATTTGCACCAGAATCACCAATTGCACCAAAAGCAGAAATTCTATCCCCATATGTCCTTTTATCCTCCCTAAATCTCTCCCTCCATGTAAACCTCCCAACCCATATTCACAGCCAATCTTTTGACTTTGCTATCTCACGTGGTCTTGCTAGTCCCATCGTAACAATTAGAAATAAAGCCTCTCTGATCACTTCCTTCTATCACTCTCCACCCACATCCCCCTTCCATGCCCCAACCCTACCTCACTCTGTATTTATCTCTGGAAAAAACTATCCCCCTATTCACTTTCAAAATCTCAACTGTCTAACCTTTGGCCATCCGTTCACCACAACATTTCTACAGCTACTGATTTGCTCAACCGCAACCCCACATCCACCTTTGGTGCCCTCATCTCTCACTCTGGCTGTCCCCCCAGTGTGGCCCTCATCACTGCTCCCTTTTAAGTCCAAGGGAGGCAGACTTGAAAGGATATGCAGACAACTAGTTTAGCCATCTACCGCCAGATCCACTGGACCACTTAAAGCACTGTCAGGCTCTGCGGTCGTCTGCTAAAACTGCTCACTATTCCAGAATCATCTTGGAATGCAAACCATCTTCTTAAACCCCTTTCCCCATCCCCTCCACTCTTACCTCCAACAATGCTCATGGACTTCCTTGCCACTACCATTAAGGCCATCCTATCAGCTGCCTCTGCCACATTCCTCCCTTCCACTAGCCCAACTGGCCAAATTTCCTGTAATGCCCTCGCCTTATATGCACATCTTTCTCTAGTTTCTCTCCTATGCCCTCTCTGAGTTTATCTTGTCCATGAGACCCACCTCCTGTTCCCTCAATTCTAATCCCACTGAACTGATCACCCAATTTCCCCTCCTGGCCCCTATGTTAGCCGATATTGCAAACGATTCTCACTCTTCAGTGTTGCCCTCTCTCCTTCAAATCTGCCATCATCACCACTCTCCTCAAAAAACAAACCTTGACCCCACCGCCCTTGCAAACTCGTCCCATTGGGTGGGGGTGTGTCGGCTCTCAGTCCAGGCTGTCTGCAGCTGGAGAGTCACTGATGGACCTGTCTGACTCTGACTGTCAGAAGACCACTTAGCCAAGGTCCTATGGAAGCATTGCCAGGAAAATTCTTCAGGGGAGAAGTAAAGCAAGCATTATCGAATAACATTATCGGAGTTATAATTATGGAATTAACAGGATTATTATATTGCCAAAGATTCCAAGACTGCGTTATACATGTATAGAAACAGAAACATAGAAAATATACGGCACAGAGGAGGCCATATCGATACAAACACACTCGCTCAGTGATATGCCACATTTAACTCACGCCCATTGACAGGTCACCTTTAGCTTTGCCCTTACAAACCAGACCGGCAGAATCTCTCTACTCGAGGCCTGCTCCAAGGACCTGACAGCAGACGTGGCGTTAAAACAAGCAGGTGTCTGCTTCCAAAGTGGGATCAGAAAGGCGGGTGAGGAGCCGGCCCCCACCCCCCGGGCCAGGCGGGGTCTCCCAGCAGCTGTGAGCAGACATGGAGGCCCCGGAGGCGGGGGGAGAAGCAGCCTCCCTCCCTCCCTCCCTCCACACCGCCTGCTGCTCCTTACCTCTCGCTAGTTGAAACGGGTACTGCGGAGGACGGTGGCAGCGACTGACTGGGCTGAGTATGAAACGGTAGGGACCATGATCAAACACACAGCTTCTCTCTCTCAACTCCGAGTGAGCAAACCGTCCGCAACAACCCGCACCCTCACCCGCTCCCATTGGCTCGGCCTCTCAGCATTCCCTCTGCTGATTGGCTGGGGGCAAGATGGTTCTCAGTGCAGGTTGTCAGAAACTGGAGTCATTGATGGACGTCGGACTCCGTCTGAGTGTCAGTCTCTCCATCTGACTCTGTCTGAGTGTCAGTCTGACTCTGCCTGAGTGTCAGTCTGTCCATCTGACTCTGTCTGAGTGTCAATCTGTCCATCTGACTCTGCCTGAGTGTCAGTCTGACTCTGTCTGAGTGTCAGTCTGTCCGTCGGACTCCGTCCGAGTATCAGTCTGTCCATCTGACTCTGCCTGAGTGTCAGTCTGACTCTGCCTGAGTGTCAGTCTGTCCATCTGACTCTGTCTGTGTCAGTCTGTCCATCTGACTCTGCCTGAGTGTCAGTCTGTCCATCTGACTCTGCCTGAGTGTCAGTCTGACTCTGCCTGAGTGTCCGTCTGACTCTGTCTGAGTGTCAGTCTGTCCATCTGACTCTGCCTGAGTGTCAGTCTGTCCGTCGGACTCTGAGTGTCAGTCTGACTCTGTCTGAGTGTCAGTCTGTCCGTCGGACTCCGTCCGAGTATTAGTCTGTCCATCTGACACTGCCTGAGTGTCAGTCTGTCCGTCTGACTCTGTCTGAGTGTCAGTCTGACTCTGCCTGAGTGTCAGTCTGTCCATCTGACTCTGTCTGAGTGTCAGTCTGTCCATCTGACTCTGTCTGTGTCAGTCTGTCCATCTGACTCTGCCTGAGTGTCAGTCTGTCCATCTGACTCTGCCTGAGTGTCAGTCTGCCATCTGACTCTGCCTGAGTGTCAGTCTGACTCTGCCTGAGTGTCAGTCTGCCATCTGACTCTGCCTGAGTGTCAGTCTGACTCTGCCTGAGTGTCAGTCTGTCCATCTGACTCTGTCTGAGTGTCAGTCTGTCCATCGGACTCTGAGTGTCAGTCTGACTCTGTCTGAGTGTCAGTCTGTCCGTCGGACTCCGTCCGAGTATCAGTCTGTCCATCTGACACTGCCTGAGTGTCAGTCTGTCCGTCTGACTCTGTCTGAGTGTCAGTCTGACTCTGCCTGAGTGTCAGTCTGTCCATCTGACTCTGTCTGAGTGTCAGTCTGTCCATCTGACTCTGTCTGTGTCAGTCTGTCCATCTGACTCTGCCTGAGTGTCAGTCTGTCCATCTGACTCTGCCTGAGTGTCAGTCTGCCATCTGACTCTGCCTGAGTGTCAGTCTGACTCTGCCTGAGTGTCAGTCTGCCATCTGACTCTGCCTGAGTGTCAGTCTGACTCTGCCTGAGTGTCAGTCTGTCCATCTGACTCTGTCTGAGTGTCAGTCTGTCCATCTGACTCTGCCTGAGTGTCAGTCTGCCATCTGACTCTGCCTGAGTGTCCGTCTGACTCTGCCTGAGTGTCAGTCTGTCCGTCTGACTCTGTCTGAGTGTCAGTCTGTCCATCTGACTCTGCCCGAGTGTCAGTCTGTCCGTCGGACTCTGAGTGTCAGTCTGACTCTGTCTGAGTGTCAGTCTGTCCGTCGGACTCCGTCCGAGTATCAGTCTGTCCATCTGACACTGCCTGAGTGTCAGTCTGACTCTGCCTGAGTGTCAGTCTGTCCTTCTGACTCTGTCTGAGTGTCAGTCTGTCCATCTGACTCTGTCTGAGTGTCAGTCTGTCCATCTGACTCTGCCTGAATGTCAGTCTGTCCATCTGACTCTGCCTGAGTGTCAGTCTGCCATCTGACTCTGCCTGAGTGTCAGTCTGACTCTGCCTGAGTGTCAGTCTGCCATCTGACTCTGCCTGAGTGTCAGTCTGACTCTGCCTGAGTGTCAGTCTGTCCATCTGACTCTGCCTGAGTGTCAGTCTGTCCATCTGACTCTGCCTGAGTGTCAGTCTGCCATCTGACTCTGCCTGAGTGTCAGTCTGACTCTGCCTGAGTGTCAGTCTGTCCGTCTGACTCTGTCTGAGTGTCAGTCTGTCCATCTGACTCTGCCTGAGTGTCAGTCTGTCCGTCGGACTCTGAGTGTCAGTCTGACTCTGTCTGAGTGTCAGTCTGTCCGTCGGACTCCGTCCGAGTATCAGTCTGTCCATCTGACACTGCCTGAGTGTCAGTCTGACTCTGCCTGAGTGTCAGTCTGTCCGTCTGACTCTGTCTGAGTGTCAGTCTGTCCATCTGACTCTGCCTGACTGTCAGTCTGCCATCTGACTCTGCCTGAGTGTCAGTCTGACTCTGCCTGAGTGTCAGTCTGTCCGTCTGACTCTGTCTGAGTGTCAGTCTGTCCATCTGACTCTGCCTGAGTGTCAGTCTGTCTGTCGGACTCCGTCTGAGTGTCAGTCTGACTCTGTCTGAGTGTCAGTCTGTCCGTCGGACTCCGTCCGAGTATCAGTCTGTCCATCTGACACTGCCTGAGTGTGAGTCTGTCCGTCTGACTCTGTCTGAGTGTCAGTCTGTCCATCTGACTCTGCCTGAGTGTCAGTCTGTCCGTCGGACTCCGTCTGAGTGTCAGTCGATCCGTCGGACTCCGTCTGAGTGTCAGTCTGTCCGTCTGACTCTGTCTGAGTGTCAGTCTGTCCATCTGACTCTGCCTGAGTGTCAGTCTGACTCTGTCTGAGTGTCAGTCTGTCCGTCGGACTCCGTTCGAGTATCAGTCTGTCCATCTGACTCTGCCTGAGTGTCAGTCTGACTCTGCCTGAGTGTCAGTCTGTCCGTCTGACTCTGTCTGAGTGTCAGTCTGTCCATCTGACTCTGCCTGGGGGTCAGTCTGTCCGTCGGACTCCGTCTGAGTGTCAGTCTGTCCGTCGGACTCTGTCTGAGTGTCAGTTTGTCCGTCTGGCTCTGTCCATCTGAGTGTCAGTCTGTCCATCTGACTCTGTCTGAGTGTCAGTCTGTCCGTCTGGCTCTGTCCGTCTGAGTGTCAGTCTGTCCGTCTGACTCTGCCTGAGTGTCAGTCTGACTCTGCCTGAGTGTCAGTCTGTCCGTCAGACTCTGTCTGAGTGTCAGTCTGTCCGTCTGGCTCTGTCCGTCTGAGTGTCAGTCTGTCCGTCTGACTCTGCCTGAGTGTCAGTCTGTCCGTCTGACTCTGCCTGAGTGTCAGTCTGACTCTGCCTAAGTGTCAGTCTGTCCGTCGGACTCTGAGTGTCGGTGTGTCCGTCTGGCTCTGTCCATCTGAGTGTCAGTCTGTCCGTCGGACTCCGTCTGAGTGTCAGTCTGTCCGTCTGGCTCTGTCCGTCTGAGTGTCAGTCTGTCCGTCTGACTCTGTCTGCGTGTCAGTCTGTCCGTCTGGCTCTGTCCGTCTGAGTGTCAGTCTGTCCGTCTGACTCTGCCTGAGTGTCAGTCTGTCCGTCTGAGTGTCAGTCTGTCCGTCGGACTCTGTCTGAGTGTCGGTCTGTCCGTCTGGCTCTGTCCGTCTGAGTGTCAGTCTGTCCGTCTGACTCTTTCTGAGCGTCAGTCTGTCCGTCTGGCTCTGTCCGTCTGAGTGTCAGTCTGTCCGTCTGACTCTGCCTGAGTGTCAGTCTGTCCGTCGGACTCTGAGTGTCGGTCTGTCCGTCTGGCTGTGTCCGTCTGAGTGTCAGTCTGTCCGCCTGACTCTCTCTGAGTGTCAGTCTGTCCGTCTGGCTCTGTCCGTCTGAGTGTCAGTCTGTCCGTCTGACTCTGCCTGAGTGTCAGTCTGTCCGTCTGGCTCTGTCCATCTGAGTGTCAGTCTGTCCGTCTGGCTCTGTCCGTCTGAGTATCAGTCTGTCCGTCTGACTCTGTCTGTCTGAGTGTCAGTCTGTCTGTCTGAGTGTCAGTCTGGCCGTCTGTGTCTGAGTGTCAGTCTGTTCGTCTGACTCTGTCTGTCTGTCAGTCTATCCGTCTGACTCTGTCTGTCTGTCAGTCTGACCGTCTGTGTCTGAGTGTCAGTCTGTTCGTCTGACTCTGTCTGTCTGTCAGTCTGACCGTCTGTATCTGAATGTCAGTTTGTCCGACTGTCTGAGTGTCAGTCTGTCCGTCTGAGTGTCAGTCTAACCGGCTGACTGTCTGAGTGTCAGTCTGTCCATCTGACTCTGTCCGTCTGAGTGTCAGTCCGTCTGTCTGACTCTGAGTGTCATTCTGTCCGCCTGTGTCTGAGTGTCAGTCTGTCTGTCTGACGCTATCTGTCTGCCAATCTGTCCGTCTGACTCTGTCTGTCTGTGTGTCAGTCTGACTCTGTCTGAGTGTCAGTCTGTCCGTCTGACTCTGTAAAACTCCATCTGACTCTGTCCGAGTGTCAGTCTGTCCGTCTGACTCTGTCTGAGTGTCAGTCTGTCTGACTCTATCTGAGTGTCAGTCTGACTATCTGACTCTGTCTGTCTGAGTGTCAGTCTGACTGTCTGACTCTGTCTAAGTGTCAGTCTGTCCGTCTGACTTTGTCTGAGTGTCAGGCTGTCCGTCTGACTCTGTCTGTCTGTCAGTCTGACCGTCTGTGTCTGAGTGTCAGTCTGTCCGTCTGACTCTGTCTGTCTGTCAGTCTGACCGTCTGACTGTTTGAGTGTCAGTCTGTCCGCCTGACTCTGAGTGTCAGTCCGTCCGTCTGATTCTGTCTATCTGAGTGTCAGTCTGACTGTCTGACTCTGTCTGAGTGTCAGTCTGTCCGTCTGACTCTGTCTGAGTGTCAGTCTGTCTGACTCTATCTGAGTGTCAGTCTGTCCGTCTGACTCTGTCTGTCTGAATGCCAGTCTGTCCATCTGACTCTGTCTGAGTGTCAGTCTGACTGTCTGACTCTGTCTGAGTGTCAGTCTGTCCGTCTGACTCTGTCTGTCTGTCAGTCTGTCCGTCTGACTGTACGTCTGAGTGTCAGTCTGACTCTGTCTCACTGTCTCTTTGTCTGACTTTGTCCGACTATCTGTCTGTATGACAGTCTGTCTCATGACTGTCTCACTGTCAGTGTAACTGTCCATCTGTCTGATTGACTCTGCCCAACGGTCTGTCCAAGTCTGACGGTCTTTCTGATTGTTTGTCTGACTCTGTCTGACTAATTGACTGATTTTCCAGCTGGATGTTTGTCTGACTGCCTGTCTTCTGACCACATGTCTGTCAGTCTGTTTAACTGTCTGTCTCATGACTGTCTCACTGTCAGTGTAACTGTCCATCTGTCTGACTAACTGTCCATCTGTGTGACTGTCTGACTGATTCTGTCTGTCTGCCTATCTGATTCTGACTGTCTGACCCTGTCTGACTGTCTGTGTCTGTCTCACTGTCTGCCTATCTGTCTGTCTAACTGATTGTCTGTTTGACTGACTGCCTCACTGTCAGTCTAACTGTCCATTTGTCCGACTGACTCTGTCTGTCTGTGGCTGACTGTCATTCTGACTGTATGTCTGTCAGTCTGTCTAACTGTCTGACTGTGTGATTTTCTGTCTGTTTAACTGTCTGTCTAACTGGCTGTCTGTCTGTCTAACTGACTGTCCGACTATCTGTCTGACTGTCTGTATGTCTAACTGACTGTCTGACTGTCTATCTCTGTTTGACTGTCTATCTCTGTTTGACTGTCTGTCTGTCTGACGACTCACTCGGATGCTTGTCTTACCTTCTGGGACAGCAGTGGAGAGGAGTCCAGGCGCGCCGGAGTTTGAAAACAAAGTGAGCAGTGACGTCACAGGAAAGCTGCAGGGTGATTGGTGAGTAACTGCTGTTAGGGAATAACTCTAAATAGCTGAGTTAGTACACCAGTGTTAGGGTATGTGTGTAAATAGCTTAATAATAAGGAACAAGTGAGTAACTTTTTTTTGAGTAAAGTTTATTTTACCTAGTGAACTGTATTCATTTTTAGTAGGATTTATCAGTAGCTTCAAAAATAAAGGTAAGGACTTTAGATTGTAGTGGGTAGTGTTTGGAGTAGAACAAGGTCCTAGCATAATTAGTATTTTTTAATTAAAGGGAGTAACTAAGTAATCTAAAGGTAAGTCATGGCAGGAGAGCTCAGCCCCGTGATATGCTCCTCCTGCACTATGTGGGAAATCAGGGACGTTTCCAGTGTCCCTGACGACCATGTGTGCAGGAAGTGTATCCAGCTGCAGCTACTGGCTACCCGCATTACAGAGCTGGAGCTGCGGGTGGATTCACTGTGGAGCATCCGCGATGCTGAGATCGTCGTGGATAGCACATTTAGCGAGGTGGTCACACCACAGGCAAATGCTGCAAAGGCAGAAAGGGAATGGGTGACCACCAGGCAGAGAAGAGGAAGGCAGGTAGTGCAGGAGTCCCCTGTGGCCATTCCCCTCTCTAACAGATATATCACTTTGGATATTGTTGGGGAGATGGCTCAGGAGAAAACAGCAACAGCCAATTTCATGGCACCATGGGTGGGAGGAAGAAGAGTGGCAGGGCTATAGTGATAGGAGATTCAATCGTAAGGGGAACAGACAGCATTTCTGCGGCCGCAAAAGAGACTCCAGGATGGTATGTTGCTTCCCTGGTGCTAGGGTCAAGGATGTCTCTGAGTGGCTGCAGGGTATTCTGTGGGGGTAGAGCAAGAAGCCAGTTGTCATGGTACATATCGGTACCAACGACATAGGTGAAAAAAAGGGATGAGGTCCTACAAGCTGAATTTAGGGAGTTAGGACTTAAATTAAAAAGTAGGACCTCAAAGGTAGTAATCTCAGGATTACTACCAGTGCCACGTGCTAGTGAGAGCAGAAATAGCAGGATATAGCAGATGAATATGTGGCTGGAGAAATGGTGCAGGGGGGGAGGGATTCAGATTCCTGGGCCATTGGGACCAGTTCTGGGGAAGGTGGAACCAGTACAAGTTGGACGGGTTGCACCTGGGCAGGACCGGGACCAATTTTCTCGGGGGTGGGTGGTGTTTGCTAGTGCTGTCAGGAAGGGTTTAAATTAGAATGGCAGGGGGATGGGAATCTGAGCAGGGAGACAGAGGAGGGGGAAACAAGGATAGAAATGACAGAAAGGTAAGAAGCAAAAGTGGAAGGCAGAGAAAACAAGGGTGAGAAACAAATGGGGCCATAGTGCAAAATAAAGCTAAGATGACTAACAATGTTAAAAAGACAAGTCTAAAGGCATTGTGTCTTAATGTGTGGAGCATTCGCAATAAGGTAGATGAATTAACAGCGCAAATAGATATAAACGGTTATGATATAGTTACGATTACGGAGACATGGCTGCAGGGTGACCAAGGATGGGAACTGAACATCCAGGGGTATTCAATATATAGGAAGGACAGGCAAAAAGGGAAAGGAGGTGGGGTAGCATTGTTAGAAAAGGAGGAATTCAATGCAATAGTGAGGAAGGATATTGGCTCGGAAAATCATGATGTGGAATCTGTATGAGTGGAGCTAAAAAACACCAAGGAACAGAAGACATTTGTGGGGGTTGTCTATAGGCCCCCAAACAGCAGTGGAGATGTAAGGAATGGCATTAAACAGGAATAAAACATGCAATAAGGGTACAACTGTAGTCGTGGTTACTTTAATCTACATATAGATTGGTCAAACCAAATTAGCAATAACACTGTGGAGGAGGATTTCCTGAGGTGTGTACATGATGGTTTTTTAGACCAATACTTTGAGGAACCAACTAGAAAACAGGCTATCCTAGACTGGGTATTGTGCAATGAGAAAGGATAAATTAACAATCTTGTTGTGCGGGGTCCCTTGGGGAGGAGTGACCATAACATGATAGAATTCTTCATTAAGATGGAGAGTGAAGTAGTTGAATCCGAAACTAGGGTCCTGAATCTAAATGAAGGAAACTACGAAGGTATGAGGCACGAGTTGGCTATGGTAGATTGGGGAACTTTACTAAAAGGGTTGATGGTGGATAGGCAATGGATAATATTTAAAGAACGTGTGCATGAATTACAACAATTATTCATTCCTGTCTGGGGCAAAAATAAAACCAGAAAGGTGGCTCAACTGTAGCTTACAAAAGAAATGAGGGATAGTATTAGATCCAAAGAGGAGGCATATAAAATTGCCAGAAAAAGCAGCAAGTCTGAGGATTGGGAGCAGTTTAGAATTCAGCAAAGGAGGACAAAGAGGTTGATTAAGTGGGGGGAAATAGAGTATGACAGTAAACTTGCGGGGAACATAAAAACTGACTGTAAAAGCTACTATAAATATGTGAAGAGAAAAAGATTAGTGAAGACAAATGTAGGTCCCTTACAGTCAGAAACAGGGGAAACTATAATGGGGAAACAAAGAAATGGCAGAACAATTAAACTCATACTTTGGTTCTGTCTTCACAAAGGAGGACACAAATAACCTCCCAGAAATGTTAGGGAACCAAGGGTCTAATGAGAGGGAGGAACTGAAAGAAATCAGTATTAGTAAAAAAAGTGCTAGGAAAATTAATGGGGTTAAAAGCTGACAAATCCCCAGGGCCTTATAATCTGCATCCCAGAGTACTAAAGGAAGTGGCCCTGGAAATAGTGGATGCATTGGTGGTCATCTTCCAAAATTCTATCGACTCTGGAGCAATTCTTACAGATTGGAGGGTGGCAAATGTAACCCCACTATTTAAAAAATGAGGGAGAGAAAAAACAGGGAATTACAGACCAGTTAGCCTTACATCAGTCGTGGGGAAAATGCTAGAGTCTATTATAAAGGATGTGATAGCAGAACACCTGGAAAGCATAAACGGGATTGGACAAAATCAGCATGGGTTTACGAAAGGGAAATCATGCTTAACAAATCTACTGGAGTTTTTTGAGGATGAAACTAGTAGGATAGGGGAGAACCAGTGGATTTGGTGTATTTGGATTTTTAGAAGGCTTTTGATAAGGTCCCACATAAGAGGATAGTGTGCAAAATTAAAGCACATGGGATTGGGGGAAATATACTGGCATGGATTGAGAACTGGTTGACAGACAGGAAACAGAGAGTAGGAATAAACGGGTCTTTTTCCGAGTGGCAGGCAGTGACTAGTGGGGTACCTCAGAGATCAGTGCTTGAGCCCCAGCTATTCACAATATATATTAGGTGAGGGAACTAAATGTAACATTTCCAAGTTTGCAGATGACACAAAGCTGGGGGGGGGATGTGAGCTGTGAGGAGGATGCAAAGAGGCTCCAATGTGATTTGGACAAGTTGGGTGAGTGGGCAAATGCATGGCAGATGCAGTATAATGTGGATAAGTGTGAGGTTATCCACTTTGGTTGTAAAAACAGAAAGACAGATTATTATCTGAATGGTGATAGATTGGGAAAGGGGGAGGTGCAACAAGTCCTGGGTGTCCTTGTACACCAATCGCTGAAAGCAAGCATTCAGGTGCAGCAAGCAGGTAGGAAGGCGAATGGTATGTTGGTCTTCATTGCAAGAGGATTTGAGTACAGGAACAAGGATGTCTTACTGCAGTTATACAGGGCCTCTGAGGAAGGATGTTCTTGCCCTAGAGGAAATGCAAAGAAGATTTACTAGGCTGATTCCTGGGATGGCAGGATTGACGTATGAGGAGAGATTGGGTCGACCCGGCCTATATTCACTTGAATTTAGAAGAATGAGAGGGGATTTCATAGAAACCTATAAAATTCTAACAGGACTAGACAGGCTAGATGCAGGGAGGATGTTCCCGATGGCTGGGGAGTTCCGAACCAGGGGTCACAATCTCAGGATACAGGGTATGCCATTTAGAACCGAGATGAGGAGAAATTTCTTTACTCAGAGGGTGATGAACCTATGGAATTCTCTACCGCAGAAGGCAGTTGAGGCCAATTCATTGAATATATTCAAGAAGGAGATCGATTTATTTCTTAATGTCAAAGGGATTAAGGGATATCGAGAGAAAGCGGGAACAGCGTACTGAATTAGACGATCAGCCATGATCTTTTTTGAATGGCGGAGCAGGCCCAAAGGGCCAAATGGCACACTCCTGCTCCTATTTTCTATGTTTGTATGTCTCTGCTTGTCATCCGTCTTTTATTGTTTTCATAATTTCATAATGGAACTATTGGGCTGTTCCTTCACTGTCACTGGGTCAAAATCCTGGAACTCCCTTCCTAACAGCAATGAGGGTGTACCTACACCACATGGACTGCAGTGATTCAAGAGAGTGTCTCACCACCACCTTCTCAAGGGCAATTAAGGATGAGCAATAAAGGATGCTCCCATTCCAAGAACAAGTAAAAAAAGCACAAAAGGCATTTTTCCTCTTCTTCTAGATGTATTGTATAACTTATTAAATTGTTTCTTTTTTTAAGAAATGTCAAAACACTTTTATTTTAATCCATGTCTTAATTTGGGGCTTCACCTGTGGGGCATGCAATATATGGTAATGGACTCTTTCAAAAAGGCATAGTCATAATTGTTGTAACTGAGTTGCATAGAGACTTTTCGATATTTTTGATCCTTTTTATTGTAAAAAACAAAATATATTATGGCGATCAGCATAAGAGATGATTTGCCACCGAGCAAATGATTTTTTTTTCCCCTTTCAGGTCAGGCATAGAAGAACACTGGTGTTGACGCTCTTGCTTCTCTGGGTCAAGGATGTCTGCAAATGGAGAATGATTGATGACTGATCACCCAGGATGTCTATTCCACAGTAAAGTCCCTGCATGCCCTAATCCCAAATAGCCTTCAATTTCCTAGAAAAAAAAAATGATTTGTCTCACAAATTGGTTTATCCTCTAAACAGATATCAACTTAATTGTGAAGTGTTTCCAGTATTTTGGATTTTATCCCTCTCCAATTCCCAATTCCTCCTCTGTTCTACCGCTTACACTAGTACCGGTGCTCAGGGTCGAGGCAGCAAATACAAAATTGTATAAACTCTTTCTGGCTTTTGCCCCTGGGAAATTTTGTACAAAAAATTATGTTCATTTTAGATCTTTTTTATTTCATGGTTGATAGACCTTTTAATTAAAAGGAGACAGTTTATGTTTGATTAGTCATCACAATATCTTGAATCAGATCTTCATGGTTATTAAAGCTAAGAGGAAAGCAAAAATAACATACTACAGACACAATCAATATGAAATTAAATATGACAGTTTAAACCTAATACACCTGACTATTTAACTGCTGCAAATTCATTCACACACCATGGGTGCTGCCTATGAGTGTACATTTTAATATGAATTCTGTGCAGAGTTAAAGCAAAAGATGCACAGAGTGCATTTTACAGTCGTCTGTTGTGCTCCAACAGTGACAAATGTAGTTCCTGCCTGTTCAAAAAGATTAGATGCTGTCTCAACATTTACATCACTTTACAATAATGTTAATTCCATTGTACCATCTTAGCAAAGCCAAACTAATCCAGCTGTATTGTATTTTCTGTGCATGTTATCCGACCATTGCCTTCAACTGTTCTCAAGTCACCAATTCTTAGTTAGGGTATAAAATTCTCTGAAACCACCTTTTCTAAGCATGGCATCAACTCTGGGCTCTGCTACAGCTTATGAAGGGGAAACGAGTAAAGAAAGAACATGACAATGTACCTTGGTACGGCAGATCAACTGATTTAGGTAGAAAACAGATTCAACACACAGACCATGTCACTGTGTGACAACTGGGTCCTTTTTCAGATTTTTGTTGCTTTGTTGCGCATATTACCCATGATAGAGGTTTTCAAAACTTACCTATCTACCTGGAAATTTAGTTATATTTTTACAGGAAAAGACTATTAGTTCATGTTACTTATTCTATTGAATTTTGCATCAAGTTCCTTACCTGATTCCAGAAAGAATAACCTTGTATCTCCTTTATTAACATAATTTCATCAAGTTCCTTTTAAAAGTTGCCATGTTTTTCTGCTCCATCTTCTCACCTCCCCTTACTGAAAAATTTACTCAATCACGTAATTTCCTTTGAAACCCATAGTTTTAAAATGTGTCCATTAGCCCTTAAATACTATTTTTCTAGATCTATATCATATTTCATATCCATGAAAATCTTAATAATCTCTATCAAATACCACATCAATTCCTCTTCTGCAGAATGTGTGAGGTAGTACAATTTGGATGTAAGAACAATAGGTGAGAATGCAGTGAATTGGGAAGCACTCAGGGTTGGATGAACAAAGGTATTTAAGGGTTCAGCTGCATCAGTCACTATAAACTAAATCAGTTGTAGAAAGTAACAATGAAAGCAAATGAGTTTCCAGGCTTCATCACAAGAAGCATAAAATGCGAAAGCAAAGACATATTAGTACAGTTTTACAGAACACCAGCCAGGTCTCATTTGGTGTATTTGGCTCAGTTTGTGGTACATCAATTTGAACGGAGCTCAGCAGAGATTCATCAGTATGAAATTTGGGATGAAGGCACTTAACTGTGACAACAGGCTCAGTTGGTTGGTATTCACAGGAGATAAGGAGATTAAGGGTGGCCTGATTGCTGTATTTAAAGTAATGAAGGGAATTGATAGAATGAATAGGGAATAACTCTTGGAAGAGATGACCAAAGGTTTGGTTAAAGAGTTTTGAAGAGGCTTTTGAAAGAGGTTAGACAGGTAATAAGATCAAATGGTTTAGGGAGGACATTCAAGGGATTAAGAAAACTGAAGGCTCTATCACTAAAGGTGGAGATGAGACAGCAGTGATGCCAAGGGTCCAAACTGAAAGATAAGTGGGTGTCCACTATGGATGTCTGAATTTGCAGAGGTAATGTACAGAAAGTACAACAGATATCATCTCAATACTAACTAACAGGAAACTGAGAGTCAGGATAAATGGGTCATTTTCAGGATGCAAACTGTAACTAATGGAGTGCCACAGGGATCAGTGCTGGGACCTCAACTATTTATAATGACTTGGATGAAGGGACGGACCATATAGCCAAATTTGGGAACAATATGAAGATAAGTAGGAAAGCAAGTTGTGAGGAGGATACAAAGAGTCTGGTTAAGTGGCCAAAAATTTGGCAGATGTGAGAAAATGTGAGGTTATCCACTTTGACAGGCAGAATAGAAAAGCAGCAGATTATCTAAAAGAAGAGAGACTGCAGAATGCTGTGCTACAAAGGGATCTGGGTGTCCTTGTACATGAATCACAAAATGTTCGCATGCAGGTACATCAAGTAATTTGGAAGGCAAATGGAATGTTGTCATTTATTGCAAGGAGGATGGAGTATAATAGTAGGGACATCTTGCTGCAACTACAGAGCATTGGTGAGATCGCACCTAGAGTAGTGTGTACAGTTTTGGTCGCCTTATTTAAGGAGGGACAGATTTGCATTGGAAGCAGTTCAGAAAAGATTCACTAGGCTGATTCCTGGGATGAGGGATTTGTCTTATGAGGAATGGTTGAGCAGATTGGGCCTATACCCATTGGAGTTCAGAAGAATGAGTGGTGATCTTATTGAAACATAAGATTCTGAGAGGGGCTTGACAGGGTAGACGCTGAGAAGATGTTTCTCCTCATGGGAGAATCTAGAACTAGGAGGCACAGTTTCAAATTAAGGGGTCTCCCATTTAAGACAGAGATGAAGAGGAATTTCTTCTCTCAGAAGGTCGTTTGGAATTCTCTTTCCCAACTAGCAGTGGAGGCGGTGTCATTGAATATGTTCAAGGCTGAGTTAGACAGATTTTTGAATGACAAGGGAATCAAGGGTTATGGGGGACAGGCAGGTAAGTGGAGTTAAGGCCACAATCAGATCAGCTATGATCTTAATGAATGGCGGAGCAGGAGCAGGCTCGAGGGGTCAAATGACCTGCAGCTGCTCTTATTTCTTATGTTCTTATGTACAAGGGAGAATCAGGCTGAAGATAAAAAGCACAGAGGAGAAGTGAAAAAAGAAATGAGGGGCAAGGAGACAGTACTAGAATAGATCAGCAGCTAACATAAAAGGGAATCTAAAGGGCACAGAATGTGGTCTGGGTCGGGGATTTGAATGTCCATCACCAAGAATGGCTCGGTAGCACTACCATGGACAAAGCTGAACGAGTTCTGAAGGGCATATCTGCCAGATGGCTCAATAATTGGTCTCAGAGGCATTACTACTGTGTTAGAAGTGTGAATTGGTAAATTAAAAGACAAATCACTTTTTCCTAAGGTCTTGTTTAGGCAGGTGATGAGAGAACCAAAATAAGGTAAAACCTGCTTGACCTCATCTTCACCAATCTATCTGTCATCTGAACATACGAATTAGGAACAGGAGTAGGCCTTTTGGCCCCTTCATAACTGCTCCGCCATTTAATAAGCTCATTGCTGATCTGATTGTGGCCTTAACTCCACTTTCCCGCCTAACCCCGATACCTTTTGACTTCCTTGTTAGTCAAGAATTTATCGATCTCTGCCTTAAAAATATTTAATCACCCTGCCTCCACCGCTCTCTGGGGAAGAGAATTCCAAAGACTCACAATCCTCTGAGAGAAATAAATTCTCCTCATCTCTGTCTTAAATGGACTGCCCCTTATTTTTAAACTGTGTCCCCAGTTTTATTCTCTCCCACAAGGGGAAACGTCCTTTCAGCATCCACCCTGTCAAGTTCCCTCAGGATCTTCTATGTTTCAATAAGATCACCTCTCATTCTTCTAAACTCCAATGGATACAGATCCAACCTCTCCAACCTTTCCTCATAAGATAACCACCCCATCCCAGATATCAGTCAAGTGAACCTCCTCTGCAGTGCCTGTAACACATTTATATCCTTTCTTAAATAAGGAGACCAAAACTGTACACAGTACTTCAGATGTGGTCTCACCAATACCCTATGCAACTGCATCAAAACATCCCTACTTTTATATTTCATTCCCCTGGCAATAAATTACAACATTCCATTTGCCTTCCTAATCACTTGTTGTATCTGCATACCAAATTGTGATTTATGTACCGGCACACCCAGATCCCTCTGTACCTTAGAGTTCTGCAATCTCTCTCCATTTAAATATTATGCTGCTTTACTATTCTTCCCACCAAAGTGAATAACTTCAAATTTTCCCATATTATACTCAATTTGCCAATTATTTTGCCCACTCACTTAACATATCTATATCCCTTTGCAGACTCCTTATATCCTGTTCACAACTTACTATCCTACCTATATAATAAAAGCAAAATACTGCATATACTGGAAATCTGAAATAAAAACAAAAAATGCTGGAAATACTCAGCAGGTCTGGCAGCATCTGTGGAGAGAGAAGCAGAGTTCACGTTTCAGGTCAGTGACTTTTTGATGAAAGGTCACTGACCTGAAACATTAACTCTGCTTTTCTCTCCACAGATGCTGCCAGACCTGTTGAGTATTTCCAGAATTTTTTGTTTTATTACTTTCCTACCTATCTTTGTGTCATCAGCAAATTTAACAACCATACATTCGGTCCCTTCATCCAAGTCATTGATATAAATTGTAAATAGTTGAGGCCCAGCATTGATCTCTGTGGCACTCCACTAGTTACAGCTTGCCAACCCAAAAAAGACCCATTTATCCCTACTCTCTGCTTTCTGTCAGCCAACCAGTCTGAGTCGGGGATTTGAATGTCCATCACCAAGAATGGCTCGGTAGCACAGCCCCAGTGTCTCAAATCTATCCACATGAATGAAGCCCCTTATCCTTGAAACCAGTGCTATGAAGCGAACTCAGTAATAACCTGCTCAGCAATGCTCAGTTTGGTTTCACCAGGGTAACTCAGCTTCAAACCTCATTACAGCCTTGGTCCAAACATGGACAAAAGGGCTGAACTCCAGGGGTGAGGTAAGAGTGACTGCACTTGGCATCAGGGCAGCATTTGACTGAGTATGGCATCAAGGAGCCCTCATAAAATTGAAGTCAATGGGATTCAGGAGAAAACTCTGCACTGGTTGGAGTCATGCCTCGTACAAAGGAAGATGGTTGTGGTTTTTGGAGGCCAATCATCTCAGTCCCAGGATATCACTGCAGGAATTCCTCAGGGTAGTGTCCTAGGCTCAACATCTTCAGCTGCTTCTCAATGACCTTCCCTCCAACATAAGGTCAGAAGTGGGAATGATTGAGCAGTCAGTACCTGCATGCAGCAAGACCTGGACAACATTCAGGCCTGGGCTGATAACTGGCAAATAACATTCGTGCCACACAATGCCAAGCAATGACCATCTCCAAGAAGAATCTAACCATCTCCCTTTGACATTCAACAGTATTACCATCACTGAATCCCCCACCATTAACACCCTGGGGGTTACCATTGACCAAAAACTTAACTGGACCAGCCATATAAATACTGTGGCTACAAGAGCAGGTTAGAGGCTGGATATTCTATACTCCCCAAAACTTGTCCACCATCTCCAAGGCACAAGTCAGAAGTGTGATGGAATACTCTCCACTTGCCTGAATGTTTACAGCTGCAACAACACTCAAGAAGCTCAACACCATTCAGGACAAAGCAGCCCACTTGATTTCACCCCATCCACCACCTTAAACATTCACTCTCTCCAACACCAGCGCACAGTGCCAGCAGTGTGAACCATCTACAAGATGCACTGCAGTAACTCCTTCAAAGACTCCTTCGGCAGCACCTTACAAACCCAGGATCTTTACCAACTAGAAGAAACAAGGCAGCAGACACATGGGAACACCCACTACCTGCAAGTTCCCCTCCCAATCACACATCATCCTGACTTAGAAATATATTTGCTCTTCCTTCACTGTCGCTGGATCAAAATCCTGGAACTCCCTTCCTAACAGCAGTGTTGGAGTATGTACACCACATGGACTGAGTGGTTCAAGAAGATGGCTCACCACCTTCTAAAGGGTAATTAAAGATGAGCAATAAATGTTGGCCTTGACAGTGACACTCACATCCCATGAATGAATTTAAAAAAATCATAAATCTTTTCGGCACTCCCTCTAAAGTCTTCACATTCTTCCAAAAGTGCAGTGACCAGAATTGGACACAAGACCCCAGTTGAGGCCAAATCATTGTTTTATAAAGGTTCATTATAACTTCCTTGCTTTTGTACTAAACGCCTCTATTCATAAATTATATTGATTTGTAAAAAATCACAAACTGTAACCTCATGGCTCAGTATATCCCTCACTCTATCATTACCATCAAGCCAGGGAACCAACTGTGGTCAATGAGGAGTGCAGAAGAGCATGCCAGGAGCAGCACCAGGCATACCTAAAAAATGAGGTGCCAACCTGCTGAAAAAACAACACAGGACTACATGCATGCTAAACAGCAGAAGCAGCATACTATAGACAGAGCTAAACAATCCCACAACCAACATATCAGATCAAAGCTCTGCAGTACTGCCACATTCAATTGTCAATGGTGGTGGACAATTAAGTAACTAATGAGAAGAGGAGACTCCATGAACATCCCCATCCTTAAAGATGGCAGCGCCTAGTACCTGAGTGTAAAGGACAAGGTTGAAGCGTTTGCAACTGTCTTCAGCCTAAACTGCTGAGTGGATGATCCTTCTTGGCATTCTCCACACGTCTCCACCATTACAAAAGCCAGTGTTCAACAATTTCAATTCACTCCATGTGAGATCAAGAAACAATGCAATCAATATGACTTACTCACCAATAACCTGCAAAACAATGCTCAGTTTGGTTTCTGCCAGAACCACTCAACTCCAGACCTCAATACAGCCTTAGTCCAAACATGGACCAAAGAACTGAATTCTGGAAGTGAGGTGAGAGTGATTGACCTTGATTTCAAAGTAGCATTTGACCAAGTGTGGTATCAAGGAGCCCTCGAAAAATTGGAGTCAATGGGAATCGGGATAAAATACTTCACTGACTAGAGTCAGAATCAGCTCAACCTCAGGACATAGAGTCATACAGCACAGAAACAGACCTTCAGCCCATCGTGTCTGTGCTGGCCATCAAGCACCTAACTATTCTAGTCCCATTTTCCAGCACTTGGCCCATAGCCTTGTATGCTATGGCGTTTTAAGTGCACATCTAAATACTTCTTAAGTGTTGTGAACATCTTCAGGCAATGTGTTGTAGATTCCAACCACCCTCTGGGTGAAAATTCTTTTCCTCAAATCCCCTCTAAACCTCCTGCCCCTTACCTTAAATCTATGCCCCTGGTTATTGACCGCTCCACTAAGGAAAAAGTCTCTTCCTATCTAACCTATTAATACCCCTCATAATTTTGTATACCTCAATCATGTCCCCCCTCATCCTTCTCTGTTCTAAGGAATACAACCCTAGCCTTTTCAGTCTCTCTTCATAACTGAAATGCTCCAGCCCGGGCAACATCCTGGTGAATCTCCTCTGCACCCTCTCCAGTGCAATCACATCCTTCCTACAGTGTGGTGACCAGAACTGTACACAGTACTCCAGCTGTGGCCTAACTAGCATTTTATATAGTTCCATCATAACCTCCCTGCTCTTATATTCTGAGCCTCGGCTAATAAAGGCAAGTATCCCATATGCCTTCCTAACCACCTTATCTACCTGTAATGCTGCCTTCAGTGATCTATGGACAAGTACACCGAGGTCCCTCTGACACACTGTACTTCCTAGGGTCCTACCATCCATTGTATATTCCCTTGCCTTGTTAGTCCTCCCAAAATGCATCATCTCACACTTCTCAGGATTAAATTCCATTTGCCACTGCTCTGCCCATCTTACCAGCCTATCTATATCATCCTGTAATCTAAGGCTCTCCTCCTCACTATTTACGACACCACCAATTTTCGTGTCATCTGCGAACGTACTTATCATACCTCCTATATACATGTCTAAATCATTAATGTACACTACAAACAGCAAGGGCCCCAGCACCGATCCCTGTGATACACCACTAGTCACAGGGTTCCACTCACAAAAACAACCCTTGACCCTCACCCTCTGTTTGCTGCCACCAAGCCAATTTTGGATCCAATTTGCCAAATTGCCCTGGATCCCAGGGGCTCTTAACTTCTTAAACCAATCTCCCATGTGGGACCTGAACAAAGCCTTACTGAAGTCTATGTAGACTACATCAACTGCTTTACCCTCATCTACACATCTAGTCACCTCCTCAAAAAATTCAATCAAGTTAGTTAGACACAATCTCCCCTGACAAAGCCGTGCTAACTATCCCTGATTATTCCCTGCCTCGCCAAGTGGAGATTAATCCTGTCTGTCAGAATTTTTTCCAATAGTTCCCCAACCACTGATGTTAGGCTCACTGGCCTGTAATTACCTGGTCTATCCTTGCTACCCTTCTTGAATAATGGTACCTCAATCGCTGTCCTCCAGTCCTCTGGCACCTCTCCCGTGGCCTGAGAGGATCTGAAAATTTGTGTCAGTGCCCCTTCTATCACCTCCCTTGCCTCACACAACAACCTGGAATACATTTCATCTACGCCTGGGGGTTTATCCACTTTTAAGCCTGCTAAAGCATCTAATACTTCCTCCCTTTCAATATTAATATGTTCAAGTATATCGCAATCCCCCTCCCTTATCTCTACACCTACATAGTCGTTCCCCACAGTGAAAACAGATGAAAAGTAATCCTTTAAAACCTCACCTATGTCCTCCGGCTGCACACACAGATTGCCACTTTGGTCCCTAATAGGCCCTACTCTTTCCCTGGTTATCCTCTTGCCCTTAATATACTTATAAAACACCTTAGGATTTTCCTTTATATTGACCGCCAATGTTTTTTCATGTCCCCTCTTTGCTCTCACAATTACTTTTTTAAGTACCCCCTACACTTTCTATACTCCTCTAATGCCTCCGCTATTTTCAGTGCTCCGAATCTGCCATAAGCCTCCTTTGTTTTTCTGATCAAATACTCTATATCCCTTGACATCCTGGGTTCCCTGGACTTGTTGGTCCTACCCTTCACCTTAAAGGGTACATGTTGGCTCTGAACTCTCACTATTTCCTCTTTGAATGCCTCCTACTGGCCTGATGTAGACTTTCCTACAAGTAGCTGCTCCCAGTCCACTTTGGCCAGATCCTGTTTTATCAAATTGAAATCGGCCTTCCCCCAATTCAGTACCTTTATTTCTGGCCTGTCTTTGTCCTTTTCCATAACTACCTTAAATCTTACAGAGTTATGGTCACTATCCCCGAAATGCTCTCCCACTGACACTTCTACCATTGTCCAGCTTCATTCCCTCGGATTAGGTCCAGTACTGCCCTTCTCTTATAAGATTTCCTACGTACTGGCTCAAAAAGCTCTCCTGTATGCATTTTAAGAATTCTGCCCCCTTTAAGCCTTTTGCACTAAGACTATCCCAGTTGATATTAGGTAAGTTGAAATCCCCTACTATTATTACCCTATTATTTTTACACCTCTCTGAGATTTGCCTACATATCTGTTCCTCTATCTCTCCCTGACTGTTTGGAGGCCTGTAGTACACGCCCAGCCAAGTGATTGCCCCCCTTTTGTTCTTAAGTTCTACCCACATGGCCTCATTTGAGGAACCTTCTAAGATATCAACCCTCCTTACTGCAGTGATTGACTCCTTGATCAAAAGTGCAATACCACCTCCTCTTTTATCCCCTCCCCTATCACGCCTGAAGATTCTATACCCTGGAATATTGAGTTGCCAGTCCTGCCCCTCCCTCAGCTATGTCTCTGTAATAGCAATAATATCATAATCCCATGTGCTAATCATCGTCCTTAATTCATCTGCCTTTTTAATAAGACTCCTTGCATTAAAGTAAATGCAATCCAGCCGGTTTCCTCCCACATGCCAAAGACTTGCAGGTTGATAGGTAAATTGGCCATTATAAATTGCCCCTAGTATAGGTAGGTGATAGGGAAATATAGGGACAGGTGGGGATGTGGTAGGAATATGGAATTAGCGTAGGATTAGTATAAATGGGTGGTTGATGGTCAGCAAAGACTCGGTGGGCCGAAGGGCCTGTTTCAGTGCTGTATCTCTAAACTAAACTAAACTACTCACCTTATCACCAGAATTTTTTTTTGCAACAAAAAAAACTTTCTCCTTATTTTTTAAGCTATTTAAATGCACTGACAGCTGCCACTCACCCAACCAACCAGCTTGCAGATTTCCTGTGATGTCACTAAGTTTTTTTTTCGAGTCACAGCATGCGCCGAGAGGGAGAGTAGGTCCGCCAGCAGCTGCCGCTGCTCCTGTCTTCAGGTACGCGAGGGCCTCGAGCCCCGCACTCTCTTTTAAAGCTCCCGCTCCAGATCAGCTTCCACCCAGGTCCGCCAGCCACCACCGCTCCTGTCTTCAGGTACATACGTACGAGCATACGAATTAGGAGCAGGAGTAGGCCACTCAGCCCCTCGAGCCTGCTCCGCCATTCAATAAGTTCATGGCTGAACTAATTTCTCCACATTACCACCTACCCCAATAACCTTTCACCCCCTTGCTTATCAAGAATCTATCCACATCTGCCTTAAACATATTCAAAGACTCTGCTTCCACCACCTTTTGAGGAAAAGAGTTCCAAAGCCTTATGACTCTCTGAGAGAAAAAATTTCTCCTCATCTCTGTCTTAAATGGGCGACCCCTTAGTGTTAAACAGTGACCCCTGGTTCTAGATTCGCCCACAGGGGGAAACACTTTTTCCACATCCAACCTGTCAGGACCCCTCAGGCCCTTATATGTTTCAATCAAGTCACCTCTTACTCCTCTAAATTCCAACGGATACAAGCCTAACCTGTCCAATCTTACCTCATAAGATCCCTTTCCAGATATCAGTCCAGTAAAACTTCTTTGAACTGCTTCCAACGCATTTACATCCTTCCTTAAATAAGGAAACCAATACTGTACACAGTATTCTCACCGATGCCCTGTACAGCTGAAGCATAACCTCCCTACTTTTGTATTCAATTCCCCTCACGATAAACGATAACATTCTATTCGCTTTCCTAATTACGTGCTGTACCTGCATTCTAACCATTTGCAATTCATGCACTAGGACACCCTGATCCCTCTGCATCTCAAAGCTCCGCAATCTCTCACCATTTAGATAATATGCTTCTTTGTTATTCTTCCTGCCAAAATGGACAACTTTGCATTTTCTCACATTATACTCCTGTTATATAGGAGTGTTATATACTATGGAGTATAATGATTAACCTATCTATATCCATTTGTAGCCTCCTTATGTCCTTTTCACAACCTATTTTCCTACCTATCTTTGTGGCATCAGCAAATTTAGCAACCATACCTTCAGTCCCTTCATCTAAATCATTTATATGATTTGTAACAAGTTGAGGCCCCAGCACAGATCCCTGTGGCACACCACTCGTTACATTTTGCCAACTAGGAAATGACACATTTATGCCTACTCTCTGTTTCCTGTTAGCTAGCCAATCTTCTATCTTTGTCAATATATTATCCCCTACACCATGAGCTTTTATTTTTTGTGATAACCTTTGATGTGACACCTTATCAAATGCTTTCTGGAAATCTAAGTACAATACATCCACTGGTTCCCCTTTATCCACAGCACATGTAACTCCCTCAAAGAACTCCAATAAATTGGTTAAACATGATTTCCTTTCAACAAAACCATGTTGACTCTGCCTGATTATCTTCAATTTTTCTAAGTGGCCTGCTATAACGTCTTTAATAATAGCTTCTAACATTTTCCCTAAGACAGATGTTAAGCTAACTGGCCTGTAATTTCCTGCTTTCTGTCTCCCTCCCTTTTTAAATAAACGAGTTACATTCACTATTTTCCAGTCCAGCGGAACCTTCCCTGAATCTAGGGAATTTTGGAAAATTAAAACTAACACATCAATTTCTCACGAGCCACTTCTTTTAACACCCTAGGATGAAGTCCATCAGGACCCGAGGACTTGTCAGGCCACAGCTCCAACAATTTGTTCTGTACCACTTCCCTGCAGATAGTAATTTTCTTGAATTCCTCCCTCCTTTCCATTTCCTGACTTACAGCTAATTCTGGGATGTTACTTGTATCCTCAATAGTGAAGACCGATGCAAAATACCTGTTCAGTTCATCTGCCATCCTCCTTATTATCCATTATTAATTCCCCAGGCTCACTTTCTATAGGACCAACGTTCACTTTGTTAACTCTTTTAAAAATATTTTTAGAAACTCTTACTATCTGTCTTTATATTTCTCGCTAGCTTTCTCTCGTACTCTAATTTTACTTTCCTTATCAATCTTTTAGTCATTCTTTGCTGTTTTTTATATTCTGTCCAATCTTCTGAAATGCCAACTTTGCGCAATTATAGGGTTTTTCTTTAAGTTTGATCAGATCTTTAACTGTTTTAGTTAACCACGGATGGCGGGTCCCACCTTTGGAATTTTTCTTTCTCATTGGGTTGTATCTGTTCTGTGTATTCTGAAATATCCCATTAAATGTCTGCCACTGCATCTCCATTGACCTATCCCTTAACCCAATTTGCCAGTTTACTTTAGCTACCTCTGCTTTCATACCCTCATAATTGCCCTTATTAAAGTTTAAAATACTGGTCTTGGATCCACTCTTCTCTCCCTCAAACTGAATGTAAAATTCAATCATATTATGATTGCTGCTAGCTAGGGGGTAACTTAACTATGAGGTCATTAATTAATCCTATCTCATTGCACGATACCAGGTGTAGCATAGTCTACTCTCTGGTTGACTCCAGAATATACTGTTCTGAGAAATTATCCCGAAAACATTCTATGTACAAAGAACAGTACAGCACAGGAACAGGCCATTCGGCCCTCCAAGCCTGCGCCGATCTTGATGCCTGCCTAAACTAACACCTTCTGCACTTCCGGGGCCCATATCCCTCTATTCCTTTCCTATTCATGTATTTGTCAAGATGTCTCTTAAACGTCTCTAGGGTACCTGCTTCCACCACCTCCCCTGGCAGCAAGTTCCAGGCACTCACCACTCTCTGTGTAAAAAACTTACCTCGCACATCCCCTCAAAACTTTGCCCCTCGCACCTTAAACCTATGTCCCCTAGTAACTGACTCTTCCAACCTGGGAAAAAGCTTCTGACTCCCCACTCTGTCCATGCCACTCATAACTTTGTAAACCTCGATCATGTTGCCCCTCCACCTCCGTCGTTCCAGTGAAAACAATCCGAGTTTTTCCAACCTCTCCTCATAGCTAATGCCCTCCAGACCAGGCAACATCCTGGTAAACCTCCTCTGTACCCTCTCCAAAGCCTCCACGTCTTTCTGGTAGTGTGGCGACCAGAATTGCACGCAATATTCTAAGTGTGGTCTAACTAAGGTTCTGTACAGCTGCAACATGACTTGCCAATTTTTATACTCTATGCCCCGACCGATGAAGGCAAGCATGCCATATGCCTTCTTGACTACCTTATCCACCTGCGTTGCCACTTTCAGTGACCTGTGGACCTGTACGCCCAGATCTCTCTGCCTGTCAATACTCCTAAGGATTCTGCCATTTACTGTATACCTCCCACCTGCATTAGACCTTCCAAAATGCATTACCTCACATTTGTCCGGATTAAACTCCATCTGCCATTTCTCCGCCCAAGTCTCCAACCGATCTATATCCTGCTGTATCCTCTGACAATCCTCATCATTATCCGCAACTCCACCAACCTTTGTGTCGTCCGCAAACTTACTAATCAGACCAGCTACATTTTCCTCCAAATCATTTATATATACTACAAACAGCAAAGGTCCCAGCACTGATCCCTGTGGAACACCACTAGTCACATCCCTCCATTCAGAAAAGCACCCATCCACTGATACCCTCTGTCTTCTATGACCAGCCATTTCTGTATCCATCTTGCCAGCTCACCTCTGATCCCGTGTGACTTCACCTTTTGTACCAGTCTGCCATGTGGGACCTTGTCAAAGGCTTTACTAAAGTCCATATAGATAATATCCACTGCCTTTCCTTCATCAATCATCTTTGTCACTTCCTCAAAAAACTCAATCAAATTAGTAAGACACGACCTCCCCTTCACAAAAGCATGCTGTCTCTCGCTAATAAGTTCGTTTGTTTCCAAATGGGAGTAAATCCTGTCCCGAAGAATCCTCTCTAATAGTTTCCCTACCACTGACGTAAGGCTCACCGGCCTATAATTTCCTGGATTATCCTTGCCACCCTTCTTAAACAAAGGAACAACATTGGCTATTCTCCAGTCCTCTGGGACCTCACCTGTAGCCAACGAGGATGCAAAGATTTCTGTCAAGGCCCCAGCAATTTCTTCCCTTGCCTCCCTCAGTATTCTAGGGTAGATCCCATCAGGCCCTGGGGACTTATCTACCTTAATGATTTGCAAGACACTCAACACTTCCTCCTTTTGATAATGAGATGACTGAGACCATCTACACTCCCTTCCCCAGGCTCATCATCCACCAAGTCCTTCTTTTTGGTGAATACTGATGCAAAGTACTCATTTAGCACCTCGCCCATTTCCTCTGGCTCCACGCATAGATTCCCATCTCTGTCCTTGAGTGGGCCAACCCTTTCCCTGGTTACCCTCTTGCTCTTTATATATGTATAAAAAGATTTGGGGTTTTCCTTAATCCTGTTTGCCAATGACTTTTCATGACCCCTTTTAACCCTCCTAACTCCTTGCTTAAGTTCCTTCCTACTGTCTTTATATTCCTCAAGTGCTTCATCTGTTCCTGGCCTTCCAGCCCTTACAAATGCTTCCTTTTTCTTTTTGACTAGGCTCACAATATCCCGTGTTATCCAAGCTTCCCGAAACTTGCCAAACTTATCCTTCATCCTCACAGGAACATGCCGGTCCTGGATTCTAATCAATTGACGTTTGAGAGACTCCCACATGTCAGATGTTGATTTACCCTCAAACAGCTGCCCCCAATCTAAATTGTTCAGTTCCTGACTAATATTGTTATAATTAGCCTTCCCCCAATTTAGCACCTTTACCCGAGGACTACTCTTATCCTTATCCACAAGTACCTTAAAACATATGGAATTATGGTCACTGCTCCCGAAATGCTCCCCTACTGAAACTTAGACCACCTGGCCGTGCTCATTCCCCAATACCAGGTCCAGTATGGCCCCATCCCTCGTTGGACTATCTACATATTGTTTCAAGAAGCCCTCCTGGATGCTCCTTACAAATTCTGCCCCATCTAAGCCCCTAGCACTAAGTGAGTCCCAGTCAATATAGGGGAAGTTAAAATCACCCACCACCACAACCCTGTTACCTTTACATCTTTCCAAAATCTGTCTACATATCTGCTCCTCTACCTCCTGCTGGCTGTTGGGAGGCCTTTAGTAAACCCCCAACATCGTGACTGCACCCTTCCTATTCCTGAGCTCCACCCATATTGCCTCGCTGCATGACCCCTCCGAGGTGTCCTCCCGCAGTACAGCTGTGATATTCTCCTTAACCAGTTAAGCAACTCCCCCACCCCTTTATCATCCCCCTCTATCCCGCCTGAAGCTTCTAAAGCCTGGAACATTTAGCTGCCAATCCTGCCCTTCCCTCAACCAAGTCTCTGTAATTACAACAACATCATATTTCCAAGTACTAATCCAAGCTCTAAGTTCATCTGCCTTACCTGTTATACTTCTCGCATTGAAACATCTGCACTTCATACCACCAGTCCCGCTGTGCTCAGCAACATCTCCCTGCCTGCTCTTCCTCTTAGTCCTACTGGCCTTAGTTACTATGTCCTTCTCATTTACTTCACTAGCTGTCCTACTGCTCTGGTTCCCACCCCCCTGCCACACTAGTTTGAACCCTCCCGAGTGACGCTAGCAAACCTTGCGGCCAGGATATTAGTGCCCCTCCAGTTTAGATGCAACCCGTCCTTCTTGTACAGGTCCCATCTGTCCCTGAAGAGAGCCCAATGGTCCAGATATCTGAAACCCTCCCTTCTACACCAGCTGCTCAGCCACATGTTTAGCTGCACGATCTTCCTATTTCTAGCCTCACTGGCGCGTGGCACAGGGAGTAATCCAGAGATTACAACCCTAGAGGTCTTGTTTTTTAACTTACTACCTAACTCCCTAAACTCCCCCTGCAGGACCTCATCACTCTTCCTGCCTATGTCATTGGTACCGATGTGTCCCACAACCTCTGGCTGTTCACCCTCCCCCTTCAGAATGCCCCCTGTCCGTTCAGAGATATCCTTGACCCTGGCACCAGGGAGGCAACATACCATCCTGGAGTCTCTTTCATGTCCACAGAAGCGCCTATCTGTGCCCCTGACTATAGAGTCCCCTATAACTATTGCTCTTCTGCGCTTTGTCCCTCCCTGCTGAACAACAGTGCCAGCCGTGGTGCCACTGCTCTGGCTGCTGCTGTTTTCCCCTGATAGGCCATTCCCCCCAACAGTATCCAAAACGGTATACTTGTTAGAGAGGGGGATAGCCACAGGGGATTCCTGCACTGACTGCCTGCCCCTTCTAGCGGTCACCCATCTATCTGCCTGCATCTTGGGTGTAACCACTTCTCTAAAACTCCTGTCTATGACAGGACTCCTCACCTAGGCTACCTCCGCCCATCTGATTTTTCCAGTCTATATGTAGGTTAAAATTCCCCATGATTATTGCCGTACCTTTCTGACAGGTTGCCATATTTCTTCCTTTCTACCCCATCCTGCAGTGTTAGGTGGCCTGTACACCACTCCCATAAGTGACTTCTTGCCTTTATAATTTCTCATCTGCACCTAAACTGCTTCTACATCCTGGTTTCCTGAACATAGGTCATCCCTCTCTCTTGCGCCAATACCATCATTAATTAACAGAACCACTCCTCCACCTTTTCCGAGCTTCCTGTCCTTCCTAAATGTCATGTACCCTTCAATATTCAGGTCCCAATCCATGTCATCCTGCAGCCGTGTCACTGTAACGGCTATCAGATTGTACTTATTTATTTCTATTTACATTCTCAGTTCATCTGTTTATGTTTCGAATGCTACCTGCATTCAGATACAGAGCCTTTAGTTGTGGCCTTTTATTATTTTAGTCACCTCTCGCCTTATCTGTTGATTTCCTCTTAGATTTGTATGCTCTGTCCCTTCCTGTCTTGTCTGTTTATCATTTCCCATATTAATACCTTTCTCTCTTGCCTTGTCTCTACTCCTTGATTTACCATATCTTCCCAAATTTGATTCCTTGCCCCCACTCTTCAGTTTAAAGCCCTCTCCGTTTCCCTAGTTATGCAGCTCGCTCGAACACCGGCCCCAGCACGGTTCAGGTGTAGACCATCCCGGTACTGGTGCCAGTGCCCTATGAACCGAAACCCCATTTCTACCACACCAGTCTTTGAGCCACGCATTAGTTTCTTTAATCTTATTTGCCCTTTGCCAATTTGCACGTGGCTCAGGTAATAATCCAGAGTTTATTACCTTTGAGGTTCTGCTTCTTAATTTGGTGCCTAATTCCTCATACTGACTATGCAGAACCTCTTTCCTTGTCCTGCCTATGTCATTGGTACCTACATGGACCACAACGACTAGATCCTCTCCCTCCCACTGTAAGTTCCTCTCCAGCCCTTAGCAGATGTCCCGAACCCTGGCACTGGGGAGGCAACACAGCCTTCTGGACACTCACTCTTTGTTGCAAAGAACAGTCTCAATCCCCCTAACTATGCTGTCCCCTACTATCACTACATTACTTTTTTCTCCCTCCACTTGAATGGCTTCCTGTACCATGGTGCCATGGTCAGGTTGGTCATCCACCCTGCAGACCCACTGTCATCCAAACAAGCTGAAAGAACCTCAAACCTGTTGGACAATCACAAAGGCTGAGGCTCCTGCACTCTTGCCCTCTTGGTCCCCTTACCTGCCTCAGCTGCAGCCACACTCTCCTGTCCTTGACCACTGACCAAATCAGAAGACCCTATCTTAAGGGGAATGACCGCCTCCTGGTACAAAATGTCCAGGTAACTTTCCCCCTCCCTGATGTATCGCAGTGTCTGCAGCTCGGCCTCCAGTTCAATGACTCTGAGCCGAAGCTCATCGAGCCGCAAACACTTACTGCAGACGTGTTTGCCCTGGATCACCCTGGATCACACTGGCATCCAGGAGCTCCCACATGCTGCAGCCGTGACACATCACCTGTCCTGCCATCCTTAATGTGTTTCAATTAACTACTTAATTATTTTATTCAGTTATTTACTTTATTTTCTTTTGCAATGAAGCCTCTCCCAGCACTCGCGCTCTTTTCAATGAAGCCTCTTCCAGCACTCCGTGCTCTCCCAGCACTCCGCGCTCTTTTCAATGAAGCCTCTCCCAGCACTCCGCACTCTTTGCAATGAAGCCTCTCCCAGCACTCCGCACTCTTTGCAATGAAGCCTCTCCCAGCACTCCACACTCTCCCAGCACTCCGCACTCTTTGCAATGAAGCCTCTCCCAGCACTCCGCACTCTTTGCAATGAAGCCTCTTCCAGCACTCCGTGCTCTCCCAGCACTCCGCGCTCTTTTCAATGAAGCCTCTCCCAGCACTCCGCGCTCTCCCAGCACTCCGCACTCTTTGCAATGAAGCCTCTCCCAGCACTCCGCGCTCTTTTCAATGAAGCCTCTCCCAGCACTCCACACTCTCCCAGCACTCCGCACTCCTTTCAATGAAGCCTCTCCCAGCACTCAGAACTCTTTTCAATGAAACCTCTCCCAGCACTCCGCGCTCTTTTCAATGAAGCCTCTCCCAGCACTCCGCGCTCTCCTAGCACTCCGCGCTCTTTTCAATGAAGCCTCTCCCAGCACTCCGCGCTCTTTTCAATGAAGCCTCTCCTAGCACTCCGCGCTCTTTGCAATGAAGCATCTCCCAGCATTCCGCACTCTCCCAGAACTCCGCGCTCTTTTCAATGAAGCCTCTCCCAGCACTCTGCGCTCTTTGCAATGAAGCCTCTCCCAGCACTCCACACTCTCCCAGCACTCCGCACTGTTTTCAATGAAGCCTCTCCCAGCACTCCGCGCTCTCCCAGCACTCCGCGCTCTTTTCAATTAAGCCTCTCCCAGCACTCCGCGCCCTCCCAGCACTCTGCAATCTTTTCAATGAAGCCTCTCCCAGCACTCCGCCCTCTTTTCAATTAAGTCTCTCTCAGCACTCCGCACTCCCCCAGCACTCCGCGCTCTTTTCAATGAAGCCTCTCCCAGCACTCCGCTGCAGGAGTTCCTCAGGGCAGTGCCCTAGTCCCAACTATCTTTATCTGCTTCATCAATGACCTTCCCTCCATCATAAGGTCAGAAGTGGGGATTGCACAGTGTTCTGTTCCATTTGCAACTCCTCAGATAATGAAGCAGCCGATGCCTGGATCCAGCAAGACCTGGACAAAATTCAGGCTTGGGCAGTGGCAAGTAATATTTGTATCACACATTTCAAACAATGGAGAGTCCAATCACCTCCCCTTGATATTCAATGGCATTACCATCATCACAAGTGATTCCCTGAAGCCTGTCCACCATCTACAAAGCGAAAGACAGGATTATAGAGTCATAGAGTTATACAACACAAAAACAGGCCCTTTGGCCCATCGTAGCTGTGCCGGCCATCCAGCACCCAACTATTCTAATCCCATATTCCTGCACTTGGCCCTGTATGCTATGGCGTTTCAAGTTCTCATCCAAATACTTTTTAAATGTTGTGAGGGTTCCTGCCTCTACCACATCTTCAGGCAGTGTGTTCCAGATTCCAACCACCCTCTGGGTGAAAAAAGTTTTCCTCCAATCCCCTCTAAACCTCCTGCCCCTTCACTTAAATCTATGCCCTCTGGTTCTTGACACCTCCACTATGGGGAAAAGTTTCTTCCTATCTAACCTATCAATGCCTTTCATAATCTTGTACACCTCCATCATGTCCCCCCTCAGCCTTCTCTGCTCCAAGGAAAACAACCCTAGCCTTTTAAGTCTCTCTTCATAGCTGAAATGCTCCAGCCCAGGCAACATTCTGGTGAATCTCCTCTGCACCCTCTCCAGTGCAATCACATCCTTCCTATAGTGTGGTGACCAGAACTGTACACAGTACTCCAGCTGTGGCCTAACTAGCATTTTATATAGTTCCATCATAACCTCCCTGCTCTTATAGTCAATGCCTCGGCTAATAAAGGCAAGTATCCCATATGCCTTCCTAACCACCTTATCGACCTGTGCTGCTGCCTTCAGCGATCTATGGACAAGTACACCAAGGTCCTTCTGACGTTCTGTACTTCCTAGGATCCTACCATCCATTATGTATTCCCATGCCTTGTTACTCCTCCCAAAATGCATTACCTCACACTTCTCAGGATTAAATTCCATTTACCGCTGCTCCGTCCATCTTACCAGCCCATCTATATCTCCCTGTAATCTAAGGCTTTCCTCCTCACTAGAGAGAGATCAGAATATTATGGAATACTCTCCACTTGCCTGGATGGGTGCAGCTTCAACAACACTCAAGAAGCTCGACACCATCCAGGACAATACAGCCCACTTAATTGGCACCCGAGACACCACCTTCACCATTCATGCCGTGCATCACCAGTGCATAATGGCAGCAGTGTATACCATCTATAAGATGCGTTGCAGCAACTCGCCAAGGCTTCTTCAATGGCAACGCACAAGCCATGACCTCTACCAACCAGAAGGACAAGGGCAGAAAGCAAATGGAAACACCATCACCTGTAAGTTTCCCTCCAAGTCACATACCATCCTGGCTTGGAAATATATTGCCATTACCTCATTGTTGCTGTGTCAAAATCCTGGAACTTCCTACTTAACAGCACTGTCGGTGTACCCTCACCACACAGACGACAGCAGCTCAAGAAGATGGCTCACCACCATCTGCACAAGGGCAATTAGGGGCATGCAACAATGCTACCATTGCAACTGCCTACATATCATGAATGAATAAACATTTTGTATAGGTATATTAACAGTAAAAGGGTTGTCAGAAGAGTGGTGAGGCCAGTTAGGGACTGTCACTGGATTAGAGACCCAGGGTATTGCTCTGGGGACATGGGTTTGAATCCCACCACAGCAGAAGGTGGAATTTGAATTCAATTAATAAATCTGGAATTAAAAGCTATTTTAATGATGGCCATGAAACTATTATCAATTGTTGTAAAAATCCATCTGCTTCACTAATGTCTTTTAGGGAAGGAAATCTGCTGTCCTGACCTGGTCTGGCCTACATGTGACTCCAGACCCACAACAATGTGGTTAACTCTTACATGCCCTCTGAAATGGCCTAGCGAGCCACTCAGTTGTATCCAACCGCTACAAAGTCAATAAAAAGGAATGAAACCGGACGGACCACCCGGCATCGACCTAGGCACCGGAAATGACAACGGCAAACTTTCAACCCTGCAAAGTCCTCCTGACTAACATCTGGGGGCTTATGCCAAAGTTGGGAGAGCTGTCCCACAGACTAGTCAAGCAACAAAAACAAGAAATGCTGGAATCACTCAGCAGGTCTGGCAGCGTCTGTGGAAAGAGAAGCAGAGTTAACGTTTCGGGTCAGTGACCCTTCTTCTAGTCAAGCAACAGCCTGACATAGTCATACTCACGGAAACATACCTTACAGACAATGTCCCAGACACCACCATCACCATCCCCAGGTATATCCTGTCCCACCGGAAGGACAGACCCAGCAGATGTGGCAGCACTGTGGTATACAGTCAAGAGGGAGTTGCCCTGGGAGGCCTCAACATCGACTCCGGACCCCATGAAGTCTCATGGCATCAGGTCAAACATGGGCAAGGAAACCTCCTACTGATTACCACTTACCGCCCTCCCTCAGCTGATGAGTCAGTACTCCTCCGTGTTGAATACCACTTGGAGGAAGCACTGAGGGTGGCAAGGGCACAGAATGTACTCTGGGTGGGAGACTTCAATGTTCAGCACCAAGAGTGGCTCAGTCGCACCACTACTGACCGAGTCCTAAAGGACATAGCTGTTAGACTGGGTCTGCGGCAGGTGGTGAGGGAACCAACAAGAGGGAAAAACATACTTGACCTCATCCTCACCAATCTGCCTGCCGCAGATACATCTGTCCATGACAGTATTGGTAGGAGTGACCACCACACAGTCCTTGTGGAGACGACGTCCCACCTTCACATTGAGGATACTGTCCGTCGTGTTGTGTGGCACGATCACCGTACTAAATGGGATAGATTTCAAACAGATCTAGCAATGCAAAACTGGGCATCCATGAGGTGCTGTGGGCCATCAGCAGCAGCAGAATTGTACTCAACCACAATCTAGAACCTCATGGCCTGGCATATCCCCCACTCTACCATTGCCATCAAGCCAGGAGACCAACCCTGGTTCAATGAAGAGTGCAGGAGGGCATGCCAGGAGCAGCACCAGGCATACCTCAAAATGAGGTGTCAACCTGGTGAAGCTTCAACAAAGGACTATCTGCGTGCCAAATTGCGTAAGCAGCATTTGATAGACAGAACTAAGTGATCCCATAACCAACGGATCAGATCTAGGCTCTGCAGTCCTGCCACATCCAGCTGTGAATGGTGGTGGACAATTAAACAATTAACTGGAGGAGGTGGCTCCACAAATATCCCCATCCTCAATGATGGGGGAGCCCAGCACATCAGTGCGAAAGATAAGGATGAAGCATTTGCAACAATCTTCAGCCAGAAGTGCTGAGTTGATGATCCATCTTGGCCTCCTCCTGAAGTCCCCAACATCACAGATGCCAGACATCAGCCAATTTGATTCACCCTGCGTGATATCAAGAAATGACTGAAGGCACTGGATACCGCAAAGGCTATGGGTCCTGACAATATTCCAGCAATAGTACTGAAGACCTGTGCTCCAGAACTTGCCACGCCCCTAGCCTAGCTGTTCCAGTACAGCTACAACGCTGGCATCTACCCTGCAATGTGGACAATTGCCCAGGTATGTCCTGTACGCTAAGAGCAGGACAAGTCCAACCCGGCCAATTTCTGCCCCATCAGTCTACTCTCAATCATCAGTAAAGTGATGGAAGGTGTCATCGACAGTGCCATCAAGCAGCGCTTGCTTAGCAATAACCTGCTCAGTGATGCTCAGTTTGGGTTCTGCCAGGGCCACTCAGCTCCTGACCTCATCACAGCCTTGGTTCAAACATGGACTAAAGAGCTGAACTCAAGAGCTGAGGTGAGAGTGACTGCCCTTGACATCAGGCAGCATTTGACCGAGTATGGCATCAAGGAGCCCTAGCAAAACTGGAGTCAATGGGAATCAGGGGGAAAACGCTAAGCTGGTTGGAGTCGTACCTAGCGCAAAGGAAGATGGTTGTGGTTGTTGCATCTGAGCTCCAGGACATCACTGCAGGAGTTTCTCAGGGTAGTGTCCTGGGCCCAACCATCTTCAGCTGCTTCATCAATGACCTTCCTTCAATCATAAGGTCAAAAGTGAGGATGTTCGCTGATGATTGCACAATGTTCAGCACCATTCGTGACTCCTCAGATTCTGAAGCAGTCCGTGTAGAAATGCAGCAAGACTTGGACAATATCCAGGCTTGGGCTGATAAGTGGCAAGTAACATTCGTGCCACACAAGTGCCAGGCAATGACCATCTCCAACAAGAGAGAATCTAACCATCTCCCCTTGACATTCAATGGCATTACCATCGCTGAATCCCCCACTATCAACATCCTAGTGACTACCGTTGACCAGAAACTGAACTGGAGTAGCCATATAAATACCGTGACTACAAGAGCAGGTCAGAGGCTAGAAATCCTGCGGCGAGTAACTCACCTCCTGACTCCCATAGACCTGTCCACCATCTACAAGGCACAAGTCAGGAGTGTGATGGAATACTCTCCACTTGCCTGGATGGGTGCAGCTCCAACAGTACTCAAGAAGCTCGACATCATCCAGGACAAAGCAGCCCACTTGATTGGCACCCCATCCACAAACATTCACTCCCTCCACCACCGACGCACAGTGGCAGCAGTGTGTACCATCTACAAGATGCACTGCAGCAAAGCACCAAGGCTCCTTAGACAGCACCTTCCAAACCCGCGACCTCTACCAACTAGAAGGACAAGGGCAGCAAATGCATGGGAACAGCTCCATCTGTAAGTTCCCCTCCAAGTCACACACCATCCTGACTTGCTGTTCCTGCACTATCGCTGGGTCAAAATCCTGGAACTCCCTTCCTAACAACACTCTGGGTGTACCTACCCCCCATGGACTGCAGTGGTTCAAGAAGGCAACTCACCACCACCTTCTCAAGGGCAATTAAGGATGGGCAATAAATGCTGGCCTAGCCAGTGACACCCACATCCCATGAATGAATTTTTAAAAAATGGAGATCTACTGGTGGAGGCAATAGGCTTAGATGAGGTACTAGATGAGTACTTTGCATTGGTGTTTACCAAGGCAGTGGACTTTGCAAACACTGTTATGCACAAGGAGTTTGCTTGGATCATGGATGAGATACAAATAGATAAAGTAGAAGTACCAGAGAGGCTGGCAGTACTTAAAATAATTAAAGTGGAAAACTCACCTAGTCCAGATGGGATGCATCCCAGGTTGCTGAAGGAAGTAAAGATAGAAATTGTGGAGGAGCTGGTCACATAGGGAATGGCAGCATAGTCATTATGTTACTGGACTAGTAATCCAGAGGGCTGGATTAATGGTATAGAAACAGAAAATGTTGGAAATGCTCTGCAGATCTGGCAGCATCTGTGAAGAGAGGAAAGCAGAGTTACTGTTTCATGTCGATGACCTTTAATCAGAACGTTTGAAGTTCAAACCCCACCACAGCAGCTGGGGAATTTAAATTCAGTTAATAAACAAATCGGAAGTAAAATAATTTAGTAACAGTAATAGTGACCATGAAAGTTTTAATGTAATCTGGAAGAAAATTTACAGCCACTTGGACAAATAAAGGACAGCCAGCACGGATTTGGCAAGGGCAAATCATCTTTGACTAACTTCATTGAATATTTTGATGAAGTACCAAAGAGGGTGGATGAGGGCAGTGCAGTTGTTTTTGTGTCTATGGACTTTCAAAAGGTGTTTTTATAAAGTACCATATATTATGCTTCTAAGCAAAATTGAAGCCCATGGGATAAAAGAGGCAGTAGCAGCATGGATACAAAATTGGCTAAGTGATAGAAAACAGGGAGTTGTGGTGAATGGCTGTTTTCAGACTGGAGGGAGGTATACAGTGGAGGTCGCCAGCGTTTAGCACTCGAACTACTGCTACTTGTGATATGCATTAATGACTGGGGCCTGGAGGTACAGGGCATAATTTCAAAATTTGCAGATGGCATGAAACTTGGAAGTGCAGTGAACATTGACGAAGATACTAAGGCAAAAGTAGATAAATATGTTGCTGATCTTTAGTTTAGTTTAGAGATACAGCACTGAAACAGGCCCTTCGGCCCACCGAGTCTGTGCCGACCATCAATCACCCATTTATACTAATCCTACACTAATTCCATATTCCTACCGCATCCCCACCTGTCCCTATATTTCCCTATCACCTACCTATACTAGGGTCAATTGCTAATGGCCAATTTACCTAGCAACCTGCAAGTCTTTGGCATGTGGGAGGAAACCGGAGCACCCAGAGGAAACCCACGCAGACACAGGGAGAACTTGCAAACTCCACACAGGCAGTACCCAGAATTGAACCGGGTTGCTGGAGCTGTGAGGCTGCGGTGCTAACCACTGCGCCACTGTGCCACCCTACTGTCAGGGAATCAAGGAATATGGGGAGCGGGCAGGAAAGTGGAGTTGAGGCACAAGATCAGCCATGATCATATTGAATGGCAGAGCAGGCTTGAGGAGCCATATGGTTTACTCCTGCTCCTATTTCCTGTGTTCTTATATTCTTATAATAGGACAAGCTGGTGAATGGGCAGATGCATGGCAGATAACATTCAATGATAACACATGCTAAATGGAACAATTTTAAAGGGGGTGAAAGAAAAGAGAGAGAGACCTCAGGATGTTTGTGTACAAAGCTTTAAAGGTAACAGGATGGGTTAACAAAGCAGTGAATAAAGCATGTGGGATCCTGAGCTTTATAAATAGGCTCATGGAGTACAGAAGCCAGGAAGTTACGCTAAACCTACATGAAACACTAGTTCATCCCCATCTGGAGTAATGTGCCCAATTCTACTCATCAGACTCCAGGAACAATGTGAAGGCTTTGGAAGGAATACGGAAGAGATTTACTAGAATAGTTCCAAAGATGAGAGATTACAGTTATGTAACTGGACTGGAGAAGCTGGGGTTTTTCTTCTTAGAGCACAGAGGCTAAGAGGAAATTTGATAAAGGTTTTAAAATCATGAAGCACTTAGATGGAGTAAGTAAAGAGAAACGGTTTCCAATGGCTGAAGGGACAATAACCAGAGGGCACAAATTTAAGATGATTGGCAAAAGAACGAGAGGCAACATGAGGAAAAACTTCTTTTTGCAACGAATGGTTAGGATTTGGAATGCACAGCCTAATGGAATGGTGGATACAGATTCAATAGTAGCCTTCCAAAGGGAATTAGATAAATATTTAAAGGAGAGAAAATTGCTGGAATATGCAGAAAGAACGGGTGAGTGGGACTAACTAGATTGCTCTTTGAAAGAGCTAACACAGACTTGATAAGCCTAATAGCCTCCTTCTGTGCTGCACTAATCTATAAATCTCTGAGAGTAAGACATAGAGCAATTTGTAAACCCGGACAAGGATTTTGAATTCACTGCTTTAACAGTAGGAAACCAATAGAGAGTTGAAGGGGTGACATGGGGACAGAGTTGAAGGGCTAATTTTACAAAATTGTGCTCCAAATGACCGAGGCATCCTGTTAGGGTTGCAATTTTGTATAATTGGCCTGCTATTGCAGGATAGGTTGTGCCCAACAGAATTTTGGATGAGCTGTATTTTATGTGGAATGGAACTAAGAGGTTGGCAAGGAGAATATTGGAGAAGTAGAGCCTGAAAGTGGTAAGAGCAGAGATGAGACTTTCACCAACAGTCGAGGTAAGGTCAGGGTAGGGGTGAGTGATGTAGAAGTAGGTGGCCTTTGTCATGGATAGAATGTGGTTTTGAAACTTAGTTGAAAGTCAAAAAATACACATAAATTGTAATGGACTCTTTTTTTCTCCATTTCATCATCAACAGTTACCTGCTGCAGACCTTAATTTTGGCTTCCAGTAATAACTCTGCAAAAATAGAAAGCATTAAGAACAATAGGTACTTCAAGGTAACTCTATGTACGAAAAGAGCAAAAAATCTCTCACTGTGAGCAGTGGGTTCCAATCAGAGGTCAAAGTTAGATACATGCAAGCCTGTCATTGCTAAGTGCCTGGGATGATCCAAGGTGAGAGCCATCTTACCTTGTTTTGTTTTGATCAACAACTTACATCCTAGCAAAGTGAAATGCAAACTAAAATAAGTTTTTACTTTGAACCTTAAAGTGATCTAATCCTCTATCTGGATTGTCTTGGACCATTATTTAAAATTAGGCAGAGTAAAACTTTTCTTAACTGTTAGATAAATCCGTTTTTTCTCAAGTTAGTAAGAATTTCCCATTATCGGTGCTTGATATGTACCTGTCTGCTTGGTTGGCATCCTTCCATCTTCGAAAGATGATGGATATGCAGCAAACAATCCATTTAGGTGGGGTTTCTTCTCTTGGTTTACCTTTGCTGACGGCTGTGAAGGCCAATCCTTGAGAGGCAGGTTCTGCCACAAATGCTGCACGTGAAGCTGCCAAGTGACGCTGTGAGTTGTTGTTTTTGATGTTGGCACCTTTTGCCAAGCTGCTGTAGCAACTGGTCATCGTGGTAGTGCACACCAGTCCACAGGGTGTGTCGCCATTTCCCTCTTTCACCAGCTAGTGACTCCCAGGTGTAGGAGTCGACATTTAGGGCCTTCATGTCATGCTTGCAAGCATCCTTGAAGCAGAGCTTTGGGCGCCCCACTGGTCATCTGGCCCCGGCTATCTCACCATATAGAGGGTCCTTGGGCATGCAGCTGTCTTCCATCCTGTCAACCTGTCAGATCCACCAAAGCTGCTTCTGTTTGATTAGTACCAACACACTTCGGAGCTAGGCCTTTGCGAGGACTGCCACATTTGTGATTTTGTCCTACCAGGATATACCCATAATGCACCGCAGACAGCAAAAATTTAAATTATTGAGCTTCTTTTCCTGGCAGCTGTATGTCCTAGAAGTTCCTGGTACCTGTCTAAGCTGTTGCTAAATAAGAGAACCTTGAAACAAGGCGTACTGCACAGACCAGTTGAAATGAAAGGAGGTCTTACCTTGAGAATCAAAAGGTATAAAAGATGTTTTTACAGTGAAGGAGTCTGCAGTTTGTGAGACTAGTGGAGGAGCATGAGCAGCTTGTAGTCTAAACAGATGGCTTGTTGAATCCTTTAGATGCACTGACTCTATTTCAAAGCTTGTTTTTTTGAGACTGTCCCTAACTTAAAAGTGAACCTAACAACTTCAGGGTTCTGGGGAAACAGAACCGGTTGCAACCAGAAAACACACAGAGTTATTTGACCAGAGGCACATGACTAGAGCTATTCAAGCTCAAATTACAAGTTCAAGCAGGCTGCACGCAATGTTTTTTGGCAGACAAGATACTGAGACTGGAAACTGATTCTGGGAGCTGGCCATTGGCAAATACAAGTTGTTGCAGCTGTTTTTGTTACTTGAGGTGATACTGGTGGTGCTATACCACGAAGGTTGTCACGAGCAGAACGGAGGAGGTTGAGGAGCAGTGCGCGTTTTTGGTGGCGACCGTACCCATGGTGTTCGGGTTTGCAGGGGAACTGCTGCTGGATGAAAATCGGTGACTACATCTTGAAAGACAGGAGCTGGAAATTTACTTGAAAAAATTCAGAATTTTGTAAAACTTTGTGGTTGCTCGGTGCCATATAAACTGAGTGGACTGCCCAGTAAATCTGCAAGATCATTTTTTGTTGTATCTGATAGTTAACATGCAATTTGTAAAATATATATTACTGTGATTTGTCTGTTAATTTGTGCTTAAAGTTATGTTGATTTTGGTTTGATTGTTAAAGTAAATGCTCTAAAAGTGAAATCTTGTCCATTTGCTTTTTTTTATTGGGGTTGTTTGGTAAATTCAGGTTTTTTGCATTGTTGATCTCCTTGGGGATCATAACAAAATTGGGGGCTCATCCAGGAGCAGTCCAAATTAGGCTGTGAAACAGCTTCATTGTAATTTTCCAGGATTCAAACAAACAAGACTTCACATTTACTTTTGCTGTATTCATTGGGAAATTAACATGAGTACTTTTGATGCTCAGGCCTTTGTGGAGAGAGAGGATTTGTCTCTTAGTGCCTTGGAATGGTTGACAAAAGTTTATTTGATTGCTGTAGCAGAGCATGTGAGTGTTAGTGTAAGCCCAGGAACTAAGAAAGCAGAGATCATCCAAGAACTTGTTAGACAATTGAAGCCTGAGAAAGGCTGTTTCTTCTCGCCTTCAAGTAGAACTAGCCAAAATTGAGTTGGAAAAGGAGAGGTTAAAATTCAAAAGAAAAAGAGAAAGGGAAATGAAAAAAACCTTGAATTAGTCGGAGAAAGTTAACAGGAGAATTTAGAAAGGGAGAAATTAGAGTTCGGGAGAGAAAAAGGGCGGCATAGTGGTGCAGTGGTTAGCACCGCAGCCTCACAGCTCCAGGGACCCGGGTTCAATTCTGGGTACTGCCTGTGCGGAGTTTGCAAGTTCTCCCTGTGACCGCGTGGGTTTTCGCCGGGTGCTCCAGTTTCCTCCCACCGCCAAAGACTTGAAGGTAAATTGGCCATTGTAAATTGCCCCTAGTGTAGGTAGGTGATAGGGAATATGGGATTACTGTAGGGTTAGTATAAATGGGTGGTTCTTGGTTGGCACAGACTCGGTGGGCCGAAGGGCCTGTTTCAGTGCTGTATCTCGAAATAAAATAAAATAAAATAAAAGCTCAAAGTTTGTGAACGTGCATTGGAAGTGAAAGGTGCGGATGACCCAGTGCAAACTCCTCGTAGCTTTGATCTGGCAAAAAATATTCGCTTGGTACCAAAATTTAGTGAGGAGCGAGTAGAAATGTACTTTGTGTCATTTGAGAAAATTGCCAAGAAACTGGCTTGACCCAAATCATCTTGGACAATGCTCCTACAGAGTGTATTTGTAGGGAAAGCTTTGGAAGTGTACTTATCTCTTTCAGAAGAACACATGTGATACTATGACAAAGTAACAACTGCTGTTCTCAATGCCTATGAGTTTGTTTCAGAGGCCTACATACAGAAATTCAGAAATTTAAAAAGCAAACAGTGCCAGACATATATAGAATTTGCTAGACAGAAAGAAATGATGTTTGATAGGTGGTGTAGATCAATGAATGCTGCACAGGATTTTGAGACCATTAGGGAAGTGATTCTGATGGAAGAATTCAAAAATAGTGTCCTTTCGAGAATAAAGTTTGTAAAATAAAGGAAGCCACAGTGGTGGCAGATGATTATGAATTGATCCACAAGAACAGTAGTCTCAGGCCCCAATTTGGAAACTTTCAGAGAAATTGGAGAGACAGGAAGTTTGATAATGAAAAGAGATCTGGTTCTATTGAGAAAGATGGCAAAGGCAAAGACACTCCTCAGGTTAGTACAAAAGAAAGTGCGGAAGGCAAGTTCGGTTTGAGTGGACCGACATGTTATTTTTGTCATAGAAAAGATTATGTGAAGGCTGAGTATTGCAAGTGGAAAAACAAGCTTGTCGCATGTGTACAGTCAAATGGTGCTTCCAGGAAATACCGTCCTAGTGGATAACGTTCATGAATAGCAGATAGTCTCTCCCATGTTCACTGATAGAGTGAATCAGGTTGCAGAAAGCTATAGAAGATTTCTGTTTTGAGGGTGACGTATCCCCACTTTTGCCTGGTGAGGCAGGCAAGTCAATTGTTATCCTTAGAGATACAGGGGCAGCACAATCAGTGATGTTGGCAGGTGAATTTCTTCCCCAGTAGTTCACTGAATGCGGAGGTGTTAGTTCAGGGTATTGATGGAACCTCATTACCCGTTCCCTTATAGAGTGTTGAGTTAAAATGTGACTTAATCAGTACTCCTGTTATTGTTTGTGTCATTCATAGCTTGTCTATTGAGAGTGCAGATTATTTGCTAGGAAATGACTTTGCTAGAGATAAAAGTGTTGGTGTCGCTAATAGTTTCAGAGAAGCCAGCTGAGGCTACTGAAACTGAAGCTTTGCAGGAAAATTTCCCAGACTATTCCCAGATTGTATTCAGACTAGGTCCCTTGCTCATAGGGTTAACAAGATGAGATGGATTCAGTTGTTGTGGAAGACAATTTGGATATTTGGTGGGCTGAAAACTTTTTCAAGGATTTGGATAAGGTTGTTGGTGTTAAAAGCTCCAAGGCTAACAATGGCGATTTAGCAGATCTTCCTTGGTGACGCACAACAGACAGACCCTGAACTGAGGAGATGGGAACAGAAAGTGCCGGAAATACTCAGCAAGTCTGCCAGTATCTGTCATCGAGTCAGAGATTCATACAGGATAGAAACAGGCCCTTCAGCCCATCATGTCTGTGCCAGCCATCAAGCACCTAACTATACTAATCACATTTTTCCAGAACTTGGCCTGTAGCCTTGTATGCTATGGCTTTTCAAGTGCTCATCTAAATACTTCTTAAATGTTGTGATGGTTCCTGCCTCTACCACCACTTCAGGCAGTGCGTTCCAGATTTCAATCACCCTTTGGGTGAAATTTTTTTTCCACAAATCCCCTCTAAACCTCCTGCCCCTTACCTTAAATCTATGCCCCCTAATTATTGACCCCTCTGTTAAGGGAAAAGTTTCTTCCTATACAATCTATCAATGCCCCTCATAATTTTGTATACCTCAATCATGTCCCCCCTCAGCCTTCTCTGCTCTGAGGAAAATAACCCTAGCCTTTTCAGTCTCTCTTCATAGCTGAAATGCTCCAGCCCAGGCAACATCCTGGTGAATTTCCTCTGAACCCTCTCCAATGCAATCGCATCCTTCATATAGTGTGCTGCCCAGAACTGTACACAGTACTCCAGCTGTGGCCTAACTAAAGTTTTATAAAGCTCCATCATAACCTCCCTGCTCTTATATTCTATGCCTTGGCCAATAAAGGCAAGTATCCCATATGCCTTCCTAACCAAAGAAAAAAGAACAAAGATCAAAGAACAGTACAGCACAGGAACAGGCCATTCAGCCCTCCAAGCCTGCGCCGATCTTGATGCCTGTCTAAACTAAAACCTTCTGCACCTCCGGGGTCCGTATCCCTCTATTCCTATCCTATTCATGTATTTGTCAAGATGCCTCTTAAACGTCGCTATCGTACCTGCTTCCATCACCTCCCCCGGCAGCAAGTTCCAGGCACTCACCACCCTCTGTGTAAAGAACCTGCCTTGCACATCCCCTCTAAACTTTGCCCCTCGCACCTTAACCCTATGTCCCCAAGTAACTGACTCTTCCACCCTGGGAAAAAGCTTCTGACTATCCACTCTGTCCATGCCACTCATAACTTTGTAAACCTCGATCATGTTGCCCCTCCACCTCCATCGTTCCAGTGAAAACAATCCGAGTTTATCCAACCTCTCCTCATAGCTAATACCCTCCAGACCAGGCAACATCCTGGTAAACCTCTTCTGTACCCTCTCCAAAGCCTCCACGCCCTTCTGGTAGTGTGGCGACCAGAATTGCACGCACTATTCTAAGTGTGGCCGAGCTAAGGTTCTGTACAGCTGCAGCATGACTTGCCAATTTTTATACTCTATGCCCCGACCGATGAAGGCAAGCATGCCGTATGCCTTCTTGACTACCTTATCCACCTGCGTTGCCACTTTCAGTGATCTGTGGACCTGTACGCCCAGATCTCTCTGCCTGTCAATACTCCTAAGGGTTCTGCTATTTACTGTATACTTCCCACCTGCATTAGACCATGCATTACTTCACATTTGTCTGGATTAAACTCCATCTGCCATTACTCCGCCCAAGTCTCCAACCGATCTATATCCTGCTGTATCCTCTGGCAATCCTCATCACTATTCGCAACTCCACCAACCTTTGTGTCGTCCGCAAACTTACTAATCAGACCAGCTACATTTTCCTCCAAATCATTTATATATACTACAAACAGCAAAGGTCCCAGCACTGATCCCTGCGGAACACCACTAGTCACAGCCCTCCATTCAGAAAAGCACCCTTCCACTGCTACCCTCTGTCTTCTATGACCAAGCCAGTTCAGTGAGCTACCTTGCCAGCTCACCTCTGATCCCCTGTGACTTCACCTTTTGTACCAGTCTGCCATGAGGGACCTTGTTAAAGGCTTTACTGAAGTCCATATAGACAACATTCACTGCCCTTCCGTCATCAATCATCTTCGTCACTTCCTCAAAAAACTCGATCAAGTTAGTGAGACACGACCTCCCCTTCACAAAATTATGCTGCCTCTCGCTAATAAGTTCAGATGTTTCCAAATGGGAGTAAATCCTGTCCCGAAGAATCCTCTCCAATAATTTCCCTATCACTGACGTAAGGCTCATCGGCCTATAATTTCCTGGATTATCCTTGCTACCCTTCTTAAACAAAGGAACAACATTGGCTATTCTCCAGTCCTCTGGGACCTCACCTGCAGCCAATGAGGATACAAAGATTTCTGTCAAGGCCCCAGCAATTTCCTCCCTTGCCTCCCTCAGTATTCTGGGGTAGATCCCATCAGGCCCTGGGGACTTATCTACCTAAATGTTTTTCAAGACGCCCAACACCTCCTCCTTTTTGATATCGACATGACCCAGACAATCTACACTCCCTTCCCTAGACTCATCATCCACCAAGTCCCTATCTTTGGTGAATACTGATGCAAAGTACTCATTTCGTCCCTCGCCCATTTCCGCTGGCTCCACACATAGATTCCCTCTTCTGTCCTTGAGTGAGCCAACCCTTTCCCTGGCTACCCTCTTGCTCTTTATATATGTATAAAAAGCCTTGGGATTCTCCTTAATCCTGTTTGCCAATGACTTTTCATGACCCCTTTTAGCCCTCCTGACTCCTTGCTTAAGTTCCTTCCTATTTTCTTTATATTCCTCAAAGGCTTCGTCTGTTCCCAGCCTTCCAGCCCTTACGAATGCTTCCTTTTTCTTTTTGACTAGGCTCATAATATCCTTCGTTATCCAAGGTTCCCAGAACTTGCCAAACTTATCCTTCTTCCTCACAGGAACATGCCAGTCCTGGATTCTAACCAACTGACGTTTGAAAGACTCCCACATGTCTGATGTTGATTTACCCTCAAACAGCTGGCCCCAATCTAAATTCTTCAGTTCCTGCCTAATATTGTTATAATTAGCCTTCCCCCAATTTAACACCTTCACCCGAGGACTACTCTTATCCTTATCCACAAGTACCTTAAAACTTACGAATTATGGTCACTGTTCCTGAAATGCACCCCAACTGAAACTTCGACCACCTGGCCGGGCTCATTCCCCAATACCAGGTCCAGTACGGCCCCTTCCCTAGTTGGAATATCTACATATTGTTTCAAGAATCCCTCCTGGATGCTCCTTACAACTTCTGCCCCATCCAAGCCCCTAGCACTAAGTGAGTCCCTGTCAAGATAGGGGAAGTTAAAATCACCCACCACTACAACCCTGTTGCTTTTACATCTTTCCAAAATCTGCTGTTGGGAGGCCTGTAGTAAACCCCCAACATCGTGACTGCACCCTTCCTATTCCTGAGCTCTACCCATATTGCTTTGCTGCATGACCCCTCCGAGGTGTCTTCCCGCTGTACAGCTGTGATATTCTCCTTAACCAGTAATGCAACTCCCCCACCCCTTTTACATCCCCCTCTATCCCGCCTAAAGCTTCTAAATCCCGGAACGTTTATCTGCCAATCCTGTCCTTTCCTCAACCATGTCTCGGTAATAGCAACAACATCATAGTTCCAACCTCTAAGTTCATCTGCTTTACCTGTTACACTTCGTGCATTGAAACAAATCCTCTGAAGAAGGAATTTTCCTCCACACAAGATCAGGGGCAGGTTTTTCAACCTTGCCCGTCTAAGAGCGAAGTCCAAAGTACGGAAAGTCCTCATCAGAGAACTCCTCTTTGCTGACGATGCTGCTTTAACATCTCACACTGAAGAGTGCCTGCAGAGTCTCATCGACAGGTTTGCGGCTGCCTGCAATGAATTTGGCCTAACCATCAGCCTCAAGAAAACGAACATCATGGGGCAGGACGTCAGAAATGCTCCATCCATCAATATTGGCGACCACGCTCTGGAAGTGGTTCAAGAGTTCACCTACCTAGGCTCAACTATCACCAGTAACCTGTCTCTAGATGCAGAAATCAACAAGCGCATGGGTAAGGCTTCCACTGCTATGTCCAGACTTGCCAAGAGAGTGTGGGAAAATGGCGCACTGACACGGAACACAAAAGTCCGAGTGTATCAGGCCTGTGTCCTCAGTACCTTGCTCTATGGCAGCGAGGCCTGGACAACGTATGCCAGCCAAGAGCAACGTCTCAATTCATTCCATCTTCGCTGCCTCCGGAGAATACTTGGCATCAGGTGGCAGGACCATATCTCCAACACAGAAGTCCTTGAAGTGGCTAACATCCCCAGCTTGTACACACTACTGAGTCAGCGGCGCTTGAGATGGCTTGGCCATGTGAGCCGCATGGAAGATGGCAGGATCCCCAAAGATACATTGTACAGCGAGCTCGCCATTGGTATCAGACCAACCGGCCGTCCATGTCTCCGCTATAAAGACGTCTGCAAACGCGACATGAAATCGTGTGACATTGATCACAAGTCGTGGGAGTCAGTTGTCAGCATTCGCCAGAGCTGGCGGGCAGCCATAAAGACAGGGCTAAATTGTGGCGAGTCGAAGAGACTTAGTAGTTGGCAGGAAAAAAGACAGAGGCGCAAGGGGAGAGCCAACTGTGCAACAGCCCCGACAAACAAATTTCTCTGCAGCACCTGTGGAAGAGCCTGTCACTCCAGAATTGGCCTTTATAGCCACTCCAGGCGCTGCTTCACAAACCACTGACCACCTCCAGGCGCGTATCCATTGTCTCTCGAGATAAGGAGGCCCAAAAGAAGAAAAAAAAAGAAAAGAAGAATTGAAACAAATGCACTTCAGACCACCAGTCCCACTGTGCTCAGCAACATCTCCCTGCCTGCTCTTCGTCTTCGTCTTACTGGCCTTATTTACTAGTTCCCCCTCAGTTCTTTCACCTGCTGACCTACTGCTCTGGTTCCCACACCCCTGCCACACTATTTTAAACCCTCCCGAATGACACTAGCAAACCTCGCAGCCAGGATATTTGTGCCCCTCCAGTTTAGATGCAACCCGTCCTTCTTGTACAGGTCCCACCTGTCCCGGAAGAGATCCCAATGATCCAGATATCTGAAACCCTCCCTCCTACACCAGCTGTTTAGCCATGTGTTTAGCTGCACTATCTTCCTATTTCTAGCCTCACTGGCACGTGGCACAGGGAGTAATCCAGAGATTACAACCCTAGAGGTCCTGTTTTTTAACTTTCTACCTAACTCCCTGAACTCCCCCTGCAGGACCTCGTCACTCTTCCTGCCTATGTCGTTGGTACCGATGTGTACCACAACCTCTGGCTGTTCACCCTCCCCCTTCAGAATGCCCCTGCCCGTTCAGAGACATCTTTGACCCTGGCACCAGGGAGGCAACATACCATCCTGGAGTCTCTTTCACATCCACAGAAGTGCCTATCTGTGCCCCTGACTATAGAGTCCCCTATAACTATTGCTCTTCTGCATTTTGTCCCTCCCTGCTTAACAACAGTGGTGCCACTGTTCTGGCTGCTGCTGTTGCTTTCCCCTGATAGGCCATCCCCCCCCACTCTTCTCTTTTGGGCCTCCTTATCTCGAGAGACAATGGATACGCGCCTGGAGGTGGTCAGTGGTTTGTGAAGCAGCGCCTGGAGTGGCTATAAAGGCCAATTCTGGAGTGACAGGCTCTTCCACAGGTGCTGCAGAGAAATTTGTTTGTTGGGGCTGTTGCACAGTTGGCTCTCCCCTTGCGCCTCTGTCTTTTTTCCTGCCAACTACTAAGTCTCTTCGACTCGCCACAATTTAGCCCTGTCTTTATGGCTGCCCGCCAGCTCTGGCGAATGCTGGCAACTGACTCCCACGACTTGTGATCAATGTCACACGATTTCATGTCGCGTTTGCAGACGTCTTTATAATGGAGACATGGTCGGCCGGTGGGTCTGATACCAGTGGCGAGCTCGCTGTACAATGTGTCTTTGGGGATCCTGCCATCTTCCATGCGGCTCACATGGCCAAGCCATCTCAAGCGCCGCTGACTCAGTAGTGTGTATAAGCTGGGGGTGTTGGCCGCTTCAAGGACTTCTGTGTTGGAGATATAGTCCTGCCACCTGATGCCAAGTATTCTCCGAAGGCAGCGAAGATGGAATGAATTGAGACGTCGCTCTTGGCTGGCATACGTTGTCCAGGCCTCGCTGCCGTAGAGCAAGGTACTGAGGACACAGGCCTGATACACTCGGACTTTTGTGTTCCGTGTCAGTGCGCCATTTTCCCACACTCTCTTGGCCAGTCTGGACATAGCAGTGGAAGCCTTACCCATGCGCTTGTTGATTTTTGCATCTAGAGACAGGTTACTGGTGATAGTTGAGCCTAGGTAGGTGAACTCTTGAACCACTTCCAGAGCGTGGTCGCCAATATTGATGGATGGAGCATTTCTGACATCCTGCCCCATGATGTTCGTTTTCTTGAGGCTCATGGTTAGGCCAAATTCATTGCAGGCAGACGCAAACCTGTCGATGAGACTCTGCAGGCATTCTTCAGTGTGAGATGTTAAAGCAGCATCGTCAGCAAAGAGGAGTTCTCTGATGAGGACTTTCCGTACTTTGGACTTCGCTCTTAGACGGGCAAGGTTGAACAACCTGCCCCCTGATCTTGTGTGGAGGAAAATTCCTTCTTCAGAGGATTTGAACGCATGTGAAAGCAGCAGGGAGAAGAAAATCCCAAAAAGTGTGGGTGCGAGAACACAGCCCTGTTTCACACCACTCAGGATAGGAAAGGGCTCTGATGAGGAGCCACCATGTTGAATTGTGCCTTTCATATTGTCATGGAATGAGGTGATGATACTTAGTAGCTTTGGTGGACATCCGATCTTTTCTAGTAGTCTGAAGAGACCATGTCTGCTGACGAGGTCAAAGGCTTTGGTGAGATCAATGAAAGCAATGTAGAGGGGCATCTGTTGTTCACGGCATTTCTCCTGTATCTGACGAAGGGAGAACAGCATGTCAATAGTCGATCTCTCTGCACGAAAGCCACACTGTGCCTCAGGGTAGACGCGCTCGGCCAGCTTCTGGAGCCTGTCCAGAGCGACTCGAGCAAAGACTTTCCCCACTATGCTGAGCAGGGAGATTCCACGGTAGTTGTTGCAGTCACCGCGGTCACCTTTGTTTTTATAGAGGGTGATGATGTTGGCATCGCGCATGTCCTGGGGTACTGCTCCCTCGTCCCAGCACAGGCATAGCAGTTCATGTAGTGCTGAGAGTATAGCAGGCTTGGCACTCTTGATTATTTCAGGGGTAATGCTGTCCTTCCCAGGGGCTTTTCCGCTGGCTAGGGAATCAATGGCATCACTGAGTTCCGATTTGGTTGGCTGTATGTCCAGCTCATCCATGACTGGTAGAGGCTGGGCTGCATTGAGGGCAGTCTCAGTGACAGCATTCTCCCTGGAGTACAGTTCTAGGTAGTGCTCAACCCAGCGGTCCATCTGTTTGCGTTGGTCAGTGATTATGTCCCCCGATTTAGATTTGAGGGGGGTGATCTTCTTGATGGTTGGCCCAAGAGCTCTCTTCATGCCATCATACATTCCTCTGATGTTTCCGGTGTCTGAGGCCAGCTGAATATGACTGCATAGGTGTTGCCAGTAGTCGTTTGCGCAACGCCTAGCTGTTCTTTGTGCAGTACTTCTGGCTGCTTTAAGTGCTGCGGATGTTAGATCGCTGGGGGCTTTCTTGTAGTTCAAAAGTGCAATGCGCTTAGCGGCTATGACAGGTTCCAGCTCTTCATTATGAGATTGAAACCAGTCTGCATTTCTCTTCGCACTTTTGCCGTAGGTGGTCAAAGCTGACTCATAGATGGCGTCTCTGATGTGGGCCCACTTGGTCTCAGCATCCCCTGTGGGAGTGTTTTGAAGGGCTGTTACAAGTGAATTTAGAAATTTTTGTAACAGCTGTGGGTGAGAAATTCTGCTCGTGTTGATGCGCGGGTGGCCCTTCTGCTTGGAATGATGCAACTTCTTTGGTCTGAGTCTAACCTTGCTGCACACCAGGGAGTGGTCGGTGTCGCAGTCCGCACTGTGGAAGCTGCGTGTGATTTGAACACTGTTTAAGGCGGCTCGCCTTGTGACAATGAGGTCTAGCTGGTGCCAACAGTATCCAAAACAGTATACTTGTTAGAGAGGGGGATAGCCACAGGGGATTCCTGCACTGACTGCCTGCCCCTTCTAGCGGTCACCCATCTATCTGCCTGCACCTTGGGTGTAACCACTTCTCAAAAACTCCTGTCTATGATGCTTTCCACCACTTGCATGCTCCTAAGTGCATCCAATTGCTGCTCCAACCAATCCATGCGGTCTGTGAGGAGCTGCAATTGGGTACACTTCCTGCAGATGTAGTTGTCCGGAATGCTGGAAGCGTCATGGACCTCCCACATCTCACAGGTGAAGCACTTTACCCCTCTAACTGACATTTCTAGCACTAATTAATAAATTAATTTAAAATAAATACTTATTAAATCCTTACTAAATTAAGTTACAATTAACTATATGGCCCCGAGCGCTAGATTTCTACTATAAATATTAAATGCTAAATGCAGTAATCGCCTCCCTCTTTTTTTTAAAGTTTTTTTTCCAGTTTTTTTTTCACCCAAGTTAACTTAGCCGTCCGGAACTCTGCCATCCGAGTCTTCTCTCTGGATGTCGGCCGTGAATCCCCAAGGTAAGGTTTTTATACTTACCGGTCCGGAACTTCGCCCTCCGAGTCTTCTCCCTGGATGTAGGCCGCGAATCCCCGAGGTAAGGTTTTTATGCTTACCGGTCCGGAACTCCGCCCTCCGAGTCTTCTCCCTGGATGTAGGCCGCGAATCCCCGAGGTAAGGTTTTTATGCTTACCGGTCCGGAACTTCGCCCTCCGAGCCTTCTCCCTGGATGTAGGCTGCAAATCCCCGAGGTAAGGTTTTTATACTTCCGCTCCGGAACACCACCCTCCGAGTCTTCTCCCTGGAGTCTTACCTACCTGTGCTGCTGCCTTCAGTGTTCTATGGACAAGTATACCAAGGTCCCTCTGACCTTCTGTACTTCCTAGGGTCCTACCATCCATTGTATATTCCCTTGCCTGTTAGTCCTCCCAAAATGCATCACCTCACACTTCTCAGGATTAAATTCCATTTGCTACTGCTCCGCCCATTTTACCAGCCCATCTGTATCGTCCTGTAATCTAAGGCTTTCTTCCTCAATATTTACGACACCACTAATTTTCGTGTCATCTGTGAACTTACTGATCATACCTCCTATATTCACGTCTAAATCATTAATGTACACTACAAACAGTAAGGGTCCCAGCACCCTGCAGTACACCACTGGTCACAGGCTTCCACTCGCAAAAACAACCCTTGACCATTACCCTCTGCCTCCTGTCACTAAGCCAATTTTGGATCCAATTTGCCCAATTGCCCTGGATCCCATGCGGGACCTTAACCAATCTCCCATGCGGGACCTTATCAAAAGCCTTACTGAAGTCCATGTAGACTACATCAACTGCTTTACCCTCATCTACACATCAATATGGAGAGAGAAACAGAGTTAACGTTTCAGGTCTGTGACCCTTCATCAGAACTGGCAAAGTTTAGAAATGTAGCAGTCTTTGAGCAAGTGAAAGGGGGAGGGGGGGAAGAAGAACAAGCAGCAAGGACTATGATAGGATGGAGGGGGGGAGAGATTAAATGACAGAGATGTCATGGATCAGAATGCAAATGGAGTGCTAAATAGTTGTAGTGAAAGAAGCCTGAGGAGCATGTCTCTGATGGCCTGCTCCGAGGCAGAAGCTGAAAAGGACCCTGAGTGCTATTAGGTCAAGAATGACATATTGATGAGGAAGTGGAGACCTCCTGAGAGACTCACTGATGAGGATTGGGCTGTAGTCCATCAAATTGTTGTTCCTCCTTGCTACCACAGTGAAATTTTGAGAATTTGTTTTTTATTTGTTCATGGGATGTGGGCATCGCTGGCTAGCACAGCATTTATTGCCCATTGCTAATTGGCCTTGAGAAGGTGCTGGTGAGCTGCCTCCTTGGACCACTGTAGTCCTTGGGGTGTAGGTACACCCACAGTGCTGTTAGGAAGGATGTTCCAGGATTTTGACCCAGTGACGGTGAAAGAATGGCAATATAGTTCCAAGTCAGGATGTTGTGCGGCATGGAGGGAATCTTGCAGGTGGTGGTGTTCCCATGCATCTGCTGCCCTTGTCCTTCTAGGTGGTAGAGGTCACGGGCTTGGAAGGTTCTGTTGAAGGAGTCTTGGTGAGTTGCTGCAATGCATCTTGTAGATGGTACACACTGCTGCCACTGTGTGTCATTGGTGGAGGGAGTGAATGTTGAAGGTGGGGTGCCAATCCAACGAGCTACTTTGTCCTGGATGTTGTTGAGCTTCTTGAGTGTTGTTGAAGTTGCACCCATCCAGGCAAGTGGAGAGCATTCCATCACACTCTTGACTTGTGTCTTGTAGATGGTGGACAGGCTTTGGGGAGTCAGGAGGTGAGTTACTTGCCGCAGAATTCCCAGCCTCTGATCTGCTCTTGTAGCCACAGTATTTATGTGGCTGGTCTAGTTCAGTTTCTGGTCAATGGTAACCTCCCAGGATGTTGATTTTCAGAAGGCTTTCGACAAGGTGCCACATAAAAGGTTATTGCACAAAATAAGAGCCCAGAGTATTTGGGGTAATGTGTTGGCATGGATTGAGGATTGGCTAACACACAGAAGGCAGAGAGTCGAGATCAATTGGTCTTTTTCAGGTTGGAAAGCCACAACTAGTGGGGTGCCACAGGATTGGTCCAAGGGCCTCAACTATTTACTATCTATATTAATGACTTGGAGGAAGGGACAGAGTGCAGTGTATCCAGATTTGCTGACGATACAAAAATAGGTGGGAAGTCAGGTTGTGATGAGGACACCAAGAATCTGCAAAGGGATTTAGATAGGTTAAGTGAGTGGGCAAAAGTGTGAGGTTATCCACTTTGGTAGGAAGAATAAAAAGGCAGATTATTATTTAGATGGAGAAAGACTACAAAATACTGCAGTACAGAGGGATCTGGGTGTTCTTGTACATGAAACACAAAAAGTTAGCATGCAGGTGCAGCAAGTAATTAGGAAGGCAAATTGAATTTTGGCCTTTATTGCGAGGGGGTTAGAGTTTAAAAATAGGGAAGTCTTGTTACAACTGTACAAGGTGTTGGTGAGACCACACCTGGAGTACTGCGTACAGTTTTGGTCCCTGTATTTAAAGAGGGATATATTAGCATTGGAGGCAGTTCAGAAAAAATTCACTCGGCTGATTCCTGGGATGAATGGGTTGTCTTATCAAGAACGGCTGAACAGGTTAGGCCTTTATTCATTGGAGTTTAGAAGAATGAGAGGTGATCTTATTGAAACATATAAGATTTTAACGGGGCTTGACAGGGTAGATGTTGAGAATATGTTTCCACTGGTCGGGGAATCTTGAACTAGGGGACATAGTTACCGAATAAGGGGTCACACATTTAAAACTGAGATGAGAAGGAATTTCTTCTCTCAGAGGATGGTGACTCTCTGGAATTCTCTACCTCAGAGAATTGTGGAGGCTAGGTCACTAAATGTATTTAAGGAGGAGGTAGATATATTTTTGAAATCTCGGCAAGTTGAGGGTTTTGCGGAGCAGGCCCTAAAGAGGAGTTGAGGCCTGGGACAGATCGGCCATGATCTTATTGAATTGTGGGGCAGGCTTGAGGGGCTGAATGGCCTACTCCTGCTCCTATTTCTTATGTTCTTATGATAGTGGGGATTCAGCAATGGTAATGCCATTGAACATTAAGGGGAGATGGTTAGATTCTCTCTTGTTAGAGATGGTCATTGCCTGGCCCTTGTGTGGCACGAATGTTACTTGCCACTTATAAGCCCAAGCCTCAATGTTGTCCAGGTCTTCATGCATATGGCCGTGCATGAGATTTCAGTTGCAGGTCATTTGGATATTTGGAAGACTCAGGCTAGGGTAATGGCGCATTTTTACTGGCCAAAGCTGCATAGGGATGTGGTTGACTTTTGTAAAACATGTTACACATATCAGATGATTGGGAAGCCACAGCCTTTGATTAAGCCTGCTCCATTAATACCAATACCCACATTTGATGAACCATTTAGTAGGGTTCTTTTGGATTTTGTTGGACCTTTACCTGTGACTAAGTCAAGTGATAAGTATCTCCTGACCATCATGGATTTGTCCATTTGATTTCCGGAGGCAGTACCATTGAAGAAGATCACAGCGAAAGTTGTGATTGAGGAGGTGGTCCAGTTTTTCACTAGGTATAGGTTGCCAAAAGAAATTCAGTCTGACCAGGAATAAAATTTGATGTCAGGTATATTTCAGGAGGTCATGTGTAATTTAGGAGTGAAGCAGCTCAAGTCGTCTGCTTAACATTGCAGTCCCAAGGTGCTTTAGAGAGGTATCACCAAAGCTTAAAGAGTATGATTAAGGCCTATTGTTTTGAGTAACCCCAGGATTGGGATAAAGAGATATCATTTTTGTTATTCACAACTGGAGAGACACCAAATCATTTCAGTCCTTTCAAATTGGTCAATGGGCATGAAGTTAGAGTTGCCTTTGAACTCATTAAAGAGAGATTTTTGGCACTGGAGGAGGAAACTACCCACCTAGATTATGTGTCAAAGTTCTGAGAAAGACTCTCAAAAGTTTGTGCAGTGGCCAGAGAACATCTCAAGGCTTCTCAGCAGGTGATGAAAGCACGAGCAGATAGATCAGGCAAGGCAAGTAGTTTTCAATCCAGGGATGAAGTCTTGTTGCCTTTGCCTGGCGGACCAATGACAGCGAGGTTTAGTGGACCCTATTGTATCAAGGAAACTCAGTGAGATGAATTATGTCGTTAGTACCCCAGACAGACAAAAGAGTAAAAGGGTGTGTCATGTGAATATGCTCAAGCGGTATTAAGACCATGAGCATAGTCAGCCAGTAGGTGTAGCACAGGTGGTAGAGAATGTAGATGGTGATATTGGTGCATGTGATGAATAAAATGATGAGACTGAGACTGAGAGTTTTCAGATTGTGCCTCCTGCAGTGAAGCTGGTAAACGCAGAGGTGATGGAGAGTCTGGATGAGGTGCTACAACATTTACTTGAGAAACAGAGGAAAGATATAGCTGACCTATTGAAGGAATATAAGTGTCTGTGCGCAGATAAGCCAGATCGTACTTCTCTAGCTATTCATCAGGTTGATGTAGGGGAAGCTAAACTAATTAAACAAAACTCCTACAGACACAATCCCAGCAAATTGGCCAAAGTCAGGGAGGAGGTTCAATGTATGTTAAATAATGATATAATTGAACCCAAAGTAGTTGGAGATCTTCTGTCATTTTGGTAGCTAAAACCAGACAGTTCCCAAAGATTCTGCATTGATTACCAAACAGTTAATGAGCTTACTAAGACGGGCTCCTATCCAATACCAATGCTCAAGGTTTGTATTGATAGTGTGGGGAACTTGTCCTTTGTTAGCAAGATTGATTTGCTTAAAGGATATTGGCAAGTGCCCTTGACCAACCAAGTCAAAGAAATTTCTGCTTTCGTGACACCAGATGGTCTGTTCCAATGTAAAGTCACGGCATTTGGTATGAAAAATGCACCGGCTACATTTCAAAGATTAACCAATCAAGTGGTTGCTGAATTGAGTAATTATGTTGTGTACATCGATGGCCTTTTGGAGTACAGTTACACGTGGAGTGATCATCTTAGACATTTGAGAGCTCTATTTTACAGGCTGGCCATAAACCTGGCAAAGAGCGAGTTTGCCAAGGCCAAAGTCAATTATATAAGACATGTTGTGGGTCAAGGTCAAGCGCTTCCACCAATGACGAAGGTTCAGCCAATAATAGACTTTCCTGTACCCAAGACAAAGAAAGAAGTGTTATGATTTCTGGGTCTGTGTGGGTTCTACAGGAAATTTGTCCCTTATCTCAGCACAGTAGTCACACAAATCTGTGAAAGAAAAACATGACGTTCAAATGGTCAGAGTCATGCCAAATGGCATTTGAGAAGTTAAAGGCCACTTGATAAAAGAGCCAGTTCTTGCAACCCCAGATTTGAGTAAGCCATTCAAGGTGGCTAAGGGTAGGAGTGGTGCTGCTGCAAGATGATGATGCTGGTATGGAACTGCCCAATAGTTACTTCTCTAGGAAGCTTAATAAGCATTAAAGAAAGGACTTGACCATCGAGAAAGAGGCTTTAAGTCTTGTACAACAGTTTGAAGTATATGTAAACAAGTTAGGGGGAAATGCTAGTCTATACAGATCACAACACCCCTATGTTCTAGAAAAGTTTAGAATGAAGAACCTTGGGCTGTTTCACTGGAGTCTGATGTTACAGCCATTCACACTAAAGATTGTGCACGTTACAGGGAAAAGCAACGTAATTGCTGATGGTCTGTCCAGAGTTTAAAGAGGGGTATAAGAGAGAAGCAAGGTCCTGAGTTATGATTTTTTAAAAATTAATTAATGAGATGTAGGTGTCACTGGCTAGGCCAGCATTTATTGCCCATCCCTAATTGCCCTCGAGAAGGTAGTGCTGAACTGCCTTCTTGAACCACTGCAGTCCATTTGGGGTAGGTATACCCACAGTGCTGTTAGGAAGGGAGTTCCACGATTTTGACCCAGTGACAGTGAAGGAACGGCGATATAGTTCCAAGTCAGGATGGTGTGTGACTTGGAGGGGAACTTGCAGGTGGTGGTGTTCCCATGTATTTGCTGCCCTTGTCCTTCTAGTTGGTAGAGGTCGCGGGTTTGGAAGGTGCTGTCTAAGGAGCCTTGGTGCATTGCTGCAGTGCATCTTGTAGATGGTACACACTGCTGCCACTGTGCGTCGGTGGTGGAGGGAGTGAATGTTTGTAGATGGGGTGCCAATCAAGCGGGCTGCTTTGTCCTGGATGATGTCGAGCTTCTTGAGTGTTGTTGGAGCTGCACCCATCCAGGCAAGTGGAGAATATTCCATCACAATCCTGACTTGTGCCTTGTAGATGGTGGACAGGCTTTGGGGAGTCAAGAGGTGAGTTACTCGCCTCAGGATTCCTAACCTCTGACCTTCTCTTGTAGCCACGGTATTTATATGGCTACTCCAGTTCAGTTTCTGGTCAATGGTAGCCCCTAGGAAGTTGATAGTGAGGGATTCAGCGATGGTAATGCCGTTGAATGTCAAGGGGAGATGATTAGATTCTCTCTTGTTGGAGATGGTCATTGCCTGGCACTTGTGTGACACGAATGTTACTTGCCACTTATCAGCCCAAGCCTGGATATTGTCCAAGTCTTGCTGCATTTCTACACGGACTGCTTCAGAATCTGAGGAGTCACGAATGGTGCTGAACATTGTGCAATCATCAGCAAACATCCCCACTTCTGACCTTATGATTGAGGAAGGTCATTGATGAAGCAGCTGAAGATGGTTGGGCCAAGGACACTACCCTGAGGAACTCCTGCAGTGATGTCCTGGAGCTCAGATGATTGACCTCCAACAACCACAACCATCTTCCTTTGCGCTAGATATGACTCCAGCCAGCGGAGAGTTTTCCCCCTGATTCCCATTGACCTCAGTTTTGCTAGTGCTCCTTGATGCCGTACTCGGTCAAATGCTGCCTTGATGTCAAGGGAAGTCACTCTCACCTCACCTCTTGAGTTCAGCTCTTTTGTCCATGTTTGAACCAAGGCTGTAATGAGGACAGGAGCTGAGTGGCCCTGGCGGAACTCAAACTGAGCGTCACTGAGCAGGTTATTGCTAAGCAAGTGCTGCTTGATGGCACTGTTGATGACACCTTCCTTCACTTTACTGATGATTGAGAGTAGGCTGATGGGGCGGTAATTGGCCGGGTTGGACTTGTCCTGCTTTTTGTGTACAGGACAAACCTGGGCAATTTTCCACATTGCCGGGTAGAATCCAGTGTTGTAGCTGTACTGGAACAGCTTGGCTAGGGGCACAGCAAGTTCTGGAGCACAGGTCTTCAGTACTATTGCCGGAATATTGTCAGGGCCCAGAGCTTTTGCAGTATCCAGTGCCTTCAGTCGTTTCTTGATATCACGCGGAGTGAATCGAATTGGCTGAAGTCTGGCATCTGTGATGCTGGGGACTTCAGGAGGAGGCCGAGATGGATCCATCAACTCGGCACTTTTGGCTGAAGATTGTTGCAAATGCTTCAGCCTTATAATTTTATGATGTTTGAATCCTGTTAATCCTAATTGTCATATTTACTGGGTTTGTTATTGGTTAAGCCCTTATGATTTTGTAAATATGATATGCATAATTGTAAAATATGGAAATGTCACCTGTACAGTATTTAATAAGCTATTTGTTAAATTGTGTACGATGTCAAAAACTTCTTGTATTTACGACAGTAATGTTTTCTTTTTCCCAAGGGGTGGTGGAGGGGGGTGGCGGTGGTGGTGGTTAGTGGGAGAAGTATGATAGAGTCCACAAGACCAGTGGAGGAGCGTGTGCAGACTGTTGTCTTAACAGGTGACTTCTTCAATTCTCTTAGGTGCGCTGACTCTGGTTTCAAAGCTTGTTTTTTTTCTTGAGATAGTCCCTCACTTAAAAGTGAAACTAAAAGCTTCAGGGTTCTGGGGAGACAGAAATGTTTGCAACCAGAAAGGACACAGAGTCATTTGACCAAAGGCATGTGACTAGAGCTATTCAGGCTCAAATTAAAAGAATGGAGAGTTCAAACAGGCTGCACGCAGCTTTTTTTGGCAGAAAATCTACTGAAACTGGAAACTGATTCTGGGAGCTGGACATTGGTAAATACAAGTTGTTGCAGCTGCTTTCAGTTACTTGGAGTGATACTGGTGGAGCTACGCCATGAAGGCTGTCGTGGGCAGAAGTGAGGAGGTTCAGGAGCAGTGCATAGTTTTTGGTGGAGACTGCACCCATGGAGTTTGGGTTTGCAGAGGAACTGTTGTCACATGAAAATGGGTGACTGCATCTTGGAAGACAGGAACTGGAAATTTACCTGAAAAAATTCAGAGTTCAGTGCTATATCTGCAGAGTGGACTGCCCAGTGTTGTATCAGATAATGAACATGCAATTTGTAAAATATATATTGACAGTGATTTGTCTGTTAATTCATGCTTAAGCTTATGTTTATTTTGGTTTGATAGTTAAAGTAAAAGTTCTAAAAGTGAAATCTTGTCCATTTGGTTTTTTATTGGAGTTGTTTGGTAAATCTGGTTCTCTTGCGTTGTTGATCTCCTCAGGGTTCATAACATTACTGACATAAAAGAGAAAAAAATAAAGTCACGAGAGAGTGCAAAATTGACCAGAGAAGACAGATTTCGAGAGATAGAAATTACATGAATTCAGAAAAGTTATGAACTTCATTAGTCAGAGAACGGCATGTATATGTACCACGTATATGTAAGGGTTAAATTGCTGAGAATAGAAGCAAGGTTAGTGCTACCAAGGGATAACAAATATCATAAGAAATCCAAGCTAGTACAACAACAGTTGAACATTCATCATGCTGACACCCTGAAGGAGACAGACCAGCAACCTTCCTATCCTGATTCTGAAGGATAGGTTGTATAACATCCATAAATCTTTGCCAAAGCTGCCAGCTTATCAATAATAAGCTAAACTCACTAAACTTTTAAGACCTCTGAATCGAATCGCCTATTAATTCAAGACTGTTAACTTGTTAGCTACACACAGAACCAGGCTCTCAGATTTTATATCAATTTTGAACAAAGTTTTTTTATTAACTTATGGCATGTGGGTATCACTGGCAAGGTCAGTATTTATTGCCCATTCCAAATTGTCCTTGAGAAGGTGATGGTGAGCTGCCTTCTTGAACCGCTGCAGTTCAAGTGGTGAAGGTACACCCCTAGTGCTGTTAGGAAGGTAGTTCCAGGATTTTGACCCAGCAACAGTGAGGAACAAAGATATGTTTCCAAGTCAGGATAGTGAGTGACTTGGAGTGGAACGTACAGGTGCTGATGTTTCAATGCATTTGCTGATTTTGTCCATCTAGATGGTGGAGGTTGCGGGTTTGGAGGTGCTGTTGAAGGAACCTTGGCAAGTTGCTGCAATGCATCTTGTATCTAGAACACACTGCTGCCATTGTGCATCGATGGTGAAGAGAGTGATTTTTTAAGGTTGTGGATGGGGTGCCGATCAAGCGGGTTGCTTTGTTTTGCATGGTGTCGAGCTTCTTGAGTGTTGTTGGAGCTGCAAATGTCTAGACAAGTGGTGAGTAGTCCATCACACTCCTGACTTGTGCCTTGTAAATGGTGAAAAGGCTTTGCGGAGGTAGGCTACTTGTCACAGAATATCCAGCCTCTAACCTGCCCTTGTAGCCACAGTATTTATGTGACTGCTCCAGTAAAGTTTCTTGTCAATGGTGACCCCCAGGATGTTGATGGTAGGGGCATTCAGCAATGGTAAACCTGTTGAAAGTCATGGGCGGATGGTTACAATTCTCTCTTGTTTGAGATGGTCATTGCTTAGCACTTCTGTGGCACAAATGTTACTTTCCACTTATGAGCCCAAGCCTGAATGTTGTCAGGATCTTGCTTCATGCAAGCACAGACTGCTTCATTATCTGAGGAGTTGCGAATTGAACTGAACACTGTGCAATCATCAGCGAACATCCCTACTTCTGACCTTATGATGGAGAGAAGTTTATAGATGAAGCAGCTGAAGATGTTTCAGCCTAGGACACTACCCTGAGGAACTCCTGCAGTGATGTCCTTGCGCTGAGATAATTGACCTCCAACAACCACAGCCATCTTTTCTTTGTGCTGGTATGACTCCAGCTCTCTGATTCCTTTTGACTTCAATATGACTAGGGTTCCTTGATGCCACACTCAGTCAAATGTTGTTTTGATATTAAGGGTAGTCACTCTCACCTCACCTCTGGAATTCAGCTCTTTTGTCCATGTCTGGACCAAATCTGTAATGACGTCTGGAATCGGGTGCTCCTGGTGGAACCCAAACTGAGCATTGGTGAACAGGCTATTGGTGAGTAAATGCCACTTGATAGCACTGTCGATGAGACATTCCATCACTTTGCTAACTATTGAGAGTCATTTGGTGGGGAAGTAATTGCCCGTATTAGATTTGTCTTCCTTTCTGTGGACACGACAGACCTAGGCAATTTTTCACTTTGTCAAGTAGATGCCATTCTTGTAGCTGTACTAGAAGAGCTTGGCTAGAGATGTGGCTAGTTCTGTAGCACAAATCTTCGGTACTGCAGCCAGACCATTGTCAGGGCCCATAACATTTGCTGCATCCAATATGGTCAGCTGTTTCTTGAAGTGACACGTAGTGAATCGAATTGTGTGAAGACTAGCTTCTGTGATGGTGGGGACCTCAGGAGGAGGCCGAGATGGATTATTCACTCAGCAATTCTGACTAAAAGTGGTTCCAATTCTTCAGCTTCATATTTTGCTCTGCTGTGCTGGGCTCCCCCATCATTGAGGATGAGAATGTTCATCCTCCTCCTGTTAGTTGTTTAATTTGCCACCACCATTCACAAATGAATGTGTCAGGACTGCAGAGTTTTGATCTGATCCGTTGGTTGTGGGATCACTTAGCTCTGTCTATAGCATGCTGCTTCCACTGTTTAGCCTGCATGTGTTGTAGCTTCACTAGGTTGGGACCTCATTTTTCGGTATGCCCGGTGGTAATGATAGAGTGAGGGATATGTCGGGCCATGAAGTTACAGATTGTGGTTGGATACAATTCTACTGCTGATGATGGCCCACTGAGCCGCATGAATGCCCAGTTTTGAGTTACTAGAGCTGTTCTGAATCTATCCTATTTAGCACAGTAGTAGAGCCACAAAACACAATGGAGGATATCCTCAGTGTGAGGACAGGTCTCCACAAGGACTCTGAGGTGGTCACTCCTACTAATACTGTCATGTACAAATGTATCTAAGAAATGTAGATTGGTGAGGTCAAATTCAAGTAGGTTTTTCTCTGTTTGTTCTCTCACCACCTACCTTCAGGACTCACCCAGTAGCGGTGCTACTGAACCACTCTTGGTGATAGACATTGAAGTCTCCCACCCAGAGTATATTATGTGCCTTTGCTACACTCAACGCTTCTTTCAAGTGATGTTCAACATGGATGAGTACTGATTCATCATCTGAGGAAGGGCAATAGGTGGTCATCAGCAGGAGGTTTCCTTGCCCATGTTTGACCTGGTGCCATGAGACTTCATGGGGTCCAGAGTCAATAATGAGGACTCCCAAGGCCACTCCCTCCAGACTATAATACTGTGACGCCACCTCAGGGATGTTGATGAAGGAGTCTGGGACAGTGACTGTAAGGTATGATTCAGTGAGTATGAATATGTCAGACTGTTGCTTGACTACTCTACGGGACAGCTCTCCCAATTTTGACACAAGTTCTCAAATGGTCTTTCCAGGGTTGACTGGGCTGGGTGTGCCCAAGAGAAGACACCTCACCTAAATGGATTGTTTGCTGCGTGTCCATCATATTTCGTAGATGGAAGGATGCCAACCAGTGTATGAATCACAATTGGCGTTTAGTGTTGTAAATGTTTATGCAATTTTAATTGGTTGATGTTATAGTCACACAAGATGTCATTGGGCACTTTCAACAGGTCAGTCTTAATGTTGTGGGCAGTTTAGATTTGTAGGATTTGAGAAGGGAGTTCTGGGGAGCTGGGTGTGGAACTATATGACAATGGCAATGACATATTCAAGGACTTGGAGAAACTTAAAATTGGGTTCAAGGAAACCCAATAATAACATTTAGTACAAATGTAGTAATCCTCAAAAATCGTAATCTCGGGATTACTCCTGGTATTATGTGCCAGTGTGTACAGAAATAGGAAGATAGAGCTAATAAATGCATGGCTGGAAAGATGGTGCAAAAGGGCGAGCTTTAGATTCCTGAAGCATTGAAACTGCTTCTAAGGGAGATGGGACCTGTTTGAGGTTTGCATCTCAACAGGACCGGAACCAATATCCTCACTTGTGGTTTAGCCAGTGCGGTTGGGGTGGGTTGAAACTAGCTTGGCAGTGGGATGGGAACCTGAGAGTATATTCAGAAGGGAGAGAAAAAAAGTTGGAAATAGAAGGCAGAAAATTAGTACGTGTTTGGAAGGCAGAGGAAACAAAGGTTAGAAAATAGACAACAAGGGTGTTTGGCAGTGCTAAATGTTATATTTTTCAATGCAAGAAGTCTAGGATATAAAGCGGATGAGATTAGAGCACTGATTGACATGTGGAAGTATGATATTATAGCTATTACTGCAACATGGCTGAAAGAAGGGCAGGAATGGCAGCTCAACATTCCCAGTTACAGAATTTTCAGACAAGATATAGAGGGGGATTAAAAAATGTGGGGGTGGTCGCAATATTGATTAAAGAAACAATTATAGCTGTGATGAAGGATGATATGATAGAAGGATCAGCAAATGAGGCCATATAGGTTGAACAGAGGAACAAAAAAGGAGAAACCACATTACTGGGAGTGTTTTATAGACCCCTAAACAGTCAGAGGGAGATAGAAGAGCAAATATGTAGGCAAATCTCTGAGAAGTGGAAAAACAATAGAAACATAGAAACATAGAAAAATAAGAGCAGGAGTAGGCCATTCGGCCCTTCGAGCCTGCTCTGCCATTCAATATGATCATGGCTGATTATCGAAACTCAATAACCTGTTCTCGCTTTCTCCCAGTTTTCCATGATCCTATTAGCCCTAAGAACGATATCTAACTCTTTCTTGAATATATTTAATGATTTGGCTGCAACTGCTTTCTGTGGTGGAGAATTCCATAGGTTCACCACTCTCTGGGTGAAGAAATCTCTCCTCATCTCAGTCCTAAATGGCTTACCCCTTATCCTTAGACTGTGAATCCTGGTCCTGGACTCCCCTGCCATTGGGAACATCCTTCCTGCATCCAGTCTGTCCAGTCGTGTTAGAATTTGGTAGGTTTCTATGAGATCCCCTCTCATTCTTCTAAACTCTCGCAAATACAAGCGTAATCGACCCAATCTCTCTTCATACGTCAGTCCTGCCATCCCAGGAATCAGTCTGGTGAACTCTAATATTAACTGGTATAGAATTAGTGTGAAAGGCACAGAGGGAGCAGAATTCTTAAAATGCATTCAGGAAAACTTTTTTAGCCTGTACATAGCAAGCCTAACAAGAGAGGGATGGTTCTGGACTTCTGCAGCTGGGCAAGTGGAAGGGGTGCCAGTTGGGGAGCACTTTTGTGGAAGTGATCATAATTCAGTTAGACTTAGGGTAGTCATGGAAAAGGACAAATATAGACTGGAAATATAAGTTCTCAGTTGGGGAAAAGCTAATTTTACTAAGCTAAGATGTGATTTTGCTAAAATGGACTGGAAACGGCTATTTAAAGGTAAATCAATGCCAGATCAGTGGGAGGTATTCAAGGAAGAGATAGTGGGGGTTCAGATAAAGTTTGTTCCTTAAAAGAAAAAGGATGGGACTAGCAAATCCAGAGTCACTTGGATGTCAAGGGGTTTAAAGGAGAGGATAACAAAAAAATAGGAAAGCTTATGACAGATACCAAGGATTCAATACTGCAGAAAACCTAGTGGTGTATAAAAAGTGGAGGGCTGAAATTGAGAAGGAAATTAAGAAAGCAAGGAGAGGGCATTAAAATATATTGGCAAGTAAAATCAAGGAAAATCCAAAGATTTTTTTTATAAATGCATAAACAACAAAAGGATAACTAAAGAAAGAGCAGGGCCTATTAGGGACCATAAGGGTCACATGTGTGTGGAGCCAGAGGACATGCGTACGGTTCTCAATGAATACTTTGCATCTTTCTTCACAAAAGGGACAATACAGACATTGTAAGCAGGGAAGAGGAGTGTGAAATATTAGATGAAATTAACATAATGAGAGAGGAAACATTAAGGGGTTTACTATCTTTGAAAGTGGATAAATCCCCAGGCCCGGATGAAATGTATCCTAGGCTGGGGATAGACCAAGAATTCAGCCTAACCATGGTGGTGGGAAAATTACGGAAAAAATTATGAGGGACAGGATAAATCTTCATTTAGAAAGACAAAATTAATCAAAGACAGCCAACACGGATTTGTTAAAGGAAGGTCTTGTCTTACTAACATGACTGAATTTTTTGATGACGTAACAAGGAGGGTCGTTGAGGATAGTGCATTTGATGTAACCTATATGGATTTTAGCAAGGATTTGATAATGTCCCACATGGCAGAATGGTCACGAATGTAAAAACTCATGGGATCAAAGGCAAAGTCGCAAGTTGGATCCAAAATTGTATCATGAACACGTGCTATGCTGAATGATGATTCGTTTAATCCATCAGTTGGCAACCTGAATTAAACTTTAAAAATAAAGGAGATAAAGAACTGATAAAAATGACAGCTAACAGTTAAAACGACTACAGCAATTTGCATCTAAACATCCTACCCCTCAATGTATCAAGGTGGAGACGTAGGTCTGGTAAATCTCCTACCAGAACAATGGCCGGAGAATTTTGAATGGGCTACCTGCCCTGCCTTCATTAACAAGACATTAAAAGCAATCTTGGAACATTAACAGTGGTGGAGATGGACAACGCAAAGTGTAATCACTGAAACAATGGCACCCTGAGAGAGATTGGAATTCTTAGATCTGATCTAATTAAGTTGCAAAAGAGAGAATACACTGGGCCATCATGTGATAGACTCACCATCTGTGTGAAACTAGCTGCTCCTTCTCTCTACAGACAAACAAGCACCTGAGATTGACCAGTGAAGGACCCAGGTGGGGTCTCTCTTTCTATCGCTCCAGGCCACCTGCAAGTTCGAACCCTGCCTGCTGGCTGCCACCATCCAAGCCTATTATTGCTGCAGCCAGAGATCCCGGGAAGAAAATCATCTACATCACTCTCTCCAAGAAAACCATGAACCAGTTGGCCACAGCTATCAGCCAGAAACTTCAGGAACACTGAGTTCATCCAGAAAACAACCAGACTCCACAGATTGTATACTCTTATTTATTTTTCCAGACTCTGATCCAACCAATCTATTCTTCTCCACTCTGTAAACTATTGTTTGTGTGTGTGTGTGTGTGTAATTGAAATAAAATTAATCTCTTTCTTGATTAAATTCAAGAAAACCTGTCCGATTGGTTCTCTTATGACCATAGCACATAAAGGGTTAAACACTCACTGATTTGGTAAGCATACCCACTAATTTAAAAAAACCCTGTTGCAGTCAAACAAGGAGAGCAACAAGAGGGGAGCCTTTCGACCCCTCCTCACCTGCTCGTAACAAGAGACAAGAAGCAAAGAGTAATGGTTGATGGATGTTTTTGTGGCTTTTTCCAGTGGGGTTCCACAGGGCTCAGTACTAGATCCCTTGCTTTTTGTGGTATATAACAATGATTTGGACTTGAATGTAGAGGGTATGATCAAGAAGTTTGCAGACAATACAAAAATTAACTGTGTGGTTGATAATGAAGAAGAAACTGCAGACTGCAGGAAGATACCAATCAACTGGTCAGGTGGGCAAATGGAGTTCAATCCAGAGAAGTGTGAGGTAATGCATTTGGGGATGGGTAACAAGACAAGGGAATAAAATAAATTGTAGGAGGCTGAGATGTATAGAGGAAAAGAGGGATCTTGGAGTGCATGTCCACAGATCCCTGAAGGTGGCTGGACAGGTAGTTAAGGTGGTCAAGAAGGCATTCAGGATACTTGCCTTTATTAGCTGAGGCACAGAATGTAAGAGCTGCACGGTTGTGCTGGAATTGGATAAAACACTAGTTAGGCCACAGCTGGAGTGCTGAGTGCAGTTCTGGTTGCTGCACTCTCGGAAAGATGTGATTGCACTGGAGAGAGTACAGAGGAGATTTACCAAGATGCTGACTGGAGAATTTTAGCTATGAGGAAAAGATTGGATAAGCTAGGGTTATTTTCTTCGGAACAATGGAGGCTGAGGGGAGACCTAATTGAAGTGCATAAAACTATGAGGCATCTAGATTGAATGGATAGGAAGACTGTATTTCCCTTGGTTGAACAGTCTATAACCAGGGGGCATAGATTTTGGGTAACAGGTAGGAGCTTTAGAGGGGATTCGAGAGGAAATGTTTTCACCCAAAGGGGGTAGGAATCTAGAACCCACTGATTAAAAGGGTGGTAGAGGCAGAAACCCTCATAACATTTAAAAAGTACTAGGATATGCACTTGAAGTGCCGTAACCTACAAGGCTACAGACCAAGAGCTGGAAAGCAGGCTACATGTTGGCTGGCACAGACATAATGGGCTGAATGGTCTCCTTCTATGCTATAAATTTCGATGATTCTATGAAGAACTTTCAGATTGTTCTTAATTTCCTCTTCTGGATGCCATGTTCACAAGCACTATTAACCTCCCTATTCTTCTGTGCTATCTTAATCCCTTTTATAATTGTTGCCATCACCCCTTTCTAAAAATGACACTCTCTGAAACCATCATCCTGTCTTCAATTTGTCCTTTCTTTCCAAGGTCCTTGAACATGTTGTTGTCATACAACTCCACATCCAGCTCCCCAGAACTCCCTTCTCAAATACCACAAATACAATTTCTAAACTGCCCACAGCATTAAGACTGCCTTGGTGAAAATTTCCAATGCCATCTCTTGTGACTATCATTATGGTTTCATACACTTTCTCAGCCTCCGTGATCTCTCTGCTTCCTTCAACATTGACAGCAATTCCATTCTTCTCTACTAGCTATCCTTCTGAGATTTCTGGGTTCCATTTGTTGTTGTCCCAGCATTGCCACCACATCTTCGTACATGGCATTAGGGTAGACTTAATTTCTTGAAATTGTGTAAAATGGGTGATAGCGAATCAGCAGCCCATTTTATACCTCTCTTGATTTTTATTTCCAAGAAGTCAACTCCAATATCCACAAATTATAATGAGAAAATTAGAGTTACCAGCACTAAAGATAACTTTGAGGTATAAAGGCCAATTAGAAAGACTAAAGGATATCTTTAAAAAAAGTGTGATCAGATAATGTAAAAGCAAACAGTGAGCCACCTAATGTCTTGTGTTAAAAGAAACTGATCTGTGTGGCACTTTATATAATGTCAAATTTGAATGGTTATGTAATGTACTTTTACAAATTTTATGAATAAAGTATATTTTTAGAAAAAATATAAAAGCAAATAGCAAACATTTTATAAGCATATAAAAGTAGAGAGAGGGTAGTACCTCTTAGGGAAAGAGGAAGACCAGCTGTGGTGGATAAAGGTATGGAGGATATATTAAATAAACACAAAGCTGAGTGGGACTGTAAGCTGTGAGGAGGATGCAGAGAAACTCCAGTGTGATTTGGACAGGTTGAATGAGTGGGCAAATACCTGACAAATGCAGTATAATGTAAATAAATGTGAGGTGGCAACAATAGAAAGGCAGATTATTATCTGAACGGCGATAGATTGGGAAAGGGGGAAGTGCAGCGAGACCTGGGTGCCCTTGTGTACCGGTCACTGAAAGTATGCATGCAGATGCAGCAGGCAGTTAAGAAGGCAAATGGTATGTTGGCCTTCATAGCGAGAGGATTCGAGTACAGGAGCAAGGATGCCTTGCTGCAAATATACAAGACCTTGGTGGGACCACATCTGGAGTATTGTGTGCAGTTTTGGTCTCCTTATCTGAGGAAGGATGTTCTTGCTATGGAGGGAGTGCAGCGAAGGTTCACCAGTCTGATTCCTGGGATGATGTATGAGGAGAGATTGGGTCGATCAGGCTTGTATTCGCTGGAGTTTAAAAGAAAGATAGGGAATCTCATAGAAACCTACAAAATTCTAACAGGACTGGACAAACTAGATGCAGGAAGGATGTTCCCGATGGCGGGGGAGTCCAGGACCAGGGGTCACAATCTAAGGATAAGGGGTAAGCCATTTAGGACTGAGATGAGGAGGGATTTCTTCACCCAGTGAGTGGTGAACCTATGGAATTCTCTACCACAGAAAGCGGTTGAGGCCAAACCATTAAATATATTCAAGAAAGAGTTAGATATAGTTCTTAAGGTTAAAGGGATCAAGGGATTATGGGGAGAAAGCGGGAACAGGGTACTGAGTTTGGATGATCAGCCATGGTCGTATTGAATGACGGTGCAGACTCGAAGGGCTGAATAGCCTACTCCTGCTCCTATTTTTCTATGTTTCTATGTCGCATTGTATTATCACAAATGATTGTGGAAATGAGAAGATAGGTAGACTAGAGGATGATATAGAATTTATTTTATTTATCCTTGTTTTATGAACATTACCAGCACTTATTGCCCAGCCCTAACTGCCCTTGAGAAGGTGGTGGTGAGCTGCCTCCTTGAACTGCTGCAGTCCATGTGGGTGTAGGTACACCCACAGTGCAGTCAGGAAGGGAGTTCCAGGTTTTTGACCCAACGACAGTGAAGCAACAGCGATATAGTCAGGATGGTGTGTGGCTTTGTGGGGAAATTGCAGGTGGTGGTGTTTCATTGCAAAGATACTTGGAGAAAGGGAATTGGTTCTGGAAAAAAAAGCAGAATTCACTGAGTGGATAAATTAGAAGGTTCCAATAGTGTGTACTCTGCACTGTTGAAAGACTACACTGACAATCTTTCAAATCTCCTCAAATATGCAAATTGTGCTGTTGGACTAGAGAGTAACACCTTTGTTCAAAAAGGAAGGGATGGATAAACCAGGTAATTATAGGCCAATTAATTGAATGTCAGTTGTGGTAAAACTCTTAGCATCCATAAATCAAGAAAAAATGAGTTGGCATTTAGAACTGCGTAGATTAATCAGGACAAAAAAAAACTTTGTTTGAGGACAGTCAGCATGGATTCGGTAAAAACAAGTTGTGTTTGACAAATTTAATAGAGTTATTTGAAGAAGTGACTGGCTATATAAATAAAAAGAGTGCAGTACATTGTATCTCTATTTTCAGATCTTAATGTTGAAGCATGGACTGTTTTGCCATAGGCAGTGATTGAAGTAAACAGCATTGCATTATTTAGGGAAAAATTAAATGAAAATCTGAAGCAGAGGAAGATACAACCCCATAAGAAGAGAAGCAATGGGATTCGTTTTGGATGAGCCTCCTTATGTGCTATAATTTTATATGGTTATATGTGAGTGAAAAAACATTTGCAGCTGAAAGCTTAAGCAGCTTAAGCATTTTAATATAGTGTGTGGGGAGGTTTATTGTAAGTGACAGACATATGTAGTAGAGTGCACTCTTGGAAAGTGCAGCCTCTTATCTTGCTTGGTCTGGTAAGGTCATCAAATATTTTCAGGTTTTGAATGACAATGTGTGGGGTATTGGGATTTGACACCTACTGCCCTAATAACCTTATTTCACTGCCCCGGAACATCTCAACTTGGAAGCCTGTGTTTTTCCAAAGAGGGCCTCCCTCCTTAATCTGACTTGCTGCAGCAACACTTCCACAGCTGCATCTGAGAATCATAGCACAGAAGGAAACCATTCATCCCATCACACCTGTGTTGGCTCTTTGCAGGAGCTACCTAATTAATCCCACATGCCTGCTCTGTCACCATAAACCTGTAGCTTTTCTTTCCCTTTAGGTATTTATCCAATTTCCTTTTGTAAATTACTATTGAATCTGCTTTCACCACCCTTTCAGGTAGTGCATTCCAGGTCACAACAACGCACTGCATTGTTCCTCATGTTGTAGATAGTTCTTTTGCCTGACTCCTTAAATCTGTATCCTTGGCTGGAATTTTATATTGATTATGGGCCTCGCCCACTGGCTAAAAAATCAGGGAGAGCCCACTTCCGCCGGGCCTGAAAGCCACTGCAGGAAATCCCGCCTCCAAGATCTGCCAGTCAATCAGAGGGCCGGCAGCTCCTCAGACCCATCAGCGCCACTGGGAGTGGTGGCTACTGCTGGGACTGCACCCAGCAAGATGAGGACGATGGATGCACCTTTCAGGAAGGTAAGTGGGGTTTGGGCCTTGCCGGGGACAATCAGCTAGGTTCTGGCTGAGGGAGTGAGGGAGGGGGGGTTGGTGATGGTAGGGGATCAGAGTCCAGGACATGGCTGTGGTATTAGTGGGGACAGCCTGTGCTGTTGGGGGAAGGGGGTGTGGGGGGGGGGGGGGGGGGTCCTCCATGGGCACAGGGTGCCAGATCAAGAGGGCCTTCCCAGTGTGCAAGGAGTCCACCAAGTATTATGGTGCTGAAGTGCCCGTCTGCCACTGGTAAGATACCAGCAGCGGTGGGAGGAGGCCCTTAAGTGGCAATTCATTGGCCACGTAAAGACCTCAATTGCCCTAGGTTGAACGAGCCATTTGACATCTTCCCCTGCTGCTGGAATGGTGTCCCCTGCCTTCCACTGGATTTTACGACCTCTGCCTCCTTGCCCATTCCCAGGAAGGTGGAGGGAGGAGGGGGGGGGGGGGGGGGTGGGGGGGGGAGGTGTAAAGTTCTGTCCTTTGGGTTACTGACCATTTTGCAATGAGAAATATTTTATCCTTACTTACTTTATCAAAATCATTCATGATTTTAAACACCTCTATCAAATCTCCTCTGAACTTTTGCTGCTCTAAGGAGAACAACCCAAGCTTTTCCAGGCTCTCCATGTAACTGAAGTCCCTCATCCCTGGTACCATTCTAGTAAATCTCTTCTGCACTCTCTCTTATACCATGACATCCTTCTGAAAGTCTAGTGGCCAGAACTGAAGACAATACTCCAGCTGATGCCTAACCTGTGTTTTATAAAGGTTTAGCATAATTCCTTTGCTTTTGTGCTCTGCCTTTGTTATTAAAGCCAAATATCCCATGTGCATTTTCAACAGCCTTCTCAACTTGTCCTGCCACCTTCAAAGATTTGTGCGCATGCACACCTAGGGCTCTTTGTTTCTGCATATCTTTTTAAAATTGTACCATTTAATTTAGGTTGCCTCTCCTCATTTTTCCTAACAAAATGTATCACTTCACACTTCTCTGTGGGAAATTTCATCCTATTTTACCAGCCTATGTTCTCTAAGTCTAATACTATCCTCCTTGTTGTTTATTGCATTTCAGTGTTCTATGTTATTTACAAACTTTGAAATTATGCCCTTTATAAGCAAGTCCAGGTCATTAATATGTAAGAAAAAAAGCAGTGATCCTAAATACTGACCCCTGTGGAAAACCACTGTATACTTCCCTCCAGTCTGAAAAACAATCATTCACCACTACTCTGCTTTCTGTCATTTAGCCAATTTGGTATCCATGCTGTCACACTCCCTTTAGTCCCATGGGCTGTTCCCAGGAAAGCGGAAAACTTTCTGCCAGGCATCTCACTTACGGTTTCTTTTTTAAATTTCAGATATTACTTGCTTAGAGACTTGGGCACTGCGAAAATAAATCTGGGGACGTCAATCCCTCTAAATATTGCAAGATGGTGCTCCCCTTCATCACCAACTGGCGAGCTCCTAATCACAGGAATTTATAATATCTGAAGTGCAGTCAGAATATTTTAATGAAACTGTGTTTGAGAATTACAACTGGATCAGATGTCGCGCTCTCGGGTGGGTGCAAATCGCAACGCTGCCTAGCTGTGGATTCACACAAGTTCGCAGACTTGGCGAATTGGGTGGCAGAATTCACTATAATCCCAGGGAGAAAAGCCGCTGAAGTGAGGCGCGATGCGGTGTTTCTCACCTGGTTGTAGCCTGTCACTTGGTAGAAGTTGTGCACGAGTCTGTACAATAGTGTTATCGAGACCAAACAGTGTTCGAAAGAAAGTGTTGAGGATCGTGTCAATTCAGCATCCATTTCAATCTTTCACTTTACCAGGGATCTGAATTTAAAAAGAGTTTGAAGGGTAGGACAGAAAACAGACCAAAGAACAAATAATAATAAAGCTTGATATTAGATTTGTGGGTAATCGGGTAAATGAACTTTCAAATTTGGGTGCATAAGGCTCAAAAAGTATAGGTCGGTGTGTTTTAACCGCGAAATTATTCTTTCCAGTCTGGCGGCAGCTCCACCCTCCCTCTCCCATTCAAATATATACTCCTAATGCTTAGATAGCACGGCATTGTCCAAACAATTCGCCACTCAGGAATGACCTAGTAACATGCCTGACCTATTCACAGATCTAATTATTCCTTTGGGTGCCACATGATAGAATCAATCGATCTTCGAAAATTCCTTTTTCTACACGAGGATACATCATTAAATGTTACAGGAAATAGCCCTCGAACCGTAAGACACAAATTGTGCTTCCCGCTTCTAGAGGTTAACAAGAACGTATTTTGGCAAATATTAAAGGCAGTGATCCATTGTGGGGTTCAGGAAACGAAAATAAAACAACCTTGGCTAACAACAGTGGCTAAATCTGAATGGAAGCCATAAGGAGAAAGGCGAATGGTTCACATCTGCCTTGTCATGGGAACGGAGAGATCCCTTATCCTGCAAGACAAGAGCAGGTCAAAGCATTGAGTTAGTACATTGTAAATTCACCCGAACATGTCCACTGATATATCTCTGTAACGTACAAGTGTCTGTCGATAATCGCTTAAATTAAGGAGACCATATTTGAAGAAAATATGATACTACACAAATTTAGAAACAGTATTATTCTATGTAACGACGTTACTGTTTATAAAACAGTGATGTTTCATCAGCGTCTCACTATACAGCTCCCATTTATTATTTGTTAACCCAACTCTTGGACCAATTGGATACAAGGGCGGGTATTTCCCATTTTTAAGCTTTTTTTTCAAAAAAGACAGATTTTCTTGAAAAAGAAGTCGACTACCTGATTTGTGATGTTTAATAAACGGCGTTGAAGGTGTGTTTAAATGGGGAGGTGCCCACCCGGTTCGAGTTATTTGTAACCACGCAGATGGCTCCCCTTCCACATATTAAATAAAGTATTCACCGAACTCATTTAAAACCAGAAAGAAATGAGCTCTTTGGTTGCGGCCCGGAAGCCTGTGGAGCAGGCGGTGGTGTGGCTGAACATCCTGTTTGAGTAGTCCTGCCCACACTCAGTACTTTTGTGTGGAGCTGTGGTATCGTCACTCATTTCCTTTCTCGCAGTGACTGCGGACAACGAGTTAAGTAGATAAAGTTAGCGTAGGGTCTGGTAAAGCAAGAGGAGGAGGAGGGTGGGCTGCCCTGGGACGCCCATTGGGATTTTACTTTCTCTTTTTAAAATTCCTCTGCAAGATCTATAGTCAGCCACCGAACTGAGAGAGAGGCAGAGCGAGTCATACGGGCGAAAATGTAACCTGAGACCCTGGGAGCCCATGATCATTCTCATCCTCCTTCTCATCACCCGGAAGAGCTGGGAACAACAAGCAGGAGAGTGAAACTTCCAGCAGAGCGGAATTCTCAGCCCAGGGTGAACAAGAAAAAGCGCCAAGTTGCCTGATTTGCCGAGGAGATTGATGATTGAATGAGAGCTGGGTGAAGGAAACACTCGGAGTTTTCCACTGGGAATCTGGAAGCCCCATTTCCAGCGCCGTTTGTCCTGCTTTATTCCCGGTCCTTGCTTCCCTCTCTCTATCCCACCCCCCTTTTCCGTGACTGTGGAAGGCTATAAAAGGAGGTTGGAAGGGGGAGACCGATCCAAAGCCATGGTAAGCATGTGTGGCTGCAGACTGCTGCAAACTTTGCGCCGCTCGGATGGGGTGGGGGGAGCCTCCTTGCTGCCCACACTGGCCCTGGCACTGCTCCTGGCTTCGGCCTGTGTCCGCACCTCCTCTGCTTCCTGTCCCAGCTCCTGTGAATGCTCGGAGCCGGCCAAGACGGTGAAATGTGTGAATCGGGAGCTGAGCAGCATCCCGAGCGGGATCCCGGCCAGCGTCAGGAATCTCTTCATCACGGGCAACAACCTCTCCATGCTGGCCAGCGGGGCTTTCGGCCAGTCCCTGCAGCAACTGCTCAGCCTGAGTCTCAGCGGCAATAGGATCGAAGCTCTGGGGCCCCTGGTCTTCGCCAGCATGCCCAAGCTGCAGCAGCTGGATCTAAGTAACAACCGCCTCTCCTCTCTGCACCCAGCAGCTTTCGGCTCGCAGCCTATCAGCCTGCGGGAGCTCAATCTGAGCCGGGCACTATTGAATGGCTCAGTGGTAGAGCAGCTCTCTGAGCTACTGCAGAGCGGCAGTCTCACTAACCTGCTGCAGCTCCAGCTGGCAGAAAATGACCTCTTCTACCTGCCAACCCGCACCTTCTCCCGCCTGCCCAGCCTCCGGCACCTGGACCTCAGGAACAACTCCATCGTGGACATGAAGGCGACTTTCCAGAAGTTGAATCTGCAGTCTCTGGACCTGAGCTCCAATGCGCTGAAAAGGCTGGGGAACAGCACCCTGAGCGAGTTCAACACTCAGCCCCACATCAGTCTCAAACTCCAGGACAACCCGTTCGTCTGCGACTGCGGCCTGGAGGAGATGCTGGCGTGGCTGCAAAGCACCGACAAAGTACTGCAGAAAGACAGGTTGCTCTGTGCTTCGCCAGAAAGCATGAAAAATAAACCCATTCTCCAGGTGAAACAGTCCGACTTGAAGTGCTCCGTCCAAGGAGACATGGAGAGCGTTTTGCAAACCTCTTACGTCTTCCTTGGGATAGTTCTGGCCCTGATCGGGGTGATCTTCATGTTTGTCCTATACCTAAACAGAAAAGGCATCAAAAAGTGGCTTTATAACGTCAGGGATGCTTGTCGAGACCATATGGAAGGCTATCATTACAGATACGAGATTAACTCGGACCCCAGATTGACAAACGTTAGCTCCAATTCGGATGCGTAAAGTATATTTGCTGCAGAAAGATGACTTGTTTGAGACTAAAAACTAAAGTCCGATTGGATTTTATTTTACCATTAATTATTTGTAATAGCTATGCATGATGACATCCATTCGGACCTACGGGCTTAAGTTGCTGCTTGTGTCACTCTCCATGGAAATCCGACAGTGACAAAAGGTTTGATTCTCTCAGTGGGAAGTGCTCCATGTGCTGTGGTTTTGTGTGTGTGTGTGATCTTTCTCTCCCTCTTTTCATGAGCTGCTGTGTGATGGTGCCAAAAGAGAGAGAGAGAGCGCGCGTTTGGAAGTTATTGAAGCTCTCTCCAAGTCTTGCTTCTTAAAACTTAACTGTGTTTTTAAACCTCCAGTATCTTATAGTCGGGAGAGGGAATTAATTGCTACAGTAACCGTTTACCATTCATAAGTTAAAACAAAAAACGCTAAGCAATAAAACAAATGCTGTAGCAAACAGTTTTTTAAAACATTGCTTTCACAAACTCGAAGTTTCATAATCGGGTCCCCAGGCGGTGCAGTATCACTGTGCTACAGAATCACTGTACTACTGCACCGCCTGGGGACCCGATGATAAAACTTCAAGTTGGTGAAAGCAATGTTTTAAAAAACTGTTTGCTACAGCATTTGTTTTATTGCTTAACGTTTTTTGTTTTAACTTATGAATGGTAAACGGTTACTGTAGCAATTAATTCCCTCTCCCGACTATAATACACTGGAGGTTTAAATCCTCGGTTAAGTTTTAAGAAGCAAGGCTTGGAGAGAGCAGTTCCAGTGACTTAAATTAGATCAGAATCATTGAATGAAAAAGGCGCTTATGGCCGTAATGGTATTTGAATGCAAGCTTATTTTTTTCTAGACAAGTCTACCTATCTTCCACGAACTTAGCAAAGTAAAGTGACAAGTGAAGCCAGCAGTTTTTTTGTTGTTGCACTCACGAGTTACATTGGGTAATGAGGATTATTGTAATGAAAACTGGTCGTCAGCCTGTCTGTCTCTGTGAAACCCCGGGGTTTGGAAACATCTGGATCCACAAAGATCAAGGATTTTCTCCACCCCATCCCCCAATTTTATTTAAAAGAATGGAAGACTGCACCGAGACTGGTTCCATTGATGCTGCCGCAGGCCTCCCTCCGAGTGTCACAATATCTAAGGACTGTGAAATGCCGCCTGACAACTCATTATTTCACGGGTGCACATGCGGGTAGAAAACAGAAACACCATATTAATGCTGAGCTTCGCAGTTTTTTTTTAAAAAAGATGTGCGTCTTTGCAAGTCCATCGTTTTGTAATATTTTGAAAACTCCTAGCCTGTACGAACTTTCGATCCACGTAACCTCTCGACTGAAATAAATAACAAGGCTATAATAAAGAATATTAGTTCATCCAGATTGGTAAAATCAAATTTGGAAATTTGCATTGAGGAAATTTAAATGCAGCAGGCACACATGCACACACACAGACACTGCGGAAAGGAATCGTGCAAAGTGGAACTGTAAATACCAATAGTTGCACTGGCAATCCTGCATTATTTATCAAAGCAGTCAATTAGATCCACAATTCTATAGTAACATTTAATATCGGAATGCTTATCACCACTTGATATAGTGCATGAGTGTTCTGGTACTTTTTGGGAGGGGTTGCACTGGGGTTATACTAGAAAATTGCTAGCCAGAGAATGAATCCAGCTCGTTTAACATTTGTTCAGCTTCTCAGCATGAATGCGGCTTGCAGCATCACAACAGCACGGGACTTTGAAGTCGAAACACTTGGCTGCCTTTCATGTACAGTGATTTCCATCTGAACATGATAGGTGACAGTCAGAAGCATTTCACTTTCTGTAGTCATTTTCCCTCGCAATGCAGATGCATGTCATAGATGTGAGGCATTCGCACTTCGAACATCTTATCTTGGTGCTTGTGCTGTGGATAAGTTTGAAAATTCTTCTTTGTCTAATTTAGCTATTACAAAGGAATAACCTTATACACAACATACTGTGGAACGTTTGATGGAGTGATCAAATATAATAAGATGGAAAAGTGAAATAGCACCGAATTAATGTTCAGAATCTGTGCCAAATTTGTATTACATATCGATTTAATCATTTGAATTTTTGTCAATTATTTGGTAGATTGCTTGGTGACAGGCAATTTACACACTGACATCTGGACACATACAATTTGGTTCCCAGCATTCCTGCAGACTAACAGTCCTCCTTCAATCCCAAACAGCAGGAAGTTCTTTAAACATTGTGATTGCAATAACACACCAGGCTGCAGGATTTGCACATCCTGGTGTTGCAGAGAAAATGGTTGTGGTCATTTGCTAAAACCTAGCCTAGCATTTGTAATCTCACAGGGAGAAGAAATCAGACAGGTCTAACTGGTTGAATAAAGAATAATTCACTAACAAGATCCTCCCTAATAAGGTGGTGGAAACTTCCTTAAGCTCTGACCAATTGCTGATATTTGTAACAAAATACAATCTAAAACGATGACCGTTAGAAATCAGCTCGTTTCTTCTCTTCACAGGCATTTTCTTTTCAGTAGTTCCAAACTCTACTTGAAACACATGTTTTCAACTGATGTTAATCATTTGAATTCCTAAAGCACAGTGGGAAACATAAACTTCCACAGTTCAATTAATCAATTTTATCCAAATCTATTCTTTGAAATATATAAATTTATATAAAATGACCTTCATTATGAAACAAGACTCAGGCATGGACTGGATATATATTGATGTTTTAAAGTGCAAAGTGGCAGTCCATGTCTTGTACTTCACCCCCCAAAACGAGATTGTTTGCCTGCTCACTTGTAACTGTATAAAGCAGGTAGAATGGTTCCTTCCTAAACTATTGTTCTTATGGCTTTTTTACTTTTCAATGTTACTTTTCTCAGTGTCGGGTGCTATTAGTTGTTTTTATTGTCATTTTCTAAAATTTCTTTCAATTGCATTCTGGTCATTTTCTCCTAGGAATGATACACAGGTATGATATTTTATTGACTGAACAAAAAAAAACAGACAGAAATCTGGGTTAATGCCACCTGGAGTGCATTTTGTTCTGATCTATATATAGGTTTGCACCAGTGAAGTGATGGTAAGAAATGTGCTGAATACAGCTTTTTGCCATGTCACAAACTTGACGAGTGCCATTGGACTTATGACTACAGAGACATAAACAAGTCCATGAGTGGGAAGGTGAGGGATGGAGGGCAGTGCATCTATCTATTTAAAGGCCTCATAATGTTGCTTGTTGAATCAAAGAATAACCATGTCAGTTAAAGAATCATTGCATGCAAAAAAAAGCAGTGTAATGGAAGCTGGAAAAAAGAGGAAGTAGCATTCTTAGAGCCCTGAAGAATGTAAGCATATTCAAGCTGTATGTTTTCTGCTTAGCAGTGGCTTTGTTAACTTTTATTAAGAAAATAAATAATATTGTAGCTACTTTTTGGTCTCAACTGAATGTGGCTTTAATTACTAACATTGATTACTTTCATAATGTTTGTGTGTGCAAGTGTATGTGTGTGTGAGGGGCAGACACTGCTAGATATAGTTATTGGGACCTTCACATTCTGTGAATGTCAACTGCATCTTCCTCACAGTGAAGACATTCATTCCAAGCTATTCATTTTCATAAACAAAAGAAAACCACAACAGTGAAAAACAGATAGGATTTGTTCTGATTCATTAAAGACAAAGTCATTCATCATCCAAACAGTAATGCCCAGTCATGCTGGGTGATCTGATTTCATTTGACTTCTCTGTCACTCATGAGATATGTTGAGTTACAGCAGCAGTCTTCAAACATATTTCTTTGTACTTAGCAAGCCCTGCAGTGTTCACTGAATCTGTCGCAGGCAGATGTATCTTTCTGGTGGCAAAGATATCTAAATCAAATCCAGGCTGACTGCAAAGATGACAAAGCCAAGACTGAAAGCATATTGGTAGCAACAACAACAACAATTTATATAGTGCCTTTAACTCAAAATGTCTAAATGGTGATAAATGCCAAGCCGAAGTGATAACTGAAGTAAGATAGGTTTTGAGAACGTTTTTAAAGATAGATGAAAAAGTAACAAAACAATGGAATTGAAGGAAAGAGTTCTAACCAGTAGGGCTGAAATAGCTGGAGAATTTATCCCAGCTGTGGAGCAGGGGACGGAGAGCTGGAGGGTGGCAGAGAATTTGCAGGAAGCCAGAACTGTAGAACATGAACTGGGATATATGTCTGGAGGAGGCTGCACAGTGGAGGTGGGATGAGGCCATGGTAGAAGGATTTGCAAATGAAGACAAAGGCTGGGATTTTATGCCCCCCGCCACCCCCACACAAAGAGTGGGAAGGTGGTGGGGTTGGGGGAAGTAAAATGGAGCGAGAGGCTCAGGGAGGCCCTTCCTGACCCGCTCCCATCTCCGCCACCACTTTACGCAGGACAGCGGCGGCTAAAAACAGCCAGCCTGCCCCAGGCCAACCAAGGCCCCTTATTGGCCATTTAAGGCCTCCGCCCACCTCCACGGGGATTTTACCCGTGGCTGGTCGGGCGGCCAGGCCCGAGAATAACCTCCTGTTAAAGCAGACAGCTCTCTAATGTCCTGTGGGTGGGGGGGTGCAGGTCCCTCATGATAGGGTACACTATCCCCAAAAGAGGGCCCCATGCCCCAACCAGCACCAACACCCAACACGCACCCCCCCTCCCCCGTCCCACAATCGACCACCCCGGCGAGGCAACAAAAAATTACCTGCGTTCCGGGGTTTCCCGACATTTTCTTCACGATGCTGGGTGCATCTTCACTGCTCCCGGTGGCCCTGTTGGGACAGAAAGCTGCCGGCCGGCTGATTGGCCAGCAGCTCTATTAGGCGGGATTTCCTACGTCAAGCGGGTGGAGTCCCGCCTCAGACCAATTAAAGCTGGGGACACATAAAATACGGGTTGGATCCCAGGCCAGTCGGAAGCAGGTTCACCACCCGTCTGCCTAGGGTAAAATCCTGGCCAAAGATTTTGAATTGTGTGTTGGGGACACAAGTCAAGGCAGGTCTATAGTGACAGAGATGATGGGTGTGTAGGACTTAATGCAGAACAGGATGTAGCCAGTGGAGTTTTGGATTTGTTGGTGCTTGTGTATGTTGGAGCTCAAGAGGCTGATGTAGAAGGCATGGTAGACATTTATTCTGAAGATAACAGAAGTGTGATAATGGCTTCAGTAGCAGTGGGGCTGATTAAGGGCAGTAGTGGCCTCTGTTCTCTAGTTTCTCTCCTATCTTCCCTCATGCCCTCTCCAAGCTCATCTTGTCCATGATACCCACTACCTGCTATTATCACTAAACTGCTGACCATCCAACTTTCCTTTCTGGCTCCCATGCTAACTGATATTGTTAACAGTTCTCTCTCTTTGCATTAAAATCTGCTTTCATCACCCTCTCCTCAGAAAAAGCAACAATTAACCCCTCCATCCTTACAAACTACCGTCCCATCTCCAACACCCTTTCCTCTCCAAAGTCCTTGAACGTTTGTCATCTCTCAAATCCCGGCCTATCTTTCCCGGAACTCTGTGTTTGAATCCCTCAGCTCAGGTTTCTGCCCTGCCACAGTACCAAAATGGCTCTATTCACAGTCACAAATGTGACTTCTATGTGACTGTGACAAAGGTAATCTATCCTTCCTCGACCACACCAACCGCTTTCAATGCCTCTTCACCATCATCTAGCTGGGTGGGACTGCACTCACTTGGTTGCATTCTTATCTATCTAGCCAGAGAATTACCTGCAATGGCGTCCTTCTCCTGCACCATTACTTCTGGTGTCCCTCACTATTTATCGATGGTCTCCTTTTTCTCATCTATGTGCTGTCCCGAGGTGACATTATCCAAAAATACAGTTTCCACATGTACACTGATGCCACCCAGCTCTACCTCTTTTGACCCCTCCATTGTCTCTAATTTGTCTGATTGCATATCCAATGTTGAGTACTGGATGAGCAGAAATCTGATCCAAATAAATATTGGGAAGACAGAAGCCATTGCCTTCACTCCTGGTTACAATTTTTCTTCCCTAGCTATTGACTCCATCCCTCCACCTGGAAACTACCTGAGGCTGAACCAGACTGTTCAAAACCTTGATGTCATATTTGCCCACAAGGTGAGATTCTGACCACGTGACCATGCCATCACTAAGACTGCCCATTTCCACCGCCATAACATTGCCTGGCTCTACCCCTGCCTCAGATTATCTGATGCTGAAACCCTCATCTATACCTTTGTTAACTCTAGACTCTGACAATTCCAACGCACTCCTGGGCAATCTCCCATGTTCTACCCTCGATATTCATGAGCTCATCCAAAACTCAGTCTTTCAATGGAAGTCAAGCAATTGAGTCATGCATAACTTTATGTCAGATAAGCAGTCTTACAACACTGTCATGGAATTGAGGTTTGGATGGGTCATGCCAGTATACATAATTCTTTCAAACATGGCTGCAGATAATATCATCATGGAGCAATATATAAAAAGGGAAAAGGAAGGAACCAATGATGGATTTTGTGAGTCCAAAGCATTGCTGGAGATATTCTGGCTACATTGAGACAAGTAGGAGTGGACCCATATGAACACGGGTCTATAGTGAGTATGGCATGATGCTGAGTGAGTCAAAACACATTGTAAACAGGTTTAACATCTGTGCAGTTATCAAATCCCATCGGGGGCAAAGTTGGGAGCATTGGTTACGGTGTTACAAGAATCAGGAGGAGAAAAATATCTGGTTTCTCATTGTTGATGCTTTGTGACCGGGGCCTGATTTGGGTGAATTGAATCTTGCACCAGTGTAAAAGGCTGTGTAAAACACAAGCATATGTAACTCCTCCAAGTTTAAATTGCCCAATTATTTGTTCTGCTTCGGCCAATTCTGCTCGGATTATGCTGATATCATGAGCGTAAGTAAGTGGAAACTTGACCCCACATGTTTAAAATTAGCTTTAACTTCCCAGGAACCATTCTGACACAGTGAAGATAAATACCAAAGGGTCACTTTGAGAATTGGACAACTGTGCTTTCTTTGGTTCGTTAGTACTATTAAATTCTGAATATTTGTGTAACACAGTAGAATTAATTTCCAATTATTTTGTTCATTTTCTTTGATTCCATAGCAACAATAGAGAAATGCGGAATAAAAGGATTCTGGGCTAAACACAATACTGATTGGAGGGTTTGCAAAAGTTCTCTAAATCCTTCTTTAAACCACCTCAACCTCAGCAATGATCGAACACACTGAGCTGGGCTACCTCTTTAATCTAGGCAAAGTCTGTTGATTGGCTGAGATGTCTTTTGAGATTCTCTAAAGACTTTCTGATTTTGTTTGCCTCCATGTTATGATATTGTCTCCATTCCTTTAAATTTGATATGCACATTTCTCCTGTCCCACTACCAGTGTTCCCCCTTAACCTATCTAAGATTACACCTGTTGCTGTGAATAATTATGTAAATATGCTTATACATTTGTATTCAGTGCTATTTTCTATTTGACCATTCAGATGGGATTTGCACCAGTTCTAACCCATTTCAACCCAAAGGCAAAAATTGACCTTGACGTCTTTTCACCATGGAAGCAGGTAGGAGAGTCATTTTACACCAAGGTTGGTGAAATAATTCAGATGCTGGTATAATCCACTGAAAGTAAATCAGCTCCTCCATTGATGACTTTTTTTTCCCAATTCACCAATTCCTCCTCCCTCCTCTCCACCTTGTGTATATGCATCAATTCTTCATGTGCTTTGTTGGCTACCCAACAAAAAGTGCAGATTTCTATGATTAAAGGGCATATTTTTATTTTAATAGATGCTGCAGTCATTTAACTACATCTGTTGGAGACATGCTTCATTCTTAAAGCTGAACACAACCGTACAAATCTAAATACAAAGCAAGGGCATCAACAGAAGATATAAATCAAATGCCAGAACTTCAAAATTAAAGCAGTTGATGAAAAGATCAGATCTGAATGTCTTCCTTTTTCAGATGCCGATTGGCCAGCTTACAATTCCTGTTTCAATTTCTGCAGAAACAGATTCAAATATAAACCTCTGATAGACTTAGCTTCCTAATTTTCATTTAGTTGCATTTTCTTTTTACTTTCCACAGCCTCAAGTTGGAAACTATCATAAATTGCTCCTTAAATCATGGTTCCATTAATAGACTATTACAATAAGTTTAATGTTTGCTGATAGGCGTTTGAGTGTCACTATGATATCCTTGTGTACCTCAAATGTAAGTATGCACTTCCACCTTTTCCATTGTTGAACATTTGTGGTACCTCAGAAAATTTCCCTTAAAATGACCATTGCCATGTACTGAGGGAAGGGAAGGGAAGGAATTGAACAGCTCTGTATATTCTCGCAGTGTCCTGGTGGGATTGTGTTTAACTCTATTACAATCAAAACAAATCAGAAAATGTCATGAATTAAATTATCTTTCCATTACTAACTGAATATTGTATTGTGTTTAAAGAACTCGTTAAATGCTGGCCTGCCATTGTAACTTGATCTGGTTATGGCTGTTATCGACAGTTAGCTATTGCATTCAATTGTACATATAAGCTTGGAAAATACTGTGAGTGATGTTATTCTATAAGCACTCAACAGAAATGAAAACTAGGAGAGAGGTTATGAGGGGCGACATAATCTATGTTATCAGTTTTCTAATATCACCCAAAGTCAAAAGTATCCCCAATGTTTTGTTGAAAATTCATCTCTTCATTATTTTAATGGAGATGGAAACCCATATAAAACGAATTGAATAATGCCTCCATTAAATGGCAGAGAGAGGAATTTGATACAATGCATTAAGCTTGTATGATAACAACAGCCACTATAATTTCCAGGGTATTGATGCACTTTTGTGCTATGATGTGCCTGAAATGAAGTGCAAATCTCTGCTGCCATATGAAATTTTCCCTCAACTCCACATCCTTCCAATTACTTGCCAGTGTTATTTACTGTTATTTGCTTTTTGCATGAATTAAGCAATCTATACTTTTATCAAATAAAACAGGGGTACAATTTCCTAGGGATAATCTGTCAGACTTATTATTTGCCAGACTGTAAGAGCAATTAGGTATGATTCTATGCCTGCTATCAACGTACACTCATTATTCTGCCATACCTGTGGTGAGGTGCAAATCTCTTCTTCAATGTAATTTTCTTTCTTTCTAGTATAGAGCTGTGTAAGGATCCTAGAATACTTGTAATAATGCTGTCTAGCTGTGACACAGAGAGTCATACAACAGTGAAACCATGTGCTATAATAAAGTAAAATGTAGTGTGACATCTAGCATGGTTACTTTTTTAATTGCAAAACTGGAGATGGCCAGGATATGAATGAAACAGAGGCAGGGGGGATGGTGTTGGGGGGTGCGGGGGATGGGGAAGAGGGGTACGCTGGGTATGGCACAAGTGACAGGCTTGTGAGCTGATTTTTTCCTGCTACAGATAAAAATCCATTGACAATGCTAATATCAATAATTTGTTCCTCCAAATCACAAGGAATAGAAGTGGAAAAATGAATCCTTAAAAGTCAAACTACTGATTTTCTGTTGACCAACTGTTATGACCTCAGTGAGACCGTTAACATTAAAATACGAGATATGAATGCCCAGTCCAATTTAAAGAATTACATAGCAATATTTCAGGTTTTAAGACTTTATTATAACAACTAAACTAAAAGAAACCCCCATTAACCAAATAGTACTTTGTCAGTAGCTGATAGCCCAGATTACAGAGAAAGGTATTTTCTTTACTTATTAAAATACTTGAAAAACTCACACCACACTCATACATTACACAGTCCTTTTTGATGGTGAAATCTTTTGCAGTTAAAAGTCACAAACTCTTCCCAGCAGCAATGGGTTGGATCTGCCCATTTCAAAAATCAATATCCTTTTTGCTCACTTCTCTGAGCACTTCCGTCTTGGACGTCCGTGAATGGAGTCATGTGAATGGATTTTGTTCCGAGCCCAACGTCAGGTTCTGGGGTGGGGGGGTGGGGCCAGAGAATCAGAATGGTAGCAGCTGCCACGGAATCCGACGTCAGGATTGGTGGACCTGATCTTCCTGGGGCCAAGATAGGCTGATGTTGGCCTTCCCACCTGGAGGCCAATTAAGGCCCATAAGTGGCCTATTGATGGCCAATTAAGGCTTCCCGCCACCGCTAGGATCTTAATGTGGGGTGGGGGCCTATGCCACATGAGGAGGATGCCTTGGAAAACGAGGTGCTCTTCTTGTGTGCTTGGAGGGGGGCCCCTCTGTGGGAAATTTGTGGCCCACGGAAGACCTGTCCTGGGACCTACTGTAGCCCCTGGGACCCCCTCCCCCTGGACCGAACGCCGAGCCCCCCACCCACTCTTGCTGGGGCCTTCCGAACCAGCCCCAGTGACCTCGCCTCATCTACCTCGGGTCTGGGGTTCCAACGCTGGGCCTGGGTCGGAGGCCTCTGCAGTTCCAGAAGTGGCCACCACTATTAAGTGCTTAAAGGGATGGGGATCCTGCATCCTTAAACTTTGATCCTAAAACACTGGAGGATCGCTCTGGGGTGTCAGAAAAAATGCAGAGACAGGGCTTGCCCCGTCCTTTTGGTCTGGCACTGGGAGCCCTGCCTCCTGCATAAAATCCAGCCCATAGAGTCATAGAATTGTTTATGACACAGAAGGAGGCCAGGTGGCCCATCGAATCCATGCCTGCTCTCTATGGAGCTATGCTGTCAGTCCCACTCCCTGGCTCAATCCCTGTCGCCCTGCAAGTCTATTTTCTCAAGTGGCCATCCAACTTCCTCTTGAAGTCAGTGATTGTCTCCGCTTCCACCATCCTTGTGGGCAGCAAGTTCTAGGTCATTACCACCTGCTGCATAAAAAAATGCTTCCTCATATTCCCCCTGCATCTGTTGCCCAAAACCTGTTTCTCCTAGTCCTTGTACCATATGTTAATAGGAACAGTTTTTCCTTGACTAACTTATCTAAGCCTGTCATAAGTTCCCCTCAATCTCCTAAGGAGAACAAACCCAGCTTTTCCAACTTAAACTTGTAACTAAAATCCTCCATTCTTAGAACCAATCTGGTAAATTTCCTCTGCACCCTCTCAAGGACCCTCACATCCTTCCTGAATTGTAGTGACCGAAACTGGGCACAATACTCCAGTTGGGGCCTAACCAGAGCTATATTAAGTTTCAGCATAACTTCCCTGCTTTTTTTCTCAATGCCTCTATTTATGAAGCCCAAGATCTCATATGCTTTGCTAACCACTCGCTCAATATGTCCTGCCACTTCCAAAGATCTATGCACATGCACCCCCTGGTCCCTCTGTTCCTGCACACTCTTTAGAACTGTGCCCTTAAGTCTATGTTGCCACTCCCTAGTCCTTCTGCCAAAATGCATCAACTCACACTTGTGAGTATCAAATTCCATCTGCCACCTGTCTGCCCATTCTGCTAGCCTATATATGTCCTGTTGCTGGCGGCTCATATCATCCTCACTGTTTGCCACACCTCCAAGTTTGATGTCGTCAGCAATTTTGAAATTCTACTCTGCATTCCAAGATCCAAGTCATTTATGTATAGCAAAAAAAAGTACTGGTCCCAGCACTGACCCTTGGGGATACACCACTGTCTACCATCCTCCAGTCTGAAAAGCAACCATTTAATATGACTTGCTGTTTTTGTCCATAAGCCGATTTTTATCCAATTGGGCACTGACCCTCCCATTTCATGAACCTCAATTTTGTTAACCAGCTTTTTATGTGGTATGTTATGATCCTGTAGTTTTTATTTGGGAAAAATACAGTTGCCTTTAAGCTGGGAAAAGGAGCTGAACTGCTTTAAGGCAGCAGGCTCCAAAAGCTGAGCCAAAAAATGCATTTTCATTGCCCGAAATACAGCCATTCGGAGACTGCAATTCAAAGGGTGCATTCTCATTACCTTGGATACAGCCACTCGGACTGAGCATCAAGAGATACATTTGTTACAATTTAATTTTAAACTGGCTTATGGTGCAAACAGCCTGTTCTAACAAAAAACAGATAACTATGTGTTAGCACCTGAAAGGAGCGCTCTCAGACCATTTAAACTGAAGGAAGACAATTTAGTCTGTTTATTTATTATTCTCTCTCAAAATTGTAATGGGTCAAGCCAAAACAGAGATCTCTGAGAATTTAAATTGAAGGAAAGGATGTTAGACTGTGAAAATCTTTTATCCCTCAAAAATTCTAAAGCATAATTGATTCATTAAAAAGTGTTTGCAAGTTGTTAATTACAGAAATTCATCACTGGAGAAGGAAAGCAACAATTTCGACTTCTGGATTAGACTACGACATGCTCTACTGTTGAAGAACCTTTTTACTCCATCAGAGGGCTGTGAGGACTTCAAGCAACTTGGACTGTTTCACATCCGGCAGGAGCGTAAATTTGCAAGGACTCTAATTTTTTCTATTTTAAATGTTGTTTATATCTTAGTAGTGTTTAAGAATTTAATTTTTCTCTTAAACAGTTAATTTGTTGATTTAAAGACACCTGGTTTGGTTAACCTCATTCGGGGGTTAATAGATGGTACAACTTGGCTGGGTCTTTCTTTAATTTGGAAAGTTTAAAATTATATGTTAAGCGATCTGTGGAGGGACGGGATTGAATTAACAGTGCATTTCTACCACCACAATCAGAATCATATATTTTGATTGAGGGCTATGACTGGAGTGGTCGGTTATAGCATATTAATTAGGGGCTCGTCCAGGATTTGAACCCGGATTTAGAAGACTGCATCGACAGAGTAGGCAGCACTAAGTTTCTTACCAAGATTGACTTGGTAGAGGGATACTTGCAAGTTCCTTTGACTTCTCGAACCAAAGAGATATCAGCTTTTGTAACACCTGACGGTCTTTATCAGTGCCGGGTGATATCATTCAGGCTAAAAAAATGCCCCAGCAACTTTTCAAAGATTAATGAATCAGGTGGTAGCCAGTGTTCCCAACTGTGTAGTATATCTCGATGATGTACGAATATATAGTAAGACTTGGCAAGAGCACCTAAACCAATTAGAACTTTTGTTTAAAAAGTTACGAGCTACGGACTTAGTGGTAAATTTGGGAAAAAAGTGAATTTGGAAAGGCAAGAGTAACTTACCTTGGACACACAGTGAGGCGTAGAGTCATAGAGAGATACAGCACCAAAACAGGTACTTTGGCCCACCAAGTCCATGCCGTCCATCAACCACCCATTTATACTAATCCTACATTAATCCCATTCTCCCTCTCACATCCCCACCTTCCCTCAATTCTCCTACCAACACGAGGGGCAATTTTTACAATAGCCAATTTACCTATCAACCTGCAGGTCTTTGGCATGTGGGAGGAAACCCACACAGTCACAGGGAGAACTTGCAAACTCCACACAGGCAGTGCCCAAAACTGAACCTGGGTTGCTGGAGCTGTGAGGCTGTGGTACTTGCCACTGCACCTAGTCAGGTATTACTGAAAATGGTAAAGGTGCAAACCTTAATGGAATTCCCTATCCCTGAATCTAAACGGGAAATAATGAGATTTTTAAGGATGTGCGGGTTTTATCGGAAATTTGGACAAAACATTAGTACTGTCGCTGCTTCGTTAACCGACTTGCTACAAAAAAGGAAAAACAAAGTGGTATGGTCAGATGAATGCCAGGCAGCTTTTGAAAAGCTAAAGGCAATCCTAACTAATGAGCCAGTGTCGGCTGCTCCAAATTTTGCTAAACCCTTTAAATTAGCGATGGAGGCTAGCGACCTGGGGGTTGGTGCAGTCCTACTGCAAGATGACGAATCCAGCATAGAGAAGCAATTAGGGTATTTTTCTAGAAAACTAAATTGGCATCAGAAAAAGTATTCCACTGTGGAAAAAGAAACATTGGGACTTTTACTGGCTCTCAAACATTTTGAGGTATATGTCCGCCAGGACTAGAAGAAGATATTAATATACACTGACCATAACCCATTAACATTTGTGGAAAAGTTTAAGAACGAAAATGCTAGACTCTTTAGATGGAGTGTTGTTACAGCCTTATCATCTGATGGTTGTACACATTTTGGGGAAAAATAATGTTATCGCTGACGCTTTGTTGCAGATTTAACTATGTGGATGGAGATGCGAATGCTGCAAATTATTAGTAGTGTATGCCTGTAAATGTGAAAGAAAATGGGTTAGCTTTTTTTTTTCAAATTGTATTTTTTTCCCATTGTAATGAAATGCATTCCGGGAATGGCATTTAATTCCACCAGCAGCAGAGGTGTTATGATCCTGTAGATTTTTTTGGGAAGAATGCAGTGTGCCTTTAAGGCTGAGAAAAGGAGCTGTACAGGCTCCAGAAGCTGAGTCAAAGAATGCATTTTCATTGCCCCGGGATACAGCCATTCAGAGACTGCGATTCAAAGGGTGCATTCTCATTACCTTGGATACAGCCACTCGGACTGATCATCAAGCGATACATTAGTTACAATTTAATTTTAAACTGGCTTATAGTGCAAACAGCTTGTTCTAGCAAAAAAACAGACAGACAGCTGTGTGTTAGCACCTGAAAGGAGCGCTCTCGGATCATTTAAACTGAAGGAAGAGAAATTAGTCTGTTTATTTACTATTCTCTCTCAAAATTCTAATGGGTCAAGCCAAAACAGAGATCTCTGAGAATTTAAACTGAAGGAAGGGATGTTAGACTGTGAAAATCTTTTATCCCTCAAAAATTCTAAAGCCAAATTGATTCATTAAAAAGTGTTTGCAAGTTGTTAATTACAGAAATTCATCACTGGAGAAGGAAAGCAACAATTTCAACTTCTGGATTAGACTACGGACTGTTCTGCTGTTGAAGAACCTTTTTACCCCATCATACGGCTGTGAGGACTTCAAGCAACCTTGGACTGTTTCACATCCGGCAGGAGCGTAAATTTGCAAGGACTCTAATTTTTTCTATTTTAAATGTTGTTTATATCTTTGTAGTGTTTAAGAATTTAGTTTTTCTAATTAAACAGTTAATTTGTTGATTTAAAGACACCTGGTTTGGTTAGCCTCATTTGGAGTTAGTATATGGTACAACTTGGCTGGGTCTTTCTTTAATTTGGAAAGTTTAAAATGATATGTTAAGCGACCTGTGGAGGGACGGGATTGAATTAACAGTGCGTTTCTTCCACCACAATCAGAATTGTATATTTTGATTAGGAGCTTTGGAGTAGTCGGTTGTAACAGATACTTTCTCAAAAGCTTTCTTAAAATCGATATAAACAACATCCACCACATTCCCGTCTTCAACCTTCTCTATTACTTCATCAAAAAAATTCAATTAGATTTGTCAAGCACGATGTGCCTTTTACAAATCTGTGTTGGCTATCCTTAATTAACTCGAACCTCTCTAAGTGTCCGTTGGTATATTCCCTGATTACAGTTTCTAAAACCTTACCCATCACTGATGTTAAAGTAACTGCCCTGTAGTTGCTAGGACTGTCCTTACACTCTTTCTTGAACAAGGGTGTCACGTTGGCTACTCTCCAATCCTCTGGCACCTTCCTCCTATCCAGGGAAGATTGGAAGATTATGGCAAGCCTTTCCGCTATCTCCATCCTCACTTTCTTTAGCAATCTAGGGTGCAAGCCATCTGAACCAGGTAACGTATCAACCCTAAACATAGCCACCCTTTTTAGTAGTTACTCCCTCTCAGTTTTTATCCTCTCCATTGCCTCTACTCTCTCTGCTTCTACTGATATTTTGTCACCCTCCATTTCCTTAGTAAACACTGATCCGAAGTACTGATTAAGTATGTTAGCCTTGCCCTATGCCTATAATCATATTATATGTTCTCTCTGTCCCTAATAGGCTCCACTCCTCCTCCTACTAATCGCTTGCCATTTACATGCTGGTAGAAGATCTTTGCGTTCCCTTTTATGTTGACTACTATTCTATTTTCATGTTCTCCCTTTGTCAGTCTTATTTTCCTCTTCACCTCGCAACTTATTATCGCTGGCCTGGTTCTTATCTGATGAGTTCACCTGACTTGCTTCATACACCCTCTTTATTTGTTTCATCATAATTTCTATCTCCCTCGTCAATCAAGGATCCTTGTTCTTGGTTCTCCTACCTTTCCCTCTTATATATATATCTGATATATATAATTATTAATTATTATATAATTATATGGATTTTTAGAAAGCATTTGATAAGGTACCACATAAAATGCTGGTTAACAAATTGAAGCTCATGGAATAAGGTATTTCCTGGTGATCCTGATGGCAGGGGATGTTATCTATATGGACTTCAGTAAAGCCTTTGACAAGGTCCCTCATGGCAGATTGGTACAAAAGGTGAAGTCACACGGGATCAGAGGTGAGCTGACAAGATGGATACAGAACTGGCTCGGTCATAGAAGACAGAGGGTAGCAGTGGAAGGGTGTTTTTCTGAATGGAGGGATGTGACTAGTGGTGTTCCGCAGGGATCAGTGCAGGCACCTTTGCTGTTTGTAGTATATATAAACGATTTGGAGGAAAATGTAGCTGGTCTGATTAGTAAGTTTGCGGACGACACAAAGGTTGGTGGAGTTGCGGATAGTGATGAAGATTGTCAGAGGATACAGCAGGATATAGATCGGTTGGAGACTTGGGCGGAGAAATGGCAGATGGAGTTTAATCCAGACAAACGTGAGGTAATGCATTTTGGAAGATCTAATGCAGGTGGGAAGTATCAGTAAATAGCAGAACCCTTAGGAGTATTGACAGGCAGAGAGATCTGGGCGTACAGGTCCACAGGTCACTGAAAGTGGTAACGCAGGTGGATAAGGTAGTCAAGAAGGCATACGGCATGCTTGCCTTCATCGGTCGGGGCATAGAGTATAAAAATTGGCAAGTCATGCTGCAGCTGTACAGAACTTTAGTTAGGCCACACTTAGAATATTGCGTGCAATTCTGGTCGCCACACTACCAGAAGGACATGGAGGCTTTGGAGAGGGTACAGAAGAGGTTTACCAGGATGTTGCCTGGTCTTGAGGGCATTAGCTATGAGGAGAGGTTGGATAAACTCGGATTGTTTTCACTGGAACGACGGAGGTGGAGGGGCGACATGATAGAGGTTTACAAAGTTATGAGCGGCATGGACAGAGTGGATAGTCAGAAGCTTTTTCCCAGGGTGGAAGAGTCAGTTACTAGTGGACACAGGTTTAAGGTGCGAGGGGCAAAGTTTAGAGGGGATGTGCGAGGCAAGTTCTTTACATAGAGAGTGGTGAGTGCCTGGAACTTGCTGCCGGGGGAGGTGGTGGAAGCAGGTACGATAATGACGTTTAAGAGGCATCTTGACAAATACATGAATAGGATGGGAATAGAGGGATATGGTCCCCAGAAGTGCAGAAGCTTTTCGTTTAGGCAGGCATCAAGATCGGCGCAGGCTTGGAGGGCCGAATGGCCTGTTCCTGTGCTGTACTGTTCTTTGTTCTTTGTCTTTTACTTCGCTGTAAGCTTCAACTTTCAAAACAGGTTCCAGTCTTTGCAGCTTTTTACTGTATCAGGCTTCTGAGAGCAGGTGTCCCTTCTCTCTCTCTTCCTTTTGAGGCTGCAACAGCTGGTTTCTTCTGTTACAGCCTGCTGTCAGACTGCAGCCGCTGGGCTCCCTTCTTACAGCCTGCCTTGAGGCCACATCTGCTGGTTTCTTCTCCTACAGCCCTGTTTTCCATCAGAAAAATCTGTTAAATTTATCTGGACTCAAAAGTGAATAGCTTATTGTCCTGTTTCAATATGCAAAGTCCAGAAGTCTGATTTCACAGAGCCACCTGGGCCTTCCATTGCTCCCAGGTGTTAACAGCTGCTTGGTACATTTGCATCTTCAGAATCATTATTTTATAACCTGAAAGTCTGGGAGGATGAAACCCATTGTTCTTCAGGTGTTACCCCTGCAGTCTCCTTTTTGAAAAAATCTCTGCTCTGTCTTGTCTTTTAGCAGAGTGGATATGAGGTTACCTGAGCTTCCGAAGTTCATCTTAAACTTTTAAAAATCACAATTTTTAAAACATAATCATGTTACAAAGTCCAGTGAACATTACACTTATAGACACCAGACAATTAACAACTCTAATATGGGTGTTCCTTTGTTTGTTAGTGAGCTGAGCACGAGCATTTCTTCCTCTACCTCCACTCCTTTTAGATTTCCTAGAGGACATATCATTCCCATTCAAGGCCTGTTCAGGTCTGCAAATGAAACCCAACCCGAGCCCTACAGAACCACATCCGACCCGAGTCCGACCCGGCCCGAGTCCTTTCATTTTTTCTTGTGCCCGTCCCGATCCGACCCGACCACTGGAATATAATCAACTTTATTGAAGAGGTTGTGCTCTACCTTGGATGGAATCACTCACTGCAGACTAGTGCGGAGTGTTTCTCAGCTCGAAGTCCTTGCTGTCCCTGTGTCCGACCCGGCCCAACCCGACCCGAGCCCGAATGCCGGACCCGGTAGAGTGACCCGACCCAACCTGAACCTGACACATGTCGTGGGTCCCATTGGGTTCGGGTCGGGTAGTCATGCTCTAATTCCCATCATAAGACATGTTCCCAGGCTTCTGGAAAGCCTAGTTTTTAAAAACAGCTTCTCAGACTAGTGGTGACTGGCATTCAGATTTTCCCTTCCTCTTTGTGGTGAATGGCTCTGCTTTCACTCTAGCCCTCCTGATGTCCCTGCCTCCAAAGGCCTCGCTATCAGCAGAAATTATAACGGAAGGAAATTACAGGTGCAAATCTGTCTTATTTGCTTCAACTTGCAGTCCTTTGCAGTGAAGTTCCTTTCCTGTAAACTGTGGGAGACTGTTATTGGAATGTTAGATTGTTTTAATTCATTGTTGAGATGTGGACATTGCTGGCAAGGCTGGCATTTATCATCCAGCAGTAGTTGCCCTGAACAGAATTGCTTGTTAGGGCACTTCAGTGTGCAGTTAAGAGTTATCCACATTGCTGTAGGATTGGAGTCGCATATGAACTAGACCAGGTAGGGACAGCATGTTTCCTTCCCTAAAGGACATTTGTAAACTATTGCACACTTGATATATAGTGCTGGATTTTATAGGGCACCGATGTTGGGAACGGTGTTGGGGGCAGCATGAGGATTGGGGATCTCGGTGGCAGGCCTATAGAATCCAGGCCATAGATTCAGCAATCAAAGAGCTGAGAATTTGCTTAGTATGGTGTCATGCAGGCCCCTACCTGCCACGAATGAGGTATGGATATTTCACCACATGGACATTAAATTTTAAAATTGTTGTTGGGAAGAAAAGAAGGCCTATTACAAGGCATTGCCAAGCCCCTGACTGGAAAGACATTTGTATAGTACCAGACAGTGCTTGGAAAGGACAAAGGGGCCATTCCCTGCTCCAATTTAATCCACAATGGACTTTTGATTACCAGACGTTGAAGGTGGAGAGGCTAGCATTCCAGGTTAACTGCTAAGATGGCCAAATACACAAACAGACGTGGTCAGACCAGTTTAGTTACATAACTAACTGGATGCTGCAGAGTTTTTTGCATTTGAACTTGGCACAGAGAATTGGAACTCAGAAAGCTGTTTGCTCCTGGACTGAAAAGACCTCTCTCCTGTCTGTTCTCATCTCGCTATCACCAGCTTCGGAAACCATTGAAGACATATGAACCCCAAGAGAGAAAAGTCTCCTCCAGTGAATAAGGTTTAAGAAGAATCCTGGGCCCCAACAAAAAGCAAGATCTACCTACAATCAAGGACTCAACAGCGAGCTCGAAGCACAGTAACAAAAAACCCTCTTCAGAGATTGTCTCAAACCTCTCCACTACTTTTCTTCTGTTGTTTTCTGTCTCTATTTTGCATGTGCATATCGTATGCATGCTAGCGTGGGGCGTGGCGTGTATTCATAGGCGTTAACCGAATTAGAGTTTACGTTTAAATTTAATAAAATTTCACTTTTCTTCTTTAAAACTAAGAAAGCCTGTTTATGCTCATTTCTTTGCCTTATTATTGGAAAGTGGTGAACAAGGATTCACCAAAGGGGAGCTCAAAACACAGTGTGTTTCAAAATTAAATCCTGTTACAATAAGACCAGATGAAGGCTGAAGGAGACCCCTAGACACCTTTCTCACCTGGTCGTAACAATGGCCTTACAGCCTCAAATTTGTTGCATAAAACTGTCGCAAAACAAACATCCTGCACATCTTCTCAGATGATGTTCTCCACAGTTTTTCAGGAAAAATAATATTAAGGCTGCACAGTCATGTTTATATACTTTCCCCAACTTCCTCTTATTTCTCCCCCCTTTCCTTAAGACACTACTGAGATCTCATCCAAGTGGTCAGTAAGAATCTACAGTACTATGTTGGGCACTGCATTTACCAATTGAGATGTCAAGGAAACAGCAACATGATTTTTAAGAGCCAGTAAGAGATGCCATTGTTTTTGAATTTGATATCTGCCATATATTGAAAGAAGGAATTTCCTACACAAACATATGAAAACACACAACTAGAAAGAAACTCTGGAATTGATTTTTGTTTTAAGGGCAGATTGGGTGGTGGTGGACAGGGTTTCCACACTGTCTGCCCAATGGCATCACTGGGAAGCCCAATCAATTTTGGATCCTGCTTAAGTATAAGTGTCAAGATGCTAGCACAAATCGTGCAGCTTATAAGTAGCTCACTATTTGGGAGGGTGGAATATTCCTGCTGCTTCTTAGTGTCAGCCTGCACCTCTTAAAGGCAAGGTGTCATTTTCATCAGTGGTGTCTGGAAAGCTTTTGGAGCAGCAGCTACAATGCCACAGGCCAGGGCATCCCTGTTTTTTAATACTGCTTTGGAGGTTCTTATGAAGCTATCAGGACCAGGAAGGCGGTCCTGCTTGCCTTATAGCAGATCGCTGCTACTACAACTGTCAAATAAATGGAGAGAGGTGGCTGAGTAGATCAGTGCCAACAGGATCACTCCCAGGACCTGGTGGCAGTGCCATCTTACCAGGACTGCCAAGGCCTCTTCACATCTCCCTTACCCTGAATATAGCCCAACAACAGTACATGTTTTCCAAACTTCCGTGTCAGCCATGGTTCAGTGGGTAGCACTCTTGCCTCTGAGTCAAAGGCTGTGGGTTCAAGTTCCATTCTAGGACTTGACCATAAAATCAAGGCTGTCACTCCAGGACAGTACAAAGGTGCCGTCTATCAGCTGAGACATTAAAGTGAGGCCCCATCTTTCTCCTTAAGTAGCTACAAAAGATCCTATGGCCCTATATTGAAGAGGAAAGCAGGTGAGTTATCCCCAGTGTCCTGGGCAATATTCATCCCTCAAGCAACATTGCAAAAACAGATTATGTGGTCATTATCACATTGCTAAATGTAATATCTCCAAATTTGCGGATGACACAAAACTGGGAGGGAGGGTGAGTTGTGAGGAGGATACAAAGAGGCTTCAGGGTGATTTGGACAAGTTGAGTGAGTGGGCTAATGCATAGCGGATGCAGTAAAATGTGGATAAATGTGAGGTTATCTACTTTGGTAGCAAAAACAGGAAGGCAGATTATTATCTGAATGGCTATAAACTGAGAGAGGGGAATATGCAGCGAGACCTGGGTGTTCTCGTACACCAGTTGCTGAAGGTAAGCATGCAGGTGCAACAGGTGGTAAAAAACGGCAAATGGTATGTTGGCCTTCATAGTGAGATGATTCGAGTACAGGAGCAGGGATGTCTTGCTACAATTATACAGGGCCTTGGTGAGGCCACACCTGGAATATTGTGTGCAGTTTTGGTCTCCTTATCTGAGGAAGGATGTTCTTGCTATAGAGAGAGTGCAGCAAAGGTTTACCAGACTGATTCCTGGGATGGCGGGACTGACGCATGAGGAGAGATTGAGTCGGTTAGGATTATATTCGCTGGAGTTCAGAAGAGTGAGGGGGGATCTCATAGAAACCTATAAAACAGGGCTTGACAGGGTAGATGCAGGAAGAATGTTCCCGATGGTGGGGGAGTCCAGAACCAGGGGTCATAGTCTAAGGATATGGGGTAAACCTTTCAGGACTTAGATGAGGAGAAATTTCTTCACCCAGAGAGTGGTGAGCCTGTGGAATACGTTACCACAGAAAGCAGTTGAAGCCAAAACAGTGTTTGTTTTCAAGAAGGAGTTAGATACAGCTCTTGGATCTAAAGGGATCAAAGAGTATGGGGTGAAAGCGGGAACAGGTTACTGAGTTGGATGATCAGTCAGGATCATAATGAATGGCGGAGCAGGCTTGAAGGGCCGAATGGCCTACTCCTGCTGCTATTTTCTATGTTTCTATGCTGTTTGTGGGAGCTCTCTGTGTGCAATTTGGCTATTGTGTTGCCTACATCACAACAGTGACTACACTTCAAAAAATACTTCATTGTCTGTAAAGTGCTTTGGGTCATTTGGTGGTCATGAAAGGTGCTATATAAATGCAAATCTTTCTTTTAACACTACCAATCCTTCCCTTCATTTGCTGCACAAGCATCTCCTTCAATCACTATTGGGCACATCCTTCTAATTATGCCTGCTACTGCCCTCAAAACTGGCACAAACAACATTTTGTTTTATTTTGTTTGGATTTGGATGAATTGTGCTGCCTCACACATCTTCAGAACCCTTTCACTGGGCTTCCTCGTACAAGAGATTCCATTTCCATTTCTTTCTGAATCACAAAATAGTGTGGAGCACACCAAGCAACCATAAGGCAAGAGACCCACTTTAAGTGAAAACTGCAGCGTACCGTCTGAGCTATTTAGCTCCTCAAACCTTTCCTTCAGAACCACAATAGTTTACATAATGACCCACCCCAGTCGATCAACATGCCTCATTGTACCCATTGGTAAGGATCACCCTCAAAGTGGAATCATGAGCCATCGAAGCAAGGAGTATGCTTGTTGTCCATAATCCATCCTGACATTTGACTGTCTCCCCTGAATGAAACTGGAAGGCTGGACTTCCTAATGGCAACCGTGTAAAGACAATTCATTGCAAATCTAGTATTGGACCAGAAACTGAACTGAAGTAGCCATATGAATACCGTGACTACAAGAGCAGATCAGAGGCTCACCTCCTGACTCCCCAAAGCCTGAACACCATCTACAAGGCATAAGTCAGGAGTGTGATGGAATACTCTCCACTTGCCTGGATGGGTGCAGCTCCAACAACACTCAAGATGCTTGACACTATCCAGGACAAAGCAGCCCGCTTGATTGGCACCCCACCTACAAATAGTCACTCCCTCCACCTATGCACAGTGGCAGCAGTGTGTACCATCTACAATATGCACTAAAATTATTCATGGAATCAGCTTCCACCACCTTTTCAGGCAGAACGATCCAGATCTTGACAACTCTCTGAGTGAAAAAATGCTCCTCATTTTTCCTTCAGATTAGATTAGAGATACAGCACTGAAACAGGCCCTTCGGCCCACCGAGTCTGTGCCGAACATCAACCACCCATTTATACTAATCCTACACTAATCCCATATTCCTGCCAAACATCCCCACCTGTCCCTATATTTCCCTACCACCTACCTATACTAGTGACAATTTATAATGGCCAATTTACCTATCAACCTGCAAGTCTTTTGGCTTGTGGGAGGAAACCGGAGCAAACCCACACAGACACAGGGAGAACTTGCAAACTCCACACAGGCAGTACCCGGAATCGAACCCGGGTCCCTGGAGCTGTGAGGCTGCGGTGCTAACCACTGCGCCACTGTGCCACCCTATGTTTTTCCAAAGATTCTAAATCCATGACCTCTAGTTATTGACCTATTCACCAAAGGGAATATAATATGTTTTTTCCTATCTTCTATATCAAGACCTCTCATTATCTTGAAAATCTTAATTATGTCACCTCTTCATTTACTCTGTTTCACGGAGAATATTCATAACTTTTCCAGCCCCTCCCCATAACTTAAGTCCCTCATCCCCGGTACCACCTGGTATAAAAGCAGAAAGTGCTGGAAATAGTCAGTCTGGCAGCATCTGTGGAGAGAAAAACAGAGTTAGCATTTTAGGTCTGTGATCTTTCATCAGAACTGGCAAAGGTTAGAAATGTAACAGGCTTTGAGCAAGTGAAAGTGGGGAGGGGGGAAGAAGAACAGGAGGGAAGGTCTGTGATAGGGCAGAGGGCCGGAGAGATCCTGGTAAACCCCCTCTGTACCCTTTCTCATGAGTTTAAATTTTTCCTGAAGTCTGTCCAATAATTCCGAAGAAACGTTAACTCTGCTTCTCTTTCCACAGATGCTGCCAGACCTGCTGAGTGGTTCCAGGATTTCTTGTTTTTATTTCAGATTTCCAGCATCCGCAGTATTTTGCTTTTATTATCTGTCCAATAATTGTCCAGCTGAAGTCTAACCAGTGATTTATAAAGTTCTAGCATGATCTCTTTGCTTTAATATTTTAAACATCTATTTATAAATCCAAGTAACCCACATCAATTTTTAACCACCTTAACACTTGCCCTGCCACCTTTGATTTGTATGTATGGACACTAAGGTCTCTCTGCCCAACTACATTTTTCAAAATCGTGCCATTTACAGTATACTCTCTTTCTATATTAGTCCTCCCCAAGTGCATCATTTCACAGTACTCCACAATGAACTCTATATGCTTCTGCCCATTTCACAATCCTGTCTATGTCGCCCTGAAAGCCTGTAACAATCCTCATCATGTCCTACTACTTTGCCAAGTTTTGTATCATCTGCAAACTTTATAATGCTGCTATGTAAACCCAAGTCTAAGTCGTTTATAAAAATTTCAAAGAATATGGACCCAAAACTGAGCCTTGGGGAAAAAAACTGCAAAATACCTCCCAGTTTGAAAAACATCCATCCACCACCACCCTTGGTTTCCTGTCACGGAGCCAATTTTGTATCCATATGACCACTTTCCTCTTTATTCCATGGACTTCCGTCTTTAATAAGCCTCCTGTGTGGCACTTTGTTGAATGCCTTCTGAAAATTCATAAATACAAGATCTACTGCACTACCTTAATCAATCTTCTCTGTTACCTCATCAAATAATCCAATTAAGTTAGTCAGACATGATTTGTCTTTAACAAATCCATGTTGGCACTCCTTGGTTAACCCATGCCTTTCCAAATGAAAATGTATTTTATCTCTGATAATGGTTTCCAATAACTTCCCCACCACCAATGTTAGACTGCCTGGCCTGTAGTTTCCTGGTTTATCCCTCTCCCCTTTCTTGAATAGTGGTATAAGATTAGCAATCTTCCAGCCCTCTGGCACAACTCTTGTATCCAAGAGGATTGAAAGGTTCTGACGAATGCCTCTGCTATTTTAGCCTTTGATTCTTTCAGCAGTCCATCTGAACCAGGTAACTTACCAACTTTTAGTAATGCTAATATTTTTGGTTTGTTTTCTTTATCACTATTCTGTCCATAATTTCGCTCTCCTCTTTTAGTGTAACCTTCACAACACTTTTTGAAAACAGATGCAAAGTACTCATTCAATACTTTAGCCGTGTCCTCTGCCTTACATGAAGATTTCCCTTTGGATCCTTAATAGGCTCAAACTTTTCTCTAGCAAACCATTTACACTTTATATGTTTTTAAAATATTGTATAACACTTTTTCATGGCTTCAGGATATCTCAAAGAACATCATTACCAATTAAGTACATTTTGAAGTATAATCAGTGCTGTATTGTAGGGAAACATGGCAGCAATTTGTACAGAGCAAGGTCTCACAAACAGCAATGAAATATTTGACCCAATAACATTGGAGCATAGGTGCAGGAGTAGGCCATTCAGCCCTTCAAGCCTGCTCCACTATGCTAGATCATGGCTGATTGTCTACCTCAATGCCACATTCCCACACTATCCCCATTTCGCTAGATGTCATTAGCAACTAGAAATCTATTGATCTCTGTCTTGAACTTACTCAGTGACTGAGCTTCCACCACCCTATACAGCAGAGAATTCCAAAGATTCACCACCCCATCTCAGCCATTTATTCTGAGTTTGTGACCCTTGGTTCTAGGCCCCACAGCCAGGGGAAACATCCTTTCTGCATCTACCTTGTCTCTCCCTTTAAGAATTTTGTAAGTTTCTATGAGATCGCCTCTCATTCTTCTAAACTCCAGGGAATACAGGCCCAGTCTCCTCAATCTCTCTTCATAGGACAATCCCACCATCTCAGGAATCAGTCTGGTGAACCTCCGCTGCATTCCTTCTATGGCAAGTATATCCTTCCTCATGCAAGGGGACCAGAACTGCACACAATATTCCAGGTGTGGCCTCGCCAATGCTCTATACAATTTAAGCAAGACTTCTTTGCTCCTGTACTCAAATCCTCTTATGATAAAGGCTAACATACTGTTTGCCTTCCTAATTGCTTGCTGCACCTGCATGCTAGCTTTCAGTGACTTATGAAAAAGGACACCTAGGTCCCTTTGGACATCAACACTTTCCAATCTCTCACCATTTAAGAAATAATCTGCACCTCCATTCCTCCTACCAAAGTGGATAAGCTCACAACTTATCCACATTATATTCCATCTGCCATGTTCTTGCCCACTCACTCAGCCTGTCCAAATCCCCTTGAAGCCTCTTTGCATCCTCCTCACAACTCATATTCCCACCACGTTTTGTGCCATCTGCAAACTCGGAAATATTACAGTTGGTCCCCAAATCCAAATCATTGATATAGTTTGTTAACAGCTGGGCCCAAGCACTGATCCTTGCGGTACCCCACTGGTCACAGCCCGCCAACCTGAGAATGACCCATTTATTCCTACTTGCTGTTTTCTGCCTGTTACGCAATCATCAATCCATGCTAGTATATCACCCCCAATCCCATGTGCTTTAATTTTGCTTCCTAATCTTCTATGTGGGACTTTATTAAAAGCCTTCTGAAAATTCAAATATACCACATCCATTGGTTCCCCCTTATCCACTCTGTTAGTAACATCCTCACAAAACTCTAATAAGTTTGTTAACATGATTTCCTCTTCATAAATCCATGTTGACTGCCCAATCTGACCATTTTTTTCTAAGTATCCAGTAATCACTTCCTTTATAATAGATTCTAGTAGTTTCCCTGCTACCGATGTCAGGCTAACAGATCTGTAGTTCCCTGTTTTCTCTCTCCCTCCTTTCTTAAACAATGGGGTTACATTTGCAACCTTTCAATCTGCAGGCATCATTGCAGAATTTTAGAATTTTGAAAGATGATCACCAATGCATCCATTAACTCTGTAGCCATCTCTTTCAACACTCTAGGTTGAAGATCATCGGGTCTTGGAGATTTGGCAAATTTCAGTCCCATTAATTTCTCCAGTCCTACTTTTTTACTAATCCTAATTTCTTTCAATTCCTCATTCTCACTAGACCCTTGGATCTGAATTATTTCAGGGAGACTTCTTATATTTTCCTCCGTGAACACTGACACAAAGTAATTATTTAGCTTCTCTATCATTTCTCTATTTTCCATTATAAATTCTCCTGTCTCTGCCTGTAATGGACCCACATTTGTCTTTGCCAATGTTTTCCTTTTTACATACCTATAGAAGCTTTTACAATCCGTATTTATATTTCTTGATAGTTTACATTCATATTCTGTTCTCTCTTTCTTTGTCAATTTCTTGGTCCTCCTTTGCTGCATTCTAAAATTCTCCCAATCCTCTGGCTTCTGACTTTTTTTTGGCAACTTTATAAGCCTCCCACTTTGATCCAATACTATCTTTAACTTCCTTTGTTCGCCACGTCTGATTCTATTTCCCTATTGGGTTCTTTTGCCTTAAAAGAATGTATGGTTTTGAAAACCATGCATTATTTCTTTAAATCACAGCCAACTTGCTCCTTGTACCTTCATAATGAGGAGGTGATGGGTAGTGGTGTTGTTAGTGGACTGGAAACCTAGGGTATTGCTCTGGGATTCAAATCCCACCATGGTAGAATAAATCTAGAAGTAAAAAGCTAGTCTAATAATGGCCATAAAACCATTGTTGTAGAAAACTTATCTGGGTTACTAATGTCCTTTAGGGAAGAAAATTAGCTGGCCTACATGCAATTCCAGACCCACAGCAATATGGTTGGTTCTTAAATACTCTCTGAAATGGCCTAGGAAGCCACTCAGTTGTATTACACCACTACATTGTGCTTCAAGAAGGCAGCTCACTGCCACCTTCTCAAGGGCAATAAATACTGTCCTAGCCAGTGACACCCACAAGCAAATAAATAATTGCCCTTGTTCAGATTTAAGACCCTAGTTTTGGATTGAACTACATCTTTTACAAACTTAACGGAAAATTCTATCATACTATAGTCACTTTTCCCAAAAGGCTTTTTTACCACATAATAGTAGATCCAAAATAGCCTGTTGGTTCCTCAGCATATTGCTCCAGAAAACTAACTTGGACATATTCCAAGAATTCTTCTTCCACATTATTATGGAATTAATTTATTGATATTGCCTGAGGAATAAATGGCGGCCAGGCCACCTGGAGAACTCTGCTGCTCTTCTTTAAATAGTGCCTTGGGAACTCCTATATCTACCTGAAAGGGCAAATAGGGTCTCACCTGTGTCAGTGCAGCACTTCATCAGTACGAAACTGAAGTGTCAGCCTGGAGTGTGTGTCAAGTCCTGTGGTGGGGCTTGAAGCCACAATTTTCTGACTTAGATGACAATGCTACCACTGAGCAAAGTCTGAAAACAATGGATTGCAAATAGGAGCCCTTGAACTTTATGGAGCGCAGCAACATTACAGAACTGAATGGCCCTTTTATGCTACTGCCTTAGAGTCACATACATGCTAATCTAGAAAACTGGCAAAATCTGACAGCTGTTTTTTAGTAAAGCTGCCAGACCCAGAAAAACTGGCAGTTCATGAACAGCCTTCAATATAAACCTTGTGAGATGTGAAGACGAGTGGTTGCAGTGTTATCTGGGCAAGTGATAACAGAAGCTGCGGGTATACACAATATGACAACACTTGTATTGTAGGGTAAAAATCCTAAAACACATAAAAGCACAGTTTGAAGCTGTGCTGAATTTAGTAATTATTGAGAGGATGGGGGTTGGTTGTGAGCACTGAAGTTATCACATTTATTTCTAGTGAGATTTGGGGGCATGAGACGGTGACTGACATCGTTGATTGTGACATTCTGTGAGAGAACAGTACTGAGGAGATGAGGAGAATTTTTTTCTCCCAGAGGGTTGTGAGTCTTTGGAACTCTCTTCCCCAGAGAGCAGTGGAGGCAGGGATATTGAATATTTTTAAGGCAAAGGTAGATAAATTCTTGACTAATTAGGGAGTCAAAAGTTATTGGGGGTAGGCGGGAAAGTGGAGTTGAGGCCACAATCATATCAGCCATGATATTATTAAATGGTGGAGCAGGCACAAAGGGGACGAATGGCCTACTGCTCCTGACTTTAAGTGGCAATTTATTAACATCACCACGAAGGATGTGACTGGCTGACCAGGAAGAGGGCGATCCATGACTTCAGTCTTTTTTAAGTTGGTGGTAAGGCTGAAATATTGTGCCGCCTGAGCAATTCATTCAGAAAGCAACTGAATATCCTGTAGTGTGGGTGAATATCCCACAATAATTGGTAAGAGGGAAGTCATGGTTATCTGCATTACTTTTGTTTGTGCCTGCAGCCAATGATGTTTGAAGATGCCGCCACTTGTACGATATTGAATATAGATTCCTTTGTCTCAGTTGTTTAATTCCTTGAGTAGTACCACAACAAAAAGCACCTCAAACAGGATTAGAGCTAGAACACAGCTTCGTTTGATTCTGTTAGTGACTGCAAATGGCAGTGGCAGGTAACCTTGGTTGATTACTCATGTCATCATACCATTGTGTTATTGCCAGGCAATATTCACAAATCTGCCAGAAGAATCTCCTAGCACATCAATATTCACAGCAGCAAATACCTTTGCCAGGACAAAAGAAACCTCAGAAATTCTAGTGCTCTTCTCTACACTTTTCCTTGATTTGTTGCACAAGCTGGAGAATCCTTGCCCTCTACAAATAAAATATGGGAGCATGAAACTGCTGCAAGATTTCAAAGTTGCTAAAATTGTGCCCCTCTATGTGTGCGAAGGAGACCGTTTGTGCTGCAGTAGTCACTGCTGAATTTCACTTCTATCAGTAGCAGATAAAATTCTCGCTCACATCATGCTCTGCTGACTAAAAGAACAACCAGTGGAAAACATTCTCCCACTGGGGCTTTCAGGCTGGTCGTGGAACATCTGAATATAATGAAATAAAATAGAGGAACATCAACTGAACATTGAGTGTTCATTCACTTGTTATTTCTAGTTCATATTATTCTTTTGACCTGTATAAAAAGGTTTATTTTCTTCTACTAAAATAAAAATAACACACTACATGTAAAGTGAACAAAAATGTGGTTTGTAGGAATAGGCAAAGGGAGTTGGTAGGTGTGCTCTCTGGTAGATTTGATTATTTGCTTTTCATCTTTAGTTTTGTAATGGACTTTGGTCTCCAACTCTGGACGAGCCGACAAAAGTCCGTCAGATCCTCCGAGACGAGTAAAACTCCCGGAAGCGACGCCTTACCGGCTGAATTGTATTTGACTCTGTGGGACTGGATCAGTCCAGACCCGCTGGAAGTGTACAAGAGTATGCTTTTGTCTGGTAGCATGTCAGAATCCACAAGGAAAGACATCATCACCTTCATCTACAAGCGGAAGGGAGAGAAGGCGGAAATCAGAAATGTAGACTACAAGATTCTGTCCAAGGTCATTGCCAATCGAGTCAAGTCTGCTCTGAATTTGGTGATCCACCCCGATCAGACCTGTACTGTACCCGGCAGGAAGATCTCTGATAGCCTCGCGCTACTCAGGGATATGATCGCTTATGTGCAGAACAGGGAAGTGGACACCTGCCTCATCAGCTTGGACCAGGAAAAGGCTTTTGACAGGGTATCGCACACCTACATGATGAACATGCTTTCCAAAATGGGCTTTGGAAAGGGAATCCGCAATTGGATCCAACTGCTCTACACAAACATCATTAGTGCAGTCTCAATCAATGGGTAGGAATCAAGAACAAAGAACAAAGAAAATTACAGCACAGGAACAGGCCCTTCGGCCCTCCAAGCCTGCGCCGATCCAGATCCTCTATCAGAGAGTTTCCTGATCAAATCTGGAGTCAGACAGGGCTGTCCCCTCTCCCCGTCTTGTTTCTTTGCTGTATCGAACCCTTTGCTGAGTCCATCAGGAAGGATGCGGACATAAGAGGGGTGACAATCCCAGGCAGCGGAGGCACTCAGGTCAAAGCCTCCCTGTACATGGATGCCGCCGCCCTCTTCTGCTCAGATCCGCTGTCCAATGGCAGACTGATGAACATCTGCGACCAGTTCGAACTGGCCTCGGGAGCCAAAGTAAATCGCGGCAAGAGCGAGGCCATGTTCTTTGGGAACTGGGCCGACTGATCCTTTGTTCCCTTCACTGTCAGGTCAGACTACCTGAAGATGCTGGGGATATGGTTCGGAGGAGCCGGGGCGTGTGGCAAAAACTGGAAGGAGCATATAGCCATGGTAAAACAGAAACTGAGCATGTGGGAGCAGCATTTTCTCTCCATTGCAGGTAAGAACCTGGTCATCAGGTATGAGGCACTCACACTGTTACTGTACATGGCACAGGTCGGCCCAGTCCCCACTCCTGTTGCGTGGCGGTCACCCTGAGCCATTTTCCGCTTTAGTTGGAGATCGAAAATGGACCGTGTCCACAGGGACATAATGTTCAAACCTCTAGAAAAAGGGGGAAAAAAAACGTACCCAACGTCGCCCTCATCCTGATGGCCACTTTTGTGTGCGGCTGCATCAAGTTGTGTGTAGAACCCCAGAACGCAAACACCAAGTGTCACTCCGTGCTGAGGTTCTACCTGTCCCCGACATTGCCAAGGATGGGTCTGACCTCGTTGCTGCGGAACGCTCCATTCAGTTGGACTGTGCCGTACCACCTATCCTTCGTAGAAAAGTTTGTGCAGAAAAACACCTTTGATCACCAGTCCATCAGCTAGTGGTCTGCGCGGAATGTCCTCAAGGCCCTACGGGAAAAGGAGATGGTGAATCCTGTCGGATGGTTCCCGGAGCAGACTGTCACAGTCATTTGGCAGAATGCTTCATTGCCAGAACTTTCAAACAAGCACCAAGACATAGCTTGGCTGGTGGTGAGAAGGGCCCTCCCTGTCAGAACGTTCCTGTTCGCCTGGAATCTCACCGCCTACGCACGCTGCCCTCGAGGTGGCTGTGGTGGGGAAAAGACTGTTGCCCACCTCCTTCTGGAACGTGTCTTTGCAAAGCAAGTGTGGAAAGAGATGCAGTGGTTTTTGTCAAGGTTCATCCCGAGCAGCTCTGTAACACAGGAATCTGTGCTCTCCGGCTGTTCCCAACGACGTACACCGAGATAAGCATCAACAGCTGCTGGAGGACCATAAATTCAGTGAAGGACACATTTTGGTCTGCCCGAAACTTGCTGGTCTTCCAGAGCAAAGAGTTGTCCACGACCGAGTGTTGCAGACTGGCACATTACAAGGTCCAGGACTACATGCTGAGGGATGAACTAAAGCTTGGGACAGCCAATGCAAAGGCTCAATGGGGAAAGAAAACTGTGTAAGGCCCTCCTCTTCATGAATCCATGGAAGAGGAGCCAGCAGAGCTGGCTTTGAGACAAGTAAAACTACCAGAAGCAATGGTGGTTGAGTTGTATTCTACTCTGTGGGACTGGATCGGCCGAGATCTGCTGGAAATGTACGAGAGTATGTTTCTGACTGGCAGCATGTCAAAATTAATGAGGAAAGGCATCATCACCCTCATCTACAAGCTGAAGAGGGAGAGGGAGAAATTTAGAAATTGGCAGCCCATTTCAATGCTTAATGTGTACTACAAAATTCTGCCCAAGGTCATTGCCAATTGGGCGAAGTCTGCTCTGGAGTTGATGATTCACTCCAATCAAACCTGCACTATACTCTGATAGCCTTGCACTACTCAGGGATACATTTGCCTCTGTATGGGACGAGGTGGTGCGGGGGGAGTGGTGGACACCTGCCTCATCAGTTTGGACCAGGAGACGGCCTTTGACAGAATAGCACACACCTAATTGATGGACATGCTCTCCAAAAACAGGGTTTGGGGTGGGAATCTGCAACTGGATCTAACTGCTCTACACAAACATCAGTAGTGCAGTTTCAATCAATGGGTGGGAATCAGAAAGTTTTCCTTTCAAATCTGGATTCAGGCAGGGCTGTCCTCTCTCCCCTTGTTCGTGTGCTGTATCGAACCTTTTGCTGAGCCCAGCAGGAAAGATGGGGGCATAACAGTGGTGACAATCCCAGGCAGCAGAGGCACTCAGGTCAAAGCCTCCCTGTACATGGATGACTGTTATGGACACTGGACTTTGTAACATGATTATGTTTTAAAAATAATGATTTTTAAAACTTTGAGATGGAGTCAGAGAAGTCAGGTATCTTCACATCAAATCTGCTTAAAGACAAGACAGAAATCCTGGTTACCAGGACAACAGAGAACCCAGATAAAAAATCTTTCTTTGAAAAACAGAGATGCAGGGGTATAACACCTGAAGAACAATGGGTTTCACCCTCCCAGATTTTTGGATTATAAACAAGGAGTCAGTGATTCTGAGAATGCAAATGTGCATGGAAGCTGCTAACACCTGAAACAATGGAATGCCTGGTGGCTCTGCTGAAGCCAGATTTGTGGACTTTGCATATTGGAAAAGGACAATGAACTATTAGCTTTTGATTCCAGATACATTTAACAGATTTTCTGAAGGCAGACAGGCTGTAAGAAAGGAAACCAGCAGTTGCAGCCTCAGGGCAGACTATAAGAAAGGAAGACACCAGTGGTGGCAGCGTCAAGGGAGACAGAGAGGGAACACCTGCTCTCAGAAAAAAACAGTAAAAGGCTGTGAAGACTTGAACCTGTTTTGAAAGTTGAAGCTTGCAGCGAAATAGAAGACCAGCATGGATGTCCAGGTCGAAAGTGCTTAAAGTGAGCGAAGAGAACATTTACTTTGAGAAAGGTCTGGGAGATACAACCCATTGCAACTTGGAGGAATTTGTGACTTTTAACTGCAAAGATTTGGCCATCAAAGTGAGCAGTGTAATGTATAAATGTGGTGTGACTTTTTCAAGTATTTTAATAAGTAAAGAAAATACCTTTCTTTGTAATTTGGGGTATCAGCTACTTACAAAGTACTATTTAATTAATGGGGGCTTCTTTTAGTTTAGTTGTTATCATAAAAGTCTGAAAATGTAAAATATATTGTGTAATTATTTAAATAGGTCTTGGGGTTCATATCTGGTATTTTAACGTTAACAATCTCAATGAGATTGTAACAATGCCATCACCGTCTTCTGCTCGGATCTGCTGTGGGTTCACAGACTGATGAACATCTGTGTACCAGACTGAACTAGCCAAAGTAAATTGCAGAAAAAGTGATGTCATGTTCTTTGGAAACTGGGCCGACTGATCCTTTGTCTGATTCACCCCCAGGGCAGACAAACTAAACATACTGGGGATATGGTTCAGCAGGGCTGGGGCGTGCGCCAAAAACTGGAAGGAGCATATAACCGTGGTGAAACAGAAATTGGGCATGTGGGAGCGATGCTGCCTCTCCATTGCGGGTAAGAACCTGGTCATCATGTGCGAGGCTCTACATGGCGCAGATCTGGCCATATCCTACTCCTGCTCCATGGCAGTCACTCGAGCCATCTTCCGCTTTTCCTGGAGATCGGAAATAGACCATGTCCTCAGAGATACGAAGTACAAATCTCTAGATAAAGGGGGTAAAAACGTGCCCAACATTGCCCTCATCTTGATGGCCACCTTTGTGTGCGGCTGCATTAAGCTGTGCGTAAAACCTTGCAAATACCAAGTTTCACTACGTGCTGAGGTTCTATCTGTCCCGGGTGTTGCAAAGGATGGGTCTGGCCATGTTGCCACGGGATGCTCCATTCAGTTGGACCATGCTGTACCACCTGTCCGTCATGGAAAATTTTGTACAGAAAACACCTTTGACCACAAGTCCATCAGGCAGTGGTCCGTATGTAACGTCCTTGAGGCCCCTCTGGGAAAAGGAAATGAGGGATGCTGTCGGATGGTTCCCTGAGCACACTGCAAAACTCATTTGGAAGAATGCTTTATTGCTAGAACTTTCAAACAAGCACTAAGACATAGCTTGGTTGTGGTGAGAAGGGCCCTCCCCGTCAGATCCTTCCTGAATGCCTGGAGTCTTACTGCCTCTGCATGCTGCCCTCGAGGCGGCTGCGGAGAGGAAGAGACTGTCGCCCACCTCCTTCTGGAATGTGCCTTTGCAAAGCAAATCTGGAAAGAGGTGCAGTCGTTTTTATTGAGGTTCATCCCGAGCAATTCCATAACTCAGGACTCAGTGCTCTACAGGCTGTTCCCAGGGATGCACACTGAGATAAACATCAACAGCTGCTGGAGGACCAATAACTCGGTGAAAGACGCTCTTTGGTCTGCCCAAAACCTGCTGGTTGTCTTTCAGCGCAAAGAGTTGTCCACGACTGAGTGTTGCAGACTGGCACATTCCAAGGTCCTGGACAACGTGCTGAGGGACGCACTAAAGCTTGGGGCAGCTGTCGCAAAGGCTCAATGCGGAAAGGTCACTGTGTAATGTCCTCCTACCCTAGTACACCAAGGGGCTGGAACCCATGTAAAACCCCTCGGGCTGTATGCACCAGAAAATATTTGACATGAAATGTAAATGTACATTGTAAATATAACCTGTAATGGTAAGTGTAGTGAGGGACCTCATGTACTATAGTGAAAGAAACGGATCTGTATTGCACTTTATGTAATGTCAAATTTAAACTGTCATGTAATATACTTTTACAAATTTTATGAATAAAGTATATTTTTGGAAAAAAACTATTATACTCTTACTGATGATTAATGCCACTCCTTATATTTCTTCATGAATGTTGACAATTTTAATATAGGTGGTGTGGCTTCTCTTCCCAGTCATTTCACATTAATGCCTCTTAACCATATATATGTAAGTAAACTGAAAATAGCAATATTACAGAACGTAACGGGCACTGCAACTCACAGTAACAGAACAAACGTTCACATCACAGGAGTAAACTGCTGTAAAATCCTAAATATGGGAAATACCCCATTCTTAATTTCCAGATCCTAGCAATTTCACAAGTGTAATGAAAGGACTGCTCAATAAAGCCAGTTAATGTGTTCATACCAGGGAACACCCTTCTTATCCTTATAAGATAGCTGCAACTAATCCTGAAGAAAATAAACCTTCAGATTAGACTACAGCCACACATGAGGTGAATTAAAAGTTTTTAAAGTTTGCACTTAGGAGCTACATTAGGTGCTGTCAATTAATAAAAAGAGCCGGAACTGCAATGCTGAGAAACCATTAACTCACCTTAAAGCTTTCTGGCTCATGTTAGTGAACGTACAACAGTAGAAGAAAAAATTATTCCAATAGCCTTCACTTCTTCCCGCCAATGGACCTGATTGGTTCATTTTGGTGACTGCCAATTGTGCCTCCAGCTAATCTGATTGGTTCATATTGGGGACCACTAATTCCAGAGGAAAAAGTTGATATTTCCCGAGAAATGCCAACAAACTGTTATGTGGTTTGAAAATCTGACTATCAGCTTAAAATAACAAATGTTTGGCATGTATGAAATCATACTAAAATGGATGAATACCCCAGCTCTCCTAAAGATGGCATCGGTGGTCTGGCGAATGCAGGACTGAATGGTCCCCTAGGTGATGTTGCAAAAATACCCATTGCAGCCTGAAATGAGCCAGTGACATAAAAATAGAGAGCTGAACTCACTTTGACAGCTACTGACAGAGCTGCTTGGGCACATGATCTGGATGGCAAGTCTGGGTGTCACAGTTGGCACAGGCCATCCAGAGCTTCTAAGCCTGCAGTTATGCAGCTCATCACTCATGTCATCATAAAATCTCCTGGGCATATATACACCTATGGTTTGCTGGGGGGATGGGTAGTTATAGGTTGGCCTCATTTTTCATCGATGCTCCCACACTCTCAAATGGTCTTTTCAGGTCTACCCCTCCTCCTTCATCAACATTGAGTATAGAGGAATTCCCCCAGGAAACCCATGCTGCTCTATAGTTTCCTGTACTGTAGGCTGAGGTTCTAATTTTGCTGGTAACCAGTGAATGCCCCACCCAATTTTGTCTATTTAAAGTCTATCTCAGTAGCTCACCAAGAAAGAAAATAAGTTCAAATATGGTGGCAAGCCTGAGATGTTGGCAAATCTTGTTCGGAAATTTAACATCGTTAAATATAACAGTTCCACCAGGATCAGCTGATACTGGCAATCCATAGAGCCTCATTTAACTGCTTGTCGCATATGTTGGGCTGGATTTTGTGGAGCTGGTAGGGCTCCAGGTACCGGGCCAAAAAGGCGGTGGGAACCTTGCATTGGCCACTTGGAGCACCCCCACCCCCAGATCTATTTAATGGTGCCTAGGCAGTTAACTGCCCAGCACCAGGAACCCCGTCCCTTTAAAGATGGGGATACTGCCTCCAAGAGTTTCTGGCCAATCAGAGGACTGGCAGCTCCGTAGTATTGGCAGCGACACTGGGGGCAGTGGCCATTGCCGGTACTGCATGAGGCCTTGGAACCAGGCCCAACGCTGGCACATTGACACGGAACACAAAAGTCCAAGTGTATCAAGCCTGTGTCCTCAGTACCTTGCTCTACGGCAGCGAGGCCTGGACAACGTATGTCAGCCAAGAGCTACGTCTCAATTCATTCCATCTTCACTGCCTCTGGAGAATCCTTGGCATCAGGTGACAGGACCGTATCTCCAAAGCAGAAGTCCTCAAAGAGGCCAACATCCCCAGCATATACACCCTACTGAGCCAGCGGCGCTTGAGATGTCTTGGCCATGTGAGCTGCATGGAAGATGGCAGGATCCCCAAGGACACATTGTACAGCGAGCTCATCATTGGTATCAGACCCACCGGCCGGCCATGTCTCTGCTTTAAAGACGTCTGCAAACACGACATGAAGTCCTGTGACATTGATCACAAGTCGTGGGAGTCAGTTGCCAGTGATCGCCAGAGCTGGCGGACAGCCATTAAGGTGGGACTAAAGAGTGGCGAGTCGAAGAGACTTAGCGCAAGGAGAGAGCCAACAGCCCTGACAACCAATTTTATCTGTGGAAGAGTCTGTCACTCTAGAATTGGCCTTTATAGCTACTCCAGGCGCTGCTTCACAAACCACTGCCCACCTCCAGGCGCTTACCAACCCAAAATGAAAATCCTGCCCTATGTCTTTCTGCTGCAGTGTAAATGAATCAACCTGTAAATAAAGCTAACAGTTTTTTGCCTAAACATTTTGATTTCATTGCGTTGGGTATAAATCCATCTTGGACAGGAGCACAAAATGGCCAAAAGTGAATCGGCAGCCCATTTTACACCCGGTCCAAAGTCTTTTCCCATTGAAACCAGTGAAAAGTAAATCAAGCAGAGTGCATGAGGGATTGTGGATTCACTCTCACCCATTCTGCGTTACCGCCCGAGACATATTTGTAACCCTATGGATTTATTGCCTTTCAGAGACAACAAGAAAATATGATGGATATTGCATTTGATCTCTGATGCATAATACACTATAACTAGGAGGTAACTGTTAATCCTGTTGCTGCTGTACCAATCACACACCTAGGCCTGTAAGAAACTTGGTTTGGTTATGGAAACTGCCTTTTTGTAATCCATATAAAGTGTTGGAAGAAAGCTTGAATCCTAACATGTGACATAGGACACATTCAGTATGGTATTAGATGCAAAAGGTCATGTCTTGCAAAGCTACTGGAATTTTTCAGAAAGTAACTAAAGTGGTGGTAATTCAAGTAATTCAATAGTTAATGCTTACTTGGGTTTTCAAAAGCCATTCATCAAAGCTCCTTATGTGAGACTAATAGGCACTGTTAATGTTTAAGGAACGGATAGAAATTTAAGAAAATTCAGAGCAAGAAAAGCCTATCCAGCCCATCAAAGCCACCAGTCAGAGTTTCTATCTGATTATTATGTTATGGGCTTCACTTCCACAATGCCTGTCGATCACTACTTTAGGGAACACTGTTTCTGTTTGCTGACATTCCCTGAAAAGAAAACCAAATTGCGTGAAATATTTCTATAGCTTCCAATCCTGCTTCTCAACAGATATTGATCCAGCTCCTTTTAAATGGCACTAACTGATCCCAAATCTCCTTCTCCAGCAGATTGTTTGCAAGATAGCAAGTTGTCCAGATGAATTGTATACTAGTTTAGGAATAAAATTGAAACAGTGTTGATACATGCAAAATGGTCTTCCTAGGAAAAGGTGCTTAGCAATAGTCTTTAGAAATCTGTAGTAAGATCTCAATTAATCATAAATAAAAATACAAAATGCTGGAAATACTCAGCAGGTCTGGCAGCATCTGTGGAGACAGAAGCAGAGTTAATGTTTCAGGTCAGTGTCCTTTCATCAAAACTGGCAAAGGTTAGAAATATAATAGGCTTTAAGCAAATAAAGCAGGACTGGGGCAAAAGATAACACAAGGGATGGTGTTGATAGGACAGAGAGTCACAGAGAATAACTGACCAGAAGATCATGGAGCAAAGGCAAAAGGTGTGTTAATGGTGTGGTGAAAGACAAAGTGTTAGTGCAGAGAGGGTGTTAAATGACGGGATAATGAACAGCCCTGACCAAAAGCACAAACATGAAAAAAAAGTGTGCAGGCACATGGTAAAAAAAATGAATGATGAAACAAACTAAACTAATATAAAAATAAAAGAATAAAGCTAAAAATAAAAAATGGGGGCCAGCCATGCTGTGAAATTATTGAATTCAATCTTCAGTCCGGTAGGCTGCAGCGTGTCTTATCGGTAATTGAGATGCTGTTCTTCGAGCTTGCGTTGATGTTCACTGGAACACTGCAGTAAGCCCAGGACCAAGATGTGGGCATGAGAGCAGGAGTGTTTGTTGAAATGGCAAGCGACAGGAAGCTCAGGGTCATGTTTTTGGACTGAGCGAAGGTGTTCCGTGAAGCGGTCACCCAATCTGCATTTGGTCTCCCCAGTGTAGAGGAGACTGCATTGTGAGCAGCGAATACAGTATACTAAATAGAAATAAGTACAAGTAAATCACTGCTTCACCTGAAAGGAGTGTTTGGGGCCTTGGATAGTGAGGAGAGAGGAGGTAAATGGGCAAGTATTACACCTCCTGGGATTGCATGGGAAAGTGCATGGGAAGGGGACGAGGTGTCAGGGGTAATAGAGGAGTGGACCAGAGTGTCACAGAGGGAATGATCCCTTCGAAATGCGAAGCAAATTTGATAAAGTTTTCTAGTTCAGGGTGGGAGCAGGAAAAGGCACCGATACAGTCATCAATGATATCAACTTTGCTTCCAATTTCCACCCTCTCTCACCTTTACGTGGTCCATCTCCGACACTTCCCTTCCCTTCCTCGACTTCTCTGTCTCCATCTCTGGGCATAGGCTGTCTACTAATGTTCATTATAAGCCCTATGAATCCCACAATTATCTCGACTACACTTCTTCATACCCTGCCTCCTGTAAGGACTCCATTCCATTCTCCCTGTTTCTCCGTTTCTGATGCATATGCTCTGATGATGCTACTTTCCACAACAGCGCTTCTGATATGTCTTCCTTTTTACTCAACCAAGGACTCCCCCCCCCAACCCCACTGTGGTTGACAGGGCTCTCAACCATGTCTGGCCTATTTCCCGCACCTCGTAGTATTTGTGAATGATATAGAATAAGGTGTCTACTAGTTTTATTAAATCTTGTGATGATGTAAAGCAATGTAGGCAGCTAATGATTAGAAAGAAGATTGATTATCTTTAGAGGCCAAGGCCAATTATGTGGCTGAGCTTAGAAATAGAAAATGGATTACAATATGGATAAATGTAGGATAATGCTGATAGGAACAACTAATGATGAACATTTGTTTAACATGAAAGGATTCTGTTTTAAGTAAGCCAATGGGAATTATGCAATTGATTCAGCTCAACCTTGCTGGACTTAAACAAGTGTCTCCCTTTAAAGGGCAACAAAATTAAAATTCCAGGAAGGTTTAGCTCAAACACTAACATCAAAGGGCTCTATTTTAAGTAGACCAATGGAACTGTAGGATTTAGCATTCCTAAAAACCCTGGTATACACAATCAAGTGCTTCTTCTTAAAGGGGCAATTTCAGCGACTTGTTGATCAACTCAAACTGATTTTTAATGAAACAAATAACAGTAACTATAATAACAAAATTATGCCAAAGGGGTAAAACCAAGTGAAATCACAACAAAAATTCCTTGCAGTGTCCACCAGTTATAGAAAACATCTAGTGAGTCAGGAAACTTTACATGTTGGTGTTCAAGGGTTACATGGGCACAAACAATAGTTTGAAATGTGGGCAATTTCTAGAATCCTGCCTGGCTTTCTTATACAACCTGGTGGCAGTTTTGGCAAGCTGCTGATTTTCCATTGACAGAAATTGAAAAGGAGAAGGATTTGTGAGGAATCGTTTGTGCTCTGTAAGCCTTTAGTCAAGATGAAGCAGTTGTCAATAAGGAAAATCAGATATTAGATATATCTGGAGGAGACTGCATTAGAAGTCACTATATATTGTACTGATATAACACTAATCAATGAGGATGCCATTTTTGGAGTATGGTGTGCAGTTTCGGTTGCCTTTAAAAAAGATTCAGAGGATAGAGATCAGGATAATTGGGGAATTAGGTTGTTAGGAAAGACATCCGCAGGTATGTATATATGTTGGAGAAAATACTGAGCGGAGACATGGTAGATACCTTTGAAAAAATGAAAGTTTTAGATATGGTTGAAGTTGGTAAGCTATTTAACCTGGACACTGGAGGACACAAATGCAAAATTCACAAATTTCAAGAAAGTTAGAGATTGAAAAATCTTTCTTGCCACCAGGCTGGTGAGATACATGGAGCAGATTCCCCGATGAAATGATAGATTTGGGCTCAGTTGGCACCTTTAAAAGGGAACTAGATTGATATCTGTTGCGAAAAGGATTGAGGGCTATAGAATTGCTTTCAGGGATTTAAAGGAAGGAGTTTAAGCTTAAATCTTACAAATCCATACCAGCAACAAGGTACCTCACTGGCTGCCAACTTTATTGTATTCATTTACAGGATGTAATGTCACTGACAAATCCAGCATTTATTGCCCATCCCTAATTGCCCTTGAGAAGGTGGTGGTGAACCACCTTCTTGAACCGCTGCAGTCTGTGTGGGGTAGGTACACCCTTGCTGTTAGGAAGGGAGTTCCACAATTTTGGCCCAGCGACAGTGAAGGAACGACGATATAGTTCCAAGTCAGGATGGTGTGCGACTTGGAGGGGAACTTGAAGGTGGTGCCATTCCCATGCATCTGCTGCCCTTGACTTCAAGATAGTAGAGACTGCTGGTTTGGAAGGTGCTGTCGAAGGAGCCTTGGCGAGTTGCTGCAGTGCATCTTGTAGATGGCACAAACTGCAGTCATGGTGCGCTGGTGGGGGAGGGAGTGAATGTTTAAGGTGGTGGAGGCATTGGCTGGAATATATGATTCAGTGAGTATGACGATCAGGCTGATCCTTGAATAGTCTATGGGCCAGCTCTCCCAATGTTAGCACAAACCCCAGATGTTAGTAAGGAGGATCACTGATTGGCCAGCAGCTCTTGGAGGCAGGGCCTTTGTCCTTAAAGGGACAGGGACCCCGGCGCCGGGCAGTTAATTGCTCGAGTGCCATAAAGTGCAGCCGGGGTCCCCCAACAGGCTTGACTTTTGGGCCCAGCATCAAGAGCCCCACTGTATACATAAAATCCAGCCCTTAGTTTCAACACTTCACAGAAGAATCACAGAATTGTTACAGTGCAGAAGGAGGCCATTCAGCCCATTGTGTCTGCACCGGCTCTCAGAAAGAGCATTTCAGCTACTGCCACTCCCCTGCCTTCTCCCCGTAACCCTGCACATTCTTCCGTTTCATATAATACTCTAATTCCCTTTTGAATGCTTCAGTTGAACCTGCCTCCACCATACTCAGGCAGTGCATTCCAGACCCTAACCACTTGTTGCGTGAAAAAGATTTTCCTCATGTCACTGCTGCTTCTCTTACCAATTAGCTTAAATCTGTGCCCTCTTGTTCTCGATCCTTTCACGAGTGTGAACAGTTTCTCACTATCTACACTGTTCATTATTTTGAATACTTCTATCAAATCACCTCTCAGCCTTCTCTTCTCCAAGGAAAACAGTCCTAACTTCTCCAATCTACCTTCATAACTAAAATTCTTCATCCCTGGAACCATTCTCGTGAATCTTTTCTGTAGCCTCTCCAATGCCCTCACATCTTTCCTAAAGTGCAGTGCCCCGGAATTGGACGCAATACTCCAGCTAAGGCTGAAATAGTGTCTTATACAAGTTCAACATAACTTCCTTGCTCTTGTACTCTATGCCCCTATTAATAAAGCATGGGATTCTTTGGCCTCCTTGTCTCGAGAGACAATGGGTAAGCGCCTGGAGGTGGTCAGTGGTTTGTGAAGCAGCGCCTGGAGGTGCTATAAAGGCCAATTCTAGAGTGACAGACTCTTCCACAGGTGCTGCAGATAAAATTGGTTGTCGGGGCTGTTACACAGTTGGCTCTCTCCTTGCGCTTCTGTCTTTTTTCCTGCCAACTGCTAAGTCTCTTCGACTCGCCACACTTTAGCCCCGCCTTTATGGCTGCCCGCCAGCTCTGGCGATCGCTGGCAACTGACTCCCACGACTTGTGATAAATGTCACAGGACTTCATGTCGCGTTTGCAGACGTCTTTAAAGCGGAGACAAGGACGGCCGGTGGGTCTGATACCAGTGACGGGCTCGCTGTACAATGTGTCCTTGGGGATCCTGCCATCTTCCATGCGGCTCACATGGCCAAGCCATCTCAGGCGCCGCAGGCTTAGTAGGGTGTAAATGCTGGGGATGTTGGCTGCCTCGAGGACTTCTGTGTTGGAGATACAGTCCTGCCACCTGATGCCAAGGATTCTCCGGAGGCAGCAAAGATGGAATGAATTGTGACGTCGCTCTTGGCTGACGTACGTTGTCCAGGCCTCGCTGCCGTAGAGCAAGGTACTGAGGACACAGGCTTGATACACTTGGACTTTTGTGTTCTGTGCCAGTGCGCCATTTTCCCACACTCTGTTGCCCAGTCTGGACATAGCAGAGGAAGCCTTCCCCATGCGCTTGTTGAATTCAGCATCGAGAGACAGGTTACTGGTGATAGCTGAGCCTAGGTAGGTGAACTCTTGAACCACTTCCAGAGTGTGGTCGCCGATATTTATGTATGGAGCATTTCTGATGTCCTGTCCCATGATGTTCGTTTTCTTGAGGCTGATGGTTAGGCCAAATTCGGTGCAGGCAGCCGCAATCCTGTCGATGAGTCTCTGCAGACACTCTTCAGTGTGAGATGTTAATGCAGCATCGTCAGCAAAGAAGAGTTCCCTGATGAGGACTTTCTGAACTTTGGTCTTCGTTCTTAGACGGGCAAGGTTGAACAACCTGCCACCTGATCTTGGGTGGAGGAGAATTCCTTCTTCTGAAGACTTGAACGCATGTGAGAGAAGCAGGGAGAAGAAAATCCCAAACAGTGTAGGTGCGAGAACACAGCCCTGTTTCACGCCACTCAGGATAGGAAATGGGTCTGATGAGGCACTGCTATGCTGAATTGTGCCTTTCATATTGTCATGGAATGAGGTGATGATACTTAGTCGCTTTGGTGGGCATCCAATCTTTTCTAGTAGTCTGAAGAGACCACATCTGCTGACGAGGTCAAAGGCTTTGGTGAGATCAATGAAAGCAACGTAGAGGGACATCTGTTGTTCACGGCATTTCTCCTGTAGCTGGCAAAGGGAGAACAGCATGTCAATGGTGGATCTCTCTGCTCGAAAGCCACACTGTGCCTCAGGGTAGACATGCTCAGCCAGCTTCTGGAGCCTGTTTAAAGTGACTCGAGCGAAGACTTTCCCCACTATGCTGAGCAGTGAGATTCCACGGTAGTTGTTGCAGTCACCGGGGTCACACTTGTTCTTATAGAGGGTGATGATATTGGCATCGCGCATGTCCTGTGGTACTGCTCCCTCGTCCCAGCACAGGCAAAGCAGTTCATACAGTGCTGAGAGTATAGCAGGCTTGGCACTCTTGATGATTTCAGGGGTAATGCCGTCCTTCCCAGGGGCTTTTCCGCTGGCTATAGAATCAATGGCATCACTGAGTTCCGATTTTGTTGGCTGTACGTCCAGCTCATCCATGACTGGCAGAGACTGGGCTGCATTGAGGGCGGTCTCAGTGACAACATTGTCCCTGGAGTACAGTTCTAGGTAGTGTTCCACCCAGTGGTCCATTAGCTTGCGTTGGTCAGTGATTGTGTCCCCTGATTTAGATTTGAGGGGGACAATCTTCTTGATGGTTTTTTATTTTATTTAGAGATACAGCACTGAAACAGGCCCTTCGGCCCACTGAGTCTGTGTCGACCAACAACCACCCATTTATACTAATCCTACACTAATCCCATATTCCTACAACATCCCCACCTGTCCCTATATTTCCCTACCACCTACTTCTACTGGGGGCAATTTATAATGGCAAATTTACCTAGCAACTGCAAGTCTTTTGGTGGTGGGAGGAAACCAGAGCACCTGGCGAAAACCCACACAGACACAGGGAGAACTTGCAAACTCCACACAGGCAGTACCCAGAATTGAACCTGGGTCGCTGGAGCTGTGAGGCTGCGGTGCTAACCACTGCGCCACTGTGCCGCCCGTTGGCCCAAAAGCTCTCTTAATGCCATCATACATTCCTCTGTTATTTCCGGTGTCAGAGGCCAGCTGAAAATGACTGCATAGGTGTTGCCAGTAGTCATTTGCACAGCGCCTGGCTGTTCTTTGTGCAGCGTTTCTGGCTGCTTTATGAGCTACGGATGTTAACTCGCTGGGGCTTTCTTGTAGTTCAGCAGTGCAATGCGCTTAGCGGCTATGACAGGTTCCAGTATGCTTTATTAACCGGGCTGTCACCCTGTCCTGCCACCTTCTATGAATTATGCACATATACACACAAGTCCCTCTGTTCCTGCACCCCTTTAGAATTGTACCCTTTGTTTTATATTGTCTCACCATGTTCTTCCTACCAATATGTATCACTTAACATTTCTCCGCATTGAACTTCATCTGCCACCTGTCTGCCCATTCCACCAGCATGTCTATGTCCTTTTGAAGTTCTACACTATCCTCTTCACTGTTCACAATGCTTCCAAGTTTCGTATGCTCCACAAACTTTGAAATTGTACCCTGTACATCAATGTCTATGTCATTAATATGAGCTCTAAGATGAAAAAAATGCATGTTATTTGGGTGAGGTAAACAAAATTCTTTTTAAAATTGTGCAAAAATGACAGGCGGTCAATTTTCACAGATTTGTTTAAACAACATAGCCTATTTCTCTGCTTCATCCTCTGTGAAGATAAATAAAGCTTCATGGATTTAAATATATGTATTTACAATCTGTCTCACTCATTTTGCTTATAATGGCTGGAATTTTACGCCCTGCCGCAGGAGCAGGCTGGAGGTGGTGGTGGTCGTAAAATTGAGTAGGAGGAAGGGGCTGCTGTTCCCGTTGCCTTCCTGTCCCCGCTGCAATTTTATGAGGGTGGCAATGGCGAGAAACAGCCTGCCCACCCCAGGCCAATTAAGGCCCTCTTGTGGCCTCCTCCCGCCACCGCTGATATATTACCAGCAGCAAATGGCTGGATCAAGACTCCCAACAGGCCACTAGGCAAAACCTGGTGGCCTCCTTGCGGGCTGGAGCGGGGCCCCTCTTGATTGGGCACACTTTGCCTCATGGAGGGCCCCCCCACTACCCAACTGCCCTGACTGCACTACATTCCTCCCACAACAGACCACCTTTGCCTCACAGGGCCTGGCCGATTGTCCCCAGCGAGGCTCCACATACTTTTTTTCTGGGGCTGTGTCCCTCTTGTTCTTCCGGGTGGGTGCAGTACCAGCAGTGACTGCCACTCCCGGTGGCGCTGCTGAGACTGAGAGCTGCTGGCCTGCTGATTGGCTGGCAGCTCTTGGAGGTGGGACTTCCTGCCTCAAAGGGGTGGACTTCCTGCCCAAGGCCAATTAAGTGATTGGGCCATGTAAAGTCACAGCGTGGCTTCCAGGCCTGGTGGAGGTAGGCTCATCCCCACCTTTTTGGTTGGTTTGCGGGACCTCCCACCCAACGTAAAATTCCGGCCATAATGTCACACTTCTGATAAAGGCAACTGTTATGATCCCCGTGGAGACCAACAAACCAAAAGAACCAAATTTACCAACCGAACCCAATAAAAAACCCAAATGGACAAGCTTTCACTTTTGTAATTTTATTTGAACATTCAAACCAAAATCAACATAAATTGAACATGAATGAACAGACAAATCACAGTGAATTACAAATTACACATTCACTATCAGACACAACAAAGATGGATCTCACGAATTTACTGAGCAGACCATTCAGCATGTATAGCACCGAATTACAGTCACACAGTTCTTCAAAGCTCTGAAATTTCTCGTGTTGGTCTCCAGATCCTGTCTTCCAAGATGCAGCCACCAATTCCCAACTGACAGCAGTTTGCGTTTAATCCTGAATTCCATAGTTACAGACTTCAATAAAAAATGGCTGACTTCACCAGAACCTTCTTAGTTCTGCTCATGACAGGTTTTTCGGTGTGGATCCACCAGTATTCCCTTTATCCATGCCCTCCAGTGACAACTCTGTGCACTCTTCGGCCGTGTCTGCTTAATCGGTTCCTCTAAATAACAAAAATCACTCCTAGACCCAGTCTTCACTTTCTTCAATCTGCCTGTAAAATGTACTTTCCTGCCATCAGAGCTTCGATGGATCGGTCTCCTTTTTTTCTGGATCCAACCAGTTTTATTTCCCCCAGAAACCTGAAGTTTTCTAGGTTTCAATTTCTGTTAGGACAGTCTGTTCCAGAAAGAACAATCTCTGCAATCAGGGTCAGTGCACCTAACACAACACATCTGTTCAGAGGACAGCTTACACACACTCCCCAGGGTCCTGCAGACCACAGATTTCATAACATATCCTTAATATAATGAACAGAGTGCAACACAGACACCTTTAATACATTGACAAAAGTTACTTATAACAGGTTATTTGAAATGTTCATGACTTGGAGGATTGCAATATTAAATGAGCGTTTAGAACAATTTATAAGTCTGCTGAGTACAAAATCTATAAGAAGGTCAATGCACATAAAATACCTTGATATCTTGAATGTCTTTTTTTCGATCCAAGCTTTATATTTTCTTGTGTAGTTACTTTGATCAAGTCATAAATCCAATAATGCTGAAGAAGCACATATATAAGGATTTTCCAATTTTCCAATTGGCAGTCATTTTTTCCCCAAATAGTTGTCGCTGAAAACATTCAGTTGGTAAAAGCAGTTTGCTGATGGTGGGGATAAAAATTTGCAGCCTTTCTGTTTTGCTCCTGCTGTAACATCAGTGGGAGTGTACTGGAAACTAGATCAGAATCTGGATACACTGAGTCCACGTGTAATGTTAGGAACCATCTTTCCCCTTATGCTTTTTTGGTGCCAGTGTCTATACTGGCAGCAATAGTTTACTAGTTGTTTTGGCAGCATATGTAGCATGGAGTGTCTGATTAAACATTGTTTTCAGCGGTGATAAGGACATTTAAAAGCACCAATTTAAAATAAGAGGTTAATCCTGTTATATACAGTCAGACTTGCGCCCTCAGCAGGGCAAGATTCAAACCATGAGCTTGCATTGTTATCAGACAATGCTTGTGAGAATGATATACTTAGGGAGATCTGTGTGTTAATGTTACTAAATATGTTAAGTTTCTGCTAACATATAATAATTTTGTGCAGTAGCATAAGTAGAGTATTAGTGGCCTTCCAAAATTCCTTCCAGCACTGGACAGATTTATTTCTTGGTTAGAATTGTTTGCTTGTTAAGGGTTGCTTAAGCACAAATTAAAAGTGAGGTAACAGAGAGTCAGCAAATAATAGAGCAGGAGACTTTATATTGAATGATTCAAGCCACATGGCAGAAGGCGTACATCTGTAAATCTTATTTTGTTGGACATGTTGGAGCAAGCAGTGAATCAGGATAAATGGAGTTTTGAGGGAATAGGAGGTGAGCAACCAGGATCATCCAGGACGCCCCAACCAATGCGCTTAACATGAACTACACAGTTACCTCAACTTCATCAAGCAGCAACAAGCTATGTATCACTAAGCATACTGTCTTCTAAGGAAAATGCTCTGGAGTACCAAACAAAGCAACCTTCTTACACCACCCTCATTTCACCAACAAGCAAATTTGAGTTTTGGATGCCACGCCAATCTTTTACATATACTCAGACTCTGTTTCCCAATTCCACGTTTGTTTTTCCACCATTTCTTTTGCTGCAAAAAAGCTTTGGGATAGTTTAGTAACTATTGTTATCCCCATGTGGAGTCACTTATCTTTTAAAGGCTGCATTTGATGACAGTGTCTTTTAAATGACCACATCCCTTTAAATGTGGCCTGTAACCCATTAAAAGCTGATCATGCACCAAATTTCTCCCCTCCCCCATCTATAGGGCTCCAAGCAACAATCCCACTCCATACATGGAGCTCACTTTGAATAGTAAATAGGACCCACCCAGAATATTTAGTAGGGTTAATATTTCCTGAGCTCACTGAGGTTTGGTTTGTCCACCTTAGCCAGGTGACTGGAAAATCTTATTTCACTCATAAAAAGGCTAACACCACCAACCATAACACTTTAAAAAAGTAGAATTTATTTTTACCTATAGTGGAAACTATATCTGTGAGCAGGAAGCCTGTAACACCAACTCAGGTTAAAATATTGGTCATGAGGAATTATGGCTCTCCCTTAATTTTTGAATGTGCATTAGAAATTATCTGTGACAATATTGGCCTGTGAACAGTCATCATTCTCAACAGTTAATCTCTTTTCTTTAACTTACTTGCGCTGTTATCCTTTTTTATTTGTTCTTGGGATGTGAGCATTACTGGCAAGGCCAGTATTTGTTGCCATCTCTAATTATTCTTAAAAAAGTGGTGACCAAAGTACGGAAGTCCTCAATCAGGGAACTCCTCTTTGCTGATGATGCTGCATTAACATCTCACACTGAAGAGTGTCTGCAGAGACTCATCGACAGGATTACGGCTGCCTGCAACGAATTTGGCTTAACCATCAGCCTCAAGAAAACGAACATCATGAGACAGGACATCAGAAATGCTCCATCCATCAATATCGGCGACCACGCTCTGGAAGTGGTTCAAGAATTCACCTACCTAGGCTCAACTATCACCAGTAGCCTGCCTCTCAACAAGCGCATGGGAAAGGCTTCCACTGCTATGTCAAGACTGGCCAAGAGAGTATGGGAAAATAGCACATTGACACGGAACACAAAAGTCCGAGTGTATCAAGACTGTGTTCTCAGTACCTTGCTCTACGGCAGCGAGGCCTGGACAACGTACGTCAGCCAAGAGCGACGTGTCAATTCATCCCATCTTCGCTGCCTCCAGAGAATCCTTGGCATCAGGTGGCAGGACCGTATCTCTAACGCAGAAGTCCTCAAGGTGGCCAACATCCCCAGCATATACACCCTACTGAGCCAGCGGTGCTTGAGATGGCTTGGCCATGTGAGCTGCATGGAAGATGGCAGGATCCCTAAGGACACATTGTACAGCGAGCTCATCACTGGTATCAGACCCACCGGCCGTCCATGTCTCCGCTTTAAAGACGTCTGCAAACACGACATGAAGTCCTGTGACATTGATCACAAGTCGTGGGAGTCAGTTGCCAGTGATCGCCAGAGCTGGCGGGCAGCCATAAAGGCGGGGCTAAAGTGTGGCGAGTCGAAGAGACTTAGCAGTTGGCAGGAAAAAAGACAGAAGCGCAAGGAGAGAGCCAACTGTGTAACAGCCCCGACAACCAATTTTATCTGCAGCACCTGTGGAAGAGTCTGTCACTCTAGAATTGGCCTTTATAGCCACTCCAGGCGCTGCTCCACAAACCACTGACCACCTCCAGGCACTTACCCATTGTCTCTCGAGACAAGGAGGCCAAAGAAGCAGAAGAAGAAGAGAAGAGCGTTACTGGCAAGGCCAGTATTTGTTGCCATCTCTAACAGTTCTTGAAAAAGTGGCGGTGAGCTGCCTTCTTGAACTGCTGCAGTCCATCTGGTGTTTGTACCCACAGTGCTGTTAGTGAGGGAGTTCCAGGATTTTGACCCAGCAATCGTGAAGGAACAGCGATATAGTTCAGGATGGTGTGTGACTTGGAGGGGAACTTGCAGGTGTTCCCATGCCCTTGTCCTTCGAGGTGGTAGAGGTCCTCAGTTTGGAAGGTGCTGTCGAAGAAACCTTGGTGCGTTGCTACAATGCATACTGTAAATGGTACATATTGCTGCCACTATGCATCAGTTGTGAAGGGAGTGAATGTTTAATGTGGTGGATGGGGTGCTGATCAAGCGGCCTGCTTTGTTCTGGATAGTGTCAAGCTCTTGAATGTTGTTGGATCTTCACTCATCCAGTCCAGTGGAGAGTATTCCATCGCACTCCTCACCTTTGCCTTGTAGATGGTGAACTGGCTTTGAAAGTCAGGAGGTGAGTTAATTGCCATAGAATTCCCAGCTTCTGACCAGTTCTTTTAGCCACAGTATTTATATGGCTGGTCCAGCTATGTTTCTGGTCAGTGGTAACCCCCAGGATATTAATGGTGGGGGATTCAGTGGTAGTAATGTTGTTGAACATTAAGGGGAGATGGTTAGATTCTCTCTTGTTTGAGATGGTCATTATCTGGCACTTGTGTGGTGCGAACATTACTTGCCACTTATCAGATCAAGCCTGGATGCTGTCCAGGTCTTGCTGCCCGTGGGCACAGATTGCTTCACTATCTGAGGAGTTGCGAATGGTACTGAACACTTTGTTATCAACAGCGAACATACCCACTTTTTACGTTATGTCGGAGGCAAGGTCATTGATGAAGCAGCTGAAAATGGTTGGACTTAGGACAGTACCCTGAGGACTGCCTGCAGCGATGTCCTGGGGCTGAGATGTTTGGCTTCCAACAACCACAGCCATCTTCCTTTATGCTTCCTAATCCATTCCCATCTTACCAGAACTCCAAATTTGAATCTCTCCAATCAGATTGCCATCCCTGCCACAGTACTGAAACAGCTCTTATCAAAGTCACAAATTCATCCCATGTGACTGCAACAAAGGTAAACTTTCCTGCTCATCCTTCTTAGCCTGTCTGCATATCCTTGGTTCCCTCCTATTTCTGCCCCTCAGTGATATTATCTGAAAGCACAGCATTAGTTTTCACATGTATGCTGATGATACTCAGCTCTACCTCATCACAACTTCTCTCAACTCCTCTATTGTTACTAAATTATCAGACTGCTTATCCAACATTCAATACTGGATGAGTGGAAATTTCTTCCATTTAAATATTGGGAACACTGGAGCATTGTTTTTGGTCCCTGCTCCAAACTCTGTTACCTAGCTACCGACTCTATCCCTCTCCCTGACAACAGTCTGAGATTAAGCCAGTCTGTTCACAATCTTGGTGTCACATTTGACCCCGAGATGAGCTTCCGACCTCATATTCTAGCCATCACTAAGACCACCTATTTCCACCTCCGTAACATCGCCCAACTTCGCCCTGTCTCAGCTCATCTGCTGCTGAAATCCTCATTCATGCCTTTGTTACCTCTAGACTTGACTATTTCAATTCACTCTTGGCTACTCTACCACATTCTACTCTCCATAAACTCTGCTGTCCGTGTCTAAACTCGCACCAAATCCCATTTCCTTATCACCCCTGTGTTCGCTGACCTACATTGGCTCCCGGTCAAACAAAACCTTGATTTTAAAATTGTCAACCTTGTTTTCAAATCCCTCCATGTTTGCATCTCTCCCCATTTCTGTAATCTCCTCCAGCCCCACAAACCTCTGAGATATCAGTGCTCCTCTCATTCTGGCCTCTTGTGCATCCCTGAGTTTAATTGCTCCACTATTGGTGGCTATGCCTTCAGTTGCCTAGGCCCCAAACTTTGGAATTTCCTCCCTACACCTGTCTGCCTCTCCACCTCATTTCCTTCCTTAAGACACTCCTTAGACCTACCTCTTTGACCAAGCTTTTGGTCATCTGACCTCATATCTCCTTTTGTGGCTCAATGCCATGCTTGGTTTTATAATGCTCCTGCGAAGGGCCTTGGGACATTTTATTACTTTGAAGGCACTATATAAATATAAGTTGCTGTTGTTGTTGTTGCTAGGTATGACTCCAGCCAGTGGAGCGTTTTGCTTCTGATTCCCATTGCCTTCAATTTTGCCAGAGCTCCTTGATGCCACGTTCGGTCAAATGATGCCTTGATGTCAAGGGCAGTCACTCGCACCTCACCTCCGGTCTGCTGTAGTTCATGTTGTACGTTAGTTTTTCATTAACTTGTACCTTATTGCATCCAAAGAATTATTTGCTTTCATGTGTTAGCCATTCATTGCTGAGTTTAGTTTAAAGTGCAAAATGCAAACTTGTGGTAATTGTACTGAAAGTAGGGTTACTGACAAAACAACTACTAGAAACTGTAACTAAGTGGTAATACTACCATAGACAGATGTTTCTGGCTTTTAAGTCCATTAATTTCCATAACATACATTATAAATGTTACAGTTTCAAAGCAAAGAGCAAGCTCCCTTGAACCATGTGTTTAGTTTACAGTTGGGACTGGCCTTGGCCATGTAACATTAACCTCTGTTGATTGTAAATTCAGGGAGAAGCAGTGTGGAATGTGTGAATCAAGACCGTTTGCTATATTAAAGCAAATTCTCTCAAATGGATCTTGTTTCAAACAAGATACTTTAATTAATTGTAAACTTTAGAATGAGAAAGTGCATCAAGGATCCTGGAAGCTTTTTAAAAATAATCTTCTCTTTTTCATTTTGTCCCTGCTTCTCTCTCTTTCTTTGTCCTCTATGCCACATGCTGAGGGAGCACACTACGGGTTCGAAAACCTGCTCCAGGTGCCTGCCAGCTGCTCTCTACCCAGCCAATGGAGAGGGTAGTCTTTATTCAATGACACATTCATTTCGTCCTATGAGAAAGAGCCATAGTTGGGATGTCATTGGCTGGGATTTTTCGGGCCCTTTGAGGAAGGGGTTAAAGGTGGGCAGGCTGGCAAAATGGTGTGGGAAGGTGTTGGGTGGCGTGTCCGATGCCTTCTCGCTGCCATGCCATATTTCCAGTGGCGGGAAAGCTGGCAGCCCACCCGCCCAACTGCCCAGAGCCCAATTAAGCCACTTAAGTAGCCAATTGAGGGCCTCTTCCCGCCCCAATGGCATTTTACCAGAGGTGTGGGGTGGGGGGGGGGGGTGCTCTCCGCCATGTGAGGAAACCATCAGATAAACCCTGGCTGCCTCCCAGTAGGTTGCGGGGATGGGCCTCCTTTTTGGGAACTCTTTGGCACAAAGAGGGGTATCCCTGCAGCAATGGCTTCCCTGCAGCAATGGCTGCCCTGCAGCATCAGCACCGCCATCCCGGCACCTCCAGACCCGACTCACATGTTGTGAGGGCACTTCACTGCAGCCTCTTACTCCAGATACAGCCCCAGCGATGGCCATCACTCCTGGTGGTGCTGCTGAGGCTTTGAGCTGGGGGTGGGCTGCCATCCTTAATTGGCTGCCACCCGTAAAATGTGGCCCTACGTCCCAATGCCCGCCAAGTGGAGTTATTCCCTGTTTCCAGCACTAACGGAGGGACCCCTGCCGCCTCCAAAAACCCTGGCCATTGTGTGGGAAATGATAGGAAGGAGTACTTGCATCCTGCCACCTAATTCCATAGGTTGTTGGAGCACAGGGGTAAATCGTGACTTTTTGCAATCGTGCAAAACAGCCAATTGAAATAAAAATTGGGATAGGCGTAAAACTGAGTGATGACTCACTGTTACTCATTTTACATTATTGCACAAAATCAACACCTACCCCACTCTGTGGTGAAAATCATAGGGGTTTTAAGGGAAGTAACATGTTTTGCAACAGGTTGCCAACAAATTTGGCAGTAATATATGCTTAATATGGAGGCAGTGCACAAATATAAGACACCCTTTGTAATATACAAGAATAAATCTAATGTCTTTACCCTCACACTGCACTGTGCAAAAGTTTCAAATTGAGGGAAATGGCTTCCGAAAGCAAATGATTCACTCAATCAGTGCAAAGGATTACATTTGAAGACATTTATATTCCTTAGACAATCACAAGCTTCAGCAGGTTTGAGTTAGTGTGTGGAAAACGTTTTACCAAACTTTAACAAATGAGTATCTCAGAATGTCTGTGTACGCGGTAAATCTTAAACACATGAAATTCTTTCAGCACAATTCATCATTACAGTTTCTGCTGCTTAACAAGAGCAACAGAAAATGCAAACAGAACATATTGTACAAATCGATGTCAGATGTGTCAATTAGAAGGTAATTCTGAGATGTGATTGTTGTGCAAATGTACTTTTATGCGTAACTGATGGGAACAAATTAGTTCCAGTTAAATATTACACATAACATGTAAAACCATAGAACCATAGAAAAATTACAGCACAGAAGGAGGCCATTCAGCTCGTGTGTCCATGCCGGCCGAGAAAAGATTATTATAAGATTCTTTCCCAATATTCTTAAACTCCTGTATGTAAAGAATACTTCTATTTTAAACAACGGTTCCCCAATGACTGTGAGATGGATATTTTCTGAGAAATTATGCTCTACTGCTCCTGCGATTTATCAAGCAGCACTTTCTCAGGAAACAATAACATTTGCAATCACATTTGTGATGGGGAGCTACCAATCACATTGTGAACTGGCACCAGCAGAAAATGGTGACCCTTACCACTCATACAATATGAGCCCTGAACCCTGAGTGCCACACACAAAATGAAAACTGTGCCAAACTTCATTAGTCTCTAGGGAGGTAGTGCTGTTTGCAGAACTCATTCATTTTCCAAAATATAAATCTGACTGTGGCTTCAGAGTACCTGGGTCATCCACAATTAGTCTGGAGTTCTAGTTGTTTGGTAAACAAAAAACGGATGCAAATGCAATGGACTCCTGTATGGATTTGTAAGTAAGTAAAATCATACAACCATAGATATTTATGCCATTTGGTCCATCATGTCTGTCTGTCTCTTTGCTAGAGCAATCTGCAACTAACCCCACTGTCCCCAACTCTCTCCCTATCTTCTTCTGCTTCAAATATATACTCTTTCCTTAAAAAATGCAATGATCTTTACCTACTCCATTCCCTGTAGAAAAGTATTCCATGGAATAACAACTCACTGTCTAAAGACATTTCTCTCACCCTCCCTCCTCACTCCCAGTGCCAATTTTAAATTTTCACTGACACCCCAGTCAGGGAAAATAATCTTTCTTTATAAATGCTCTCAAAATTTTTCATTTAAAAAAAAACTCTATTAAATTTTCTCTTAGCCTCCTCCACTTCAGTGGAAATAGTCCCAGTATCACAAAATTCTCCTCATTACTATAGTTTCTCATCTATGATATCATTCTGCTGAATCAACACGGTTACTTCCTATTGCTTTCATAAGTGTTTTATCATAGGATGCTCAGAACTGCACACAGTACTTTAACTGTGGCCTAGTGTTATCTTGAGGCAGGTTGGTTAGTTCAGTTGGCTAGCATGTGATGCAGACAGACATCAACAGCATGGGTTCAATCCCTATACTGGCTGTGGTAGTTCATGGAGGCCTGCCTTGACTTGCCTTGCTCCATGCTTGAGGAATGGTGCCCCTCAAGCTGTATATTACAACCTGTCTCTCTCTAATGGAGAGAGATTCCTTTGAGACTACAGCTAGAATAACATCAGCTATTGTCCTGAACAAGTTTACAATTACTGCTTTGCTCTTGCACTCAACACCCTTATTAATGCAAACCAGAATACTATTAGCCTCTTTATGACTTTATCTATCTGCTTTTGCCTTATGGAAAACCACCCATTTTCAGGTTCTCAGATTAAAATTGTAAAAGAGTAAAATTGGGCAGTGTGACCATAATTCTGCCCACAAAAATAGAGTCATAGAGTCATAAAATGGTCAGCATTACTGCCTGCCATTCGTACATCCCATGGCACCTAAATAGGGGGGAGTTGACTGTGACCAAGCTGTCCTTATAATTTCTCCCAATTAGCATTTCTAACAATATGATCTGTTACGACCAGGTGAGAAAGGTGTTTAGGGGTCTTTTGCTGTCTTCACCTGGTCTTATTGTAATTTTAAACACACTCTGTTTTGAGCTCCCCCTTTGTGAATCCTTGTTCACAGCTTTCCAAGTATAAGGCAAAGAAATGAGCATAAACAGGCTTTCTTAGGTTTAAAGAAGGAAAGTGAAATTTATTAAACCTTAAACTTAAATTCTAATACGGTTAATGCCTATGGATAGATGACGCGCCCACGCTAGCATGCACACGTGATGCACACATGCAGATAGGGACAGAAAAGAAGAGAGGGAAATATAAGGTGAAAGATTTGAGGCAGTCTCTGAAGGGGGTTTCTGGTTACTGTTTCTGTGGTTCAACCTCACTGTAGAGTCTTTGATTGTAGGCAGCTCTTACTTTTCGATGGAGCCCAGTATTCTTCTTAAACCTTTAGAACATTACAGCGCAGTACAGGCCCTTCGGCCCTTGATGTTGAGCCGACCTGTGAAACCATCTGACCTACACTATTCCATTTTCATCCATATGTCTATCCAATGACCACTTAAATGCCCTTAAAGTTGGCGAGTCTACTACTGTTGCAGGCAGGGCGTTCCACGCCCCTACTACTCTCTGAGTAAAGAAACTACCTCTAACATCTGTCCTATATCTATCACCCCTCAACTTAAAGCTATGTCCCCTCGTGTTTGCCATCACCATCCGAGGAAAAAGACTCTCACTATCCACCCTATCTAACCCTCTGATTATCTTATATGTATCTTGTTCAACATGGGAGACTTTTCTCTCTTTGAGATTCACGTGTCTACAATGGTTTCTGAAGCTGGTGAGAGCAAGATGAGAGCAGACAGGAGAGAGATGTTTTCAAACCAGGAGCCAGGAGCTTTCTGATTTCTTCCCCTGTTTTCTCCAATTTAAAACTCTCAGTTCAAACCTCTGTAATAGCCAGTTAGTCATGTGACTAAAACTGGTCTGACCACTTCTTCTGTATATTGGGGGAGCAGTGACTGGGTCCCCATTGTTCCAACGCTGTCTGTTACTATGCAAATGTCTTTCCAGTCAGGGGCTTGCAATTTTAAGTTTTAATGTTCATGTGGCGAAATAATGTCTCAGTCTTGACAGGTGGGGGGGCGTGCCTGACAGATATAACACTACTATATGAGAGGGTCGAAACAAATAGGTTCATTGTCACTCTCATGAGAGACAGTTATCACTTCTTGCAGCTTACTGGTGATGCGCACAGGCTTAGAGGTGCTACTGGTCAATATGATAACAGACTGAATAGTCTAGTCAAGCCTTGGATGATCTGTTAAACTGTTGTGCTAAAGCTGAAACGTAAAACATTTATTGAAGCAGGGTTAGCTGCCATACCAGAAGCCACTAATAGTCCCTTCCTTTTGCTTCCTTGGGGATCTTCTGAACTGCTACTCTTTCCAAGGTGTTTTTCATGGCATGAGAAACTTCTAACAATATCTTGCAGATGTGTATATTGGACACCTCCCATTTGTCCATCATCTCAATCAAAGATGGGGAAACCCATGCTAAGACATTGATGATACTGAATCGTAGGCCCCAATTTTAATTCCTTTCACCTGACAGAGTGGGCAGTTAAAATACGGGCAGCAACTTACCCACTTTGAGCCCACTGCCTTCCTGGCATGTCCCATTGTTAAAGTTCTCTTTTGAGCAGCTGAGCAGGATACCCGCAAAAAGGCAGTGGGGTCTTTCTTTAAATATGAAGGTTAGGTCCTGGTGATGTAATCGGGACATGACTGCAATTTATGTCACATGCCTGAGTGGGAGAGCAGTGGCAGCTGCCCCATTAGGCCCAACCTGCCGAAAAATGGATTGTGAGCCAGAAGAGGCCCAGGCAAATCAGTTTTAAGACATTTTTTAGGTTTGCTTGTGAGCTAGGATTACTCTTGCTCTTCTCTGGGGCCTCCCTTTACCTGATCGCCGCCCCCTGCAGCGCCCCCATCATCACCCACTCCTCTATACTTAACTGACTCTCAGGGACCATTCCTGCCTCCTGCTGCCTGAACTCCTGTGCCTGCCAGCTGGCAAGTTAATGAATTTGACATGGTTCGGGCAAGAGGCCAACAACATTTATTGAGCTGCTCCCACTCACCACCCCCAGTCCTGGTTAAAATCGAGGCTATAGCTCTGCTCTGAATTCTGGATTCCTTGGCTCCTTAACCAAGGGCGGTCATTTTTATGCCCCCATATTGTAAATCCACAGTATACCATTGCTTTTGTTTACTTATCCTTTTACTGTTTAATAAATCAGTTTTTTATAACCTAAGCCATTGACTAATTCCAAAGTTGAGGAAGATCATATGATGAAATCAAAATACAATAATTTTCGGTCTGATTCGTAAGGTTTGCTACAAATTACCTATATATTACGCCAGTATCATACTGCTTATGATACTGTTATCTAAACTTGTGCCTATCACCACATTCCAGGCCACAGGAGGCAAAGGTTCACTGATGGAAGTGACCTGAGATGCTGAACTCGAACAAATTATCTAAAGTGAAAACCCCAAAATGTATTAAGGGATACAATAAGAAGTTTGGGTTAAGAGCACCTAAAATTTGAAGAGCTTAATGGACCTGGTCCCAAAGCTCCTATGTTCAGAGAAAAAAATACTGTCACCTAGTTCTTGTTTCCTGTTTACTGGATTTTATCAATTGCCATGTGAAATAAATAAACAAATGTTTTCCCTGGAATAAAATTATCCTAGCAGCAAATTGTGTCAACGCAACTTATAAATATAAATTCATTGTGAACATTGTCCCAGCACTAGCATCAGGGAACAGCATCACTGCTACATGGAGGAGGCTGGAAATAAGATTTGGGGCATGTCTTGCTTTAATTTTTTATAAACATTTGCAGACCTGGCCCAGATCAGTCCATGATAGTTTTAAGTTTGCAGTTTGATTTATTTTTAGATTTGAAATGCATTTCTATTAAACCAGGACTCTACACAAGTTGTTACTTTGAATTTTTTCTATCTTTCATTTACAAACAAAAGAACAATCACTTTATTGGCAAAGTTTTGTTCTATAATGGAAATGATGTACATTTGCAAAGCTGCAAGAGGCGTATACTCCAAAGGGTAAACAGCCACAGTCTATTGTTTATAACTGGGAGAATGACTAATGTATACACGCCCTATACACTGTTAGCTCAAATGAAAATAATGCACATACTGGACATATAACTTCTTGACAGCCAGCTGCAGATTATGTCTGAATAAACCGGCAGCAATGATATTATATTCATTAATCCTTTATCGTGTGCCAAGGGTGTGGAATGTAAAACCAGCTGGGTTCTACTCTCACAGCTGTTGCCAGCATGACATACCCCATACTAAGGTTTTCCATTATGATTTTCCTTCAGCTTTTAAAGACTCTAAAGGTGTTATTCAATAGTTTTAAATGGTTTCAGACTACTCTAAGCCCCAGCATAAAATTGAAATGATGTATGCTATAAACAATAGGAAATCAGACAATGGCTTTGGGCTTTAATCCAGTTTTAATGGTGGCTGTGAACTATTTCAGTGCTAGAGGAAACAGAAACTTCAGAAAAAACACTCACAGATAGGCTGAGAAAGTGAAAAGAAGAAAGGACACCAAACCCACATGGAATTCATAAAAAGCTGCTTAAAGAAGTACATGTAGAATTGGTCATGTCCTTGCCAGTACCTTTATGTAATCACTAGAATTGCGAATGGTGCTCAAGAATTGGAAAATGACTAACATAACACTACTCATTAACAAAAGCTTAGGGTTGACCCAATAAATTAAAGGCCAATAAGCCTAGCACCTTTGTGGGTAAAATATTAAAAGGTTTCCTGAAGGAGAGGATAATGAAAGGTGTAGACAGTGTGGTGTGATAACAGAGTCTTGGCAAATAATTTACTGGGATTCTTTGACAATTAAAATACTGTGGATATGATCTATTTAGATTCAAGCAACACTTTTGATACCATGAATACAAGCAATTAGTTCAAAAGGTAAGAAGGGATGGAAAAGGAGGCAAACTTGGGTAAATCAGAGAAGGCAAAGGGTCGTAATGAGTAGAAAGCAAAGGGTAATTGTGAACTGAAATGTGTCGATATGACAAGGGGTCACGACCTAGGTGCCCTAGGGATCAATGCTGGAGCTTTTGTTCTTTATAGTGTATAAAATGACTTGGAACTCAGGACAAAAATTAAGCTGCCTAAGTTTGTGAATTGGGGAGGTGGGGTGGTGGGGGGGGGGGGGGGGGGGGGGGTGGGGTGGTGGGGGGAAGTGTCGGAAGGGGAAGATTTCAAATATAGAGAAGCAAACCAAATCACAATAAAAGGGATTTAGATAGATTGGACAGGTTGGCAATACATTTAATGTAGACAAATACACAAGCCTTGATTTTAACAAGGCATGAAACAACACAGGTGGTAAGTCCCGCGACATAGTCGGCAGGAGGCTCGGGCAATTTTACTTTCTATGCTTCATTTCCATTCAACTAATAGGCTGCCCTTCCAATTGTAATAGGAATCAGGCCAATTTCAGCACTCCTCCCAAAGCCTATTTAAAGTGAGGATGCATCTCTTAAACTTAAGAACATAAGAAATAGGAACAGGAGTAGATCATTTGACCCCTTGAGCCTGCTCCGCCATTCAATATGATCATGGCTGATCTTCTGCTTCAACTTCACTTTCCAGCCTACTCCTTATATCCTTTGATTCCCTGAGAGACCAAAAATCTATTGATCTCAGTCTTGAATATACTCAATAATGAAACATCCCCAACCCACTGGGGTAGACAATTCCAAAAATTCACACTCTCTGGGTGAAGAAGTTTCTCCTCATCTCAATCCTAAATGATCAACCCCTTATCCTGAGGATATGCCCCCGTGTTCGAGATTCCCCAGCCAGGGGAAACAACCTCTCAGTGTCTACCCTGTCAAGCACCTTCAGAATCTTATATGTTTCAGTGAGATCACCTCTCATTCTTCCATCCTCCAGAGAATATAGACTCAATTTACTCAGCCTTTTATCATAGGACAACCCTCTCATCTCAGGAACGAATCTAGTGAAACTTCACTGTACCACCTCCAATGCAAGTATATCCTCATTTAAATACGGAGACCAAAACTGCACACAGTACTCCAGGTGTGATCTCACCAAAGCCCTATACAATTGCAGCAAGTCTTCCTTATTCTTGTACTCCAATCCCCTTGCTATATTCTTGAACTCCAATCCTCTTGTGGATGCATCACAGTGACTCCTAGCATTAAAGGAAAGACCAGAGTTTTCTATAGACATATAAATAGTAAAAGGGTGGTAAAAAGAGTGGGCCGATTAAGGATCAAAAATGGGATTAAATGAATAATTTGCATCTGTCTTTACCAAGGAAGAAGAAACAACCCAGGCAATGGTGAAAGAGGAGGTAATTCAGACACCGGAAGGGTTTAAAATTGATGAAGAGGATGTATTAGATAGGCTGTACTTAAAGTGGATAAAGCATGAGGACCGGAGGAGATGCATCCAAGGATACTGAGGGAAGTGAGAGTGGACATTGCAGAGGCACTGGCCATAATTTTTCAGTCTTCCTTAGACTCAGGGGTTGTGCCAGAGGACTGGAGAATTGCAAACGTTACACCCTTTTTCAAGAAAGAGTGTAAAGATAAGCCCAGCAACTACAGGCTAATCAGTTTAACTTCAGTGGTGGGGAAATTTTCTAGAAAAAATAATTCGGGACAAAATTAATAGTTGCATGGACAAATACGGGTTAATTAAGGAAAGCCAGCATGGATTTCTGAAGGAAAAATCATGTTTAACTAACTTGCTGGAGTTTTTTGAGGAGATAACAAAGAGGGTTGATGAGGGAAATTCTGTTGATGTGGTGTACATGGACTTTCAAAAGGCATTTGATACAATGCCACACAACGGACTTGTGATCAAACTTGTAGCTCATGGAATAAAAGGGATGGTAGAAACACAGATACAAAATTGGCTGAGTGACAGGAAACAAAGAGTAGTGGTTAATGGATGTTTTTTGGGCTGGAGGAAGGCTTGTAGTGGAGTTCCCCAGGGATCAGTGTTGGGACCCTTGCTTTTCCTGATATATATTAATGCCCTGGACCCTGCTGTACAGGGCACAATTTCAAAGTTTGCAGATGATACGAAACTTGGAAGCATTGTGAACTGTGAGGAGGATAGTGTAGAACTTCAAAAGGACATAGACAAGTTGGTGGAATGGGCAGACAGGTGGCAGATGAAATTCAATGCAGAGAAATGTGAAGTGATTCATTTTGGGAGGAAGAACATGAAGAGACAATATAAAATAAAGGATACAATTCTAAAGTGGGTGCAGGAGCAGAGGGACCTGTGTGTATATGTGCATAAGTCATTGAAGGTGGCAGGATAGGTTGAGAGAGCGGTTTATAAAGCATACAGTATCCCGGGCTTTATTAATAGGGGCATAGAGTACAAGAGCAAGGAAGTTATGTTGAACTTATATAAGACACTAGTTCGGCCTCAGCTGGAGTATTGCGTCCAGTTCTGGGCGCTGCACTTGAGGAAAGATGTAAGGGCATTAGAGAGAGTACAGAAAAGATTCACAAGAATGGTTCCAGGGATGAAGAACTTCAGTTATGAAGATAGATTGGAGAAGTTAGGACTATTTTCCTTGGAGAAAAGAAGGCTGAGAGGTGATTTGATAGAGTTACTTGAAATCATGAGGTGTCTGGACAGAGTAGATAGAGAGAAACTGTTCACACTCATCAAAGGATCAAGATCGAGAGGGCACAGATTTAAAGTATTTGGTAAGAGAAGCAAAAGTGACATGAGGAAATACTTTTTCAAGCAGAAAATGGTTAGGGTCTGGAATGCGCTCCCTGAGAGTGTTTAGTTTAGAGATACAGCACTGAAACAGGCCCTTCAGCCCACCCATTTATACTAATCCTACACTAATCCCATATTCCTACCACATCCCTGCCTGTTCCTATATTTCCCTCCCACCTACCTATACTAGGGGCAATTTGTAATGGCCAATTTACCTACCAACCTGCAAGTCTTTTGGCTTGTGGGAGGAAACCGGAGCACCCGGAGAAAACCCACGCAGACACAGGGAGAACTTGCAAACTCCATACAGGCAGTACTCAGAATTGAACCTAGGTCGCTGGAGCTGTGAGGTTGCGGTGCTAACCACTGCGCCACTGTGGTGGAGGCAGGTTCAATTGAGGCATTCAAAAGGGTATTAGACTGTTATATGAAATGGAAGAATGTGCAGGGATTACAGGGAGAAGGCAGGGAAATGGAACTGAGGGAATTGCTCTTTCGGAGAACCAGGACAGACACAATGGACTGAATGGCCTCCTTCTACACTGTAACAATTCTGTGATTCTGTAAAGGCTAAAATGCCATTTGCCTTCCTAATTGCTTGCTATACCTGCATACTAACTTTCTGTGTTCCTTGTATGAGCACACCCAAGTCTGTCTGAGCATATTTAGAATTTTCCCACCTTTTAAAAAATATTCTGCTTTTTTATTCTTATGACCAAAGTGAATAGCCTCACACTTCCCCACATTATACTCCAACTGCCACCTTGTTGCCAACTCACTTAACCTGTCTTTGCAGCCTCTTTGTGTCCTTCTCACTGCCTACATTCTCACCTAACTTTGTATTGTCAGCAAACTTAGACACATTACTCTCAGTCTCTTTGTCTAAGTCATCAATATAGATTGTAAACAGCTGAGGCCCCAGCACTGATCCTTGCGGCACTCCACTGGTTGCTGCCTACCTACTTGAAAATGCCCTGTTTATCCCTACTCTCTCCTTCCTGTCCATTGACCAATCCTCTAGCCATACTAATGTATTACCCCAACTCCATGAGCCTTTATCTTGCATATTAACCATTTGTGTGGCCTCTTATCGAATACCTTTTGGAAATGCAAGTATGATACATCTACTGTCTCCCATTTATCTACCCAATGAGATACATCCTCAAAAACTCTAATAAATTTGTCAAATATGATTTTCTTTTCATTAACAAGGTTAAATCAAGGTTGAGAAAGATTGTGGCAGCACAGATGATTAAAAAGGTTCGCCCCACACTTCTGATACCTCCGCAGAGGCCCTATTGGAGGAAGTGAGGGCTAGGACAGAGCAACTATTTCCCAGAAGTGATAGGAGTATTCCCAAAGGCACAGGCCTGAAAAAGGTGACTGAAAGGTCAGTGTCACCAGCAGTACTCCCAGAATCTGGGTTAATGCAGAAAGATGTTCAATGACCAAAGCAGCTAGGTTGAGCACAGCACTTCAAATGGTATGTTGGCCCTCATAGCGAGAGGATTCGAGTAAAGGAGCAAAGATGTCATGCTGCAATTATACAAGGCCTTGGTGAGACCACATCTGGAGTATTGTGTGCAGTTTTGGTCTCCATATCTAATGCACACTTTCAAATGCACATGGGATACAGGGTAACTTGATAAGGTGGATTCAAAATTGGCTTAGCTGTCGGAGACAGAGAGTGATGACAGACAGCTGTTTTAGTGATTGGAAGCCAGTGTCCAGTGGCGTACCACAGGGATCTGTGCTGGGTCCCCTATTGTTTGTCATTTATGTAAACGACATAGATGACTATGTGGGGGGTAGGATCAGTAAGTTCGCAGATGACACAAAGATTGGCCGAGTGGTTAACAGTGAGGTTGAGTGTCTTGGGTTTCAGGAAGATATAGATGGGATGGTCAAATGGGCAGAAAAGTGGCAGATGGAATTTAACCCTGAAAAGTGTGAGGTGATACACTTTGGAAGGAGTAATGTGACATGGAAGTATTCAATGAATGGCCTGACACTGGGAAGTTCTGAGGAACAAAGGGACCTTGGCGTGTTTGTCCATAGATTTCTGAAGGCAGAAGGGCAGGTTAATAGTGTGGTGAAAAAGGCATATGGGACACTTGCCTTTATCAATCAAGGCATAGATTATAAAGGCAGAGAGGTCATGTTGGAGTTGTATAGAACTTTGGTAAGGTCACAGCTAGAGTACTGTGTGCAATTCTGGTCGCCACATTTTAGGAAGGATGTGATTGCACTGGAGGGGGTGCAGAGGTGATTCACCAGGATGTTGCCTGAGATGGACCATTTAAGCTATGAAGAAAGGTTGGATAGGCTTGGGTTGTTTTCACTGGAGCAGAGAAGTCTGAGGGGTGACCTGATCGAGGTGTACAATATTATGAGGGGCATGGACAGGGTGGATAGGGAGCTGCTGTTCCCCTTAGTTGAAGGGTCAGTTACTAGGGGACACAAGTTTAAGGTGAGGGGCAGGAGGTTTAAGGGGGATTTGAGGAAGAACTTTTTTACCCAGAGGGTGGTGACAGTCTGGAATGCACTGCCTGGGACGGTGGTAGAGGCAGGTTGCCTCACATCCTTTAAAAAGTATCTGGATGAGCACTTGGCATGTCATAACATTCAAGTCTATGGGCCAAGTGCTGGCAAATGGGATTAGGTAGACAGGTCAGGTGTCTTTAATGCATCGGTGCAGACTCGATGGGCCAAAGAGCCTCTTCTGCGCTGTATTATTCTGTGATTCTGTGATTATCTAAGGAAGGATGTTCTTGCTACGGAGGGAGTGCAGCGAAGGTTCACCAGACTGATTCCTGGGATGGCAGGACTGACGTATGAAGAGAGATTGGGTCGATTAAGCTTGTATTTGCTGGAGTTTAGAAGAATGAGAGGGGATCTCATAGAAAACTACAAAATTCTAGCAGGACTGGACAGACTAGATGCAGGAAGGATGTTCCCGATGGAGGGGGAGTCCAGGACCAGGGATCACAGTCCAAGGATAAGGGGTAAGCCATTTAGGACTGAGATGAGGAGAGATTTCTTCACCCAGAGAGTGGTGAACCTGTGGAATTCTCTACCACAGAAAGCAGTTGAGGCCAAATCATTAAATATATTCAAGAAAGAGTTAGATATAGTTCTCAGGGCTAAAGGGATCAAGGGATATGGGGAGAAAGCAGGAACAGGGCACTGTGTTTGGCTGATCAGCTATGATCGTATTGAATGACAGTGCAGGCTCAAGGGCCAAATGGCCTACTCTTGCTCCTATTTTTCTGTTTCTATGTTTCATCTCTCCAGATCTCTCAACAACACCTTACAATATTCCCTTCAGCCACCCCACCACCACTCTAAGCATTAACCACACCTCTATGACACCACGAGGAAAGCCTGCCACTGCTGCAGAGCCTGAGCTCTCTAAAGGCCTGCTACCCAATGGGACCCAACGACATGTGCCGGGTTCGGGTTGGATCGGGTTGCACTTTCGGGTCCGACATTTGGGCTCCGGTCGGGTTTCCTTTGCAGACCTTTACAGCTCTCTCATGTTACATAGAAACATAGAAAATAGGAGCAAAAGTAGGCCATTTGGCCTTTCGAGCCTGCTCCGCTATTCATTATGATCATGGCTGATCATCCAACTCAGTAGCCTATTCCGGCTTTCGCCCCCTACCCTTTGATCCCTTTAGATCCAAGAACTATATCTAACTCCTCTTTAAAAACATTCAATGTTTTGGCCTCAACTGCTTTCTGTGGTAGCGAATTCCACAGGTTCACCACTCTCTGGATGAAGAAATTTCTCCTCATCTCAGGTTGAAAGGTTTACCCCATTTCCTTAGACTATGACCCCTGGTTCTGAACTCCCCCACCATCGGGAACATCCTTCCTGCATCTACCCTGTCAAGTCCTGTTAGAATTTTACGGGTTTCTATGAGATTCCCCCCTCACTCTTCTGAACTCCAGCCAATATAATCCTAACCGACTCAATCTCTCCTCATATGTCAGTCTTGCCATCCCAGGAATCAGTCTGGTTAACCTTCGCTGCACTCCCTCTACAGCAAGAACATCCTTCCTCAGATAAGGAGACCAAAACTGCACATAATATTCCAGGTGTGGCCTCACCAAGGCCCTGTATAATTGCAGCAAGACATCCCTACTTCTGTACTCGAATCCTCTCGCTATGTTGACTGATGATGTCAATGGAGTATGTGATGTACTGCTCAGCCCTGGCAAATAGAGCATTGGTGACCTGCTTAATTCAGCTGTGTACTGCAGACTGGGAGATGCAACTGTTGCTGGTGGCATTGACTGGAAGGAGCCAGTGGCAAAGCAGTTAAGGGTGGAGGTGAGTTTGACAGACTCTGCAAAGCATGGCTCTCTAGCCCACAAGGCAGCAGGTCCTTTTGCAACAGTCTGTAAGGAGAAGGGGAGTCTGCTAATGCACATAGATCTAAGAAACTAACTCTTGGCCTTTCCACTGTGTGGGCTGGGTATAGCCTCCTACAAGCATCTCCTTTTCCTGCTCTCTTCAGAGATGCCCACCTCTTGGTTGAAGCTTCTGCTGTTCCACTTCCTCCAAATGAAGCAATAATGGCATCCATGAGAAACACAAAAAGCTTAGTCATAGTCATACAGCACTGAAACAGGCCCTTCGGCCCACCGAGTCTGTGCCAACCAACAACCACCCATTTATACTAATCCTACATTAATCCCATATTCTCGACCACATCCCCACTATTCTCCTACCTACACTACGGGCAATTTACAATGACCAATTTACCTATCAACCTGCAAGTCTTTGGCTGTGGGAGGAAACCGGAGCACCCGGCAGAAACCCACGCAGTCACAGGGAGAACTTACAAACTCCGCACAGGCAGTTCCCAGAATCGAACCTGGGTCGCTGGAGCTGTGAGGCTTTGCCGCCCCACAGCTTACTGAGTGTGATAAGACTACTGCTTAGTGCTTGTTTAAACAGCTTTGCCTATGAGAAACCAAGCCACCAGGTTTTACTGGTGGGTCAGGCACTGGTTTTAACATCTATGATAGGGAAAGTTTTAGAGTGTTTAATTAAAGATGAAATTACCACATATCTAGTTTAAAAAAACTAATAGAATTCTTTGAGGAGGTTGCAAACATGGTTGATGGAGGGAATTGCCTGAATTTTAAGGAAGCCTTTGAAAAGGTATCAGATGGAAGAGTATTAGAGAAAATTGAGAGGTATGGAATTACAAGACAACAGAAAACTGGTTTAATATTAGTTAAATGGAGGAAACAGAGCATAGAAATTAAAGGCTATTTTTCAGACCATTGAAAGTGGGTCGTGGTATCCGACAGAGTCCACTTTTGGTGTCAATTCTGCTTACTGTGTATATCAATGATTTGGATGTAGGTCTAGGCAAAGTGATGATGTTTCCAGATGATGCCAAAATAAGAGGTGTAGTTAATTCTTTAGAAGATCAAAAGAAGCTGCAAAGGGATATTGACTGGGCTAAAAAGTTGCCGATGGAATTCAATATCAATCTGAGGTGATACATTTTGGTTGAAAAAGAACAGCAGTAATCATGCTCAGAATGGATGTAGATTTGATGTTGTGGAAGAGCAGAGGGATTAGAATATTCAATGTTTTATCACAAGAAGTGTAGAATGTACAGCCAAGAAGAAATGATGCACCTATATGAAATCTTAATAAGACCTCAGATAGTGAACTGTATGCAGTATAGGGTTCTACACAATAAGAACAGTATTGAGACTTTAGAGGGGGTGCACACAGATTCACTAGGATGCTGTCTCATATGAGAAAATTTATATATGAGGAACAATATGACTATTGTGGATTTTTTTGTCACAACAATGCAGATTACATATAATAGAAATGTTTTAAACAATGAAAGGATGGGTCAGGGTAGACAGAAGCAGACTGTTTCCAGTGGTAGGGAAGCATTAAATGAAAGACCATAGATACAAGATTAAATGTAAGAGATTTAGAACTGAGAAAAAGAGAAACTTCTTTACACCAAGAGTTATGAAGCTGTCAAATTCATTGCCAAAGTTAGTGGTTAAAGCAGAAACTGTCAAGTTTCAGGATTAGATTGGATAAACGGATGAAAAGGAGATAAAGGGCTTTGGGAACAGGGTGGAAAAATATGGTTAGATCTATTTGCTCGTGTGGAGGGTAAACACCAACACAGATAGGTTAAGCCGAAAGACCCTTTTCCATGTTGTAGCTTCTATAATGAAGTGTTGGTTTACACCGTCTTCTCCTCACCTTCATTGAATAATGTTAGCGTACAGTTCCAGCAGTCCTCTGTTAACATCATTCAAGCGGCTGTTCATCTTGATTGAGCCCACACTTGAAGCATCAGCAGGATATTTGACTGTGAAGGACATCAGGGCCAAGCCCCCATGTCCCATCCAACATCCATATAAGCCTGCTTTCCAAGGGTTACTTCTTTGTAATATCCTCCTGAAAATCTACATAACTCCAACTTCAGGCTGTTGTGCATCTGCCCTCCTCTCCCAACCCTCCCCACCACTATCCACCTCCTTGTTCCCTACCATTAGCAGCCATGCCTTCAAATGCCCAGGCCTCACACTCTGAAATTCTCTCCCTAACACATTTGCCTCATCACTTCAATCTCCCCCTTTGTATAAATTGGGTCTATACTCTCTGGAGTTTAGAAGGATATGAGGTGATCTCATTGAAACATACAAGATTCTGAAGGCCCTTGACAAGGTAGATACTGAGAGGTTGTTTCCCCTGGCTGGCGAATCTAGAACAAGCGGGCACATCTGAGGGTAAGGGGCTGATCATTTAGGACTGAGATGAGGAGAGATTTCTTCACTCAAAGCGTTGTGAATCTTTGGACTTCTCTGTCCCAGTGGGTAGTGGATGCTCCATCGTTAAATATATTTAAGGCTGAGACAGATTTTTAGTCTTTCAGTGAATCAAGGGATATAAGGAGAGGACAGAAAAGTGGAGTTAAGGCCAAAGATTAGCCATGATCATATTAAATGGCAGAGCAGCCTTGAGAGGCCATAACGTCCACTCCTGCTCCGATTTCTTACAGTCTTAAGATCCTCCTCAAAAGTGTTGTCCAATAGAAATCATTGCCAAGTCACAGGCATGGCTACGATGACACCATTTTAACCTCAGGTACTAATTTTAGCAAAAAAAGCTTACACACAACAGAGGTAGGCGTACTTCACCTTTATGTTTACTTAAAACACAGTTACCACCATTCAGTGCAAAACTTTATAATTATTTCCTTTCATCAAAGTTTGCATTTCTGGCATAACTTGATGCCACAGACACAGAACATCTTAATGCAGGTTCTAGGTTTTTGTCTGGCAGTTGTGAGGGGTAGCTTAACTTTCCCAGGGTGATTGCTGATAACATTGACTCACACAACAAGACATGCCAGACCTGCCCATGCTCTCAATCCACAATATGGTTGGATGCTGCTTGCCCTTTGACATGATGTGCCCTACTGGAGCTTCTCATTATAGGTTGACTTCTGCTGGTCTGAGTGGTTATTCCAATTGATCATGTGGACCACAATGACAGCATTCTTCTCCATACAATATTGTTTGTGTTTCCATGCTGCTGGGGTCTAGCATTTTCACACAAGAAGCGCACACACATGATCAAAAAACACTAGTACCCTCCATTTCTTGTCTTACCATTTTACCAACAAATGCACAAACAAAGTACACCTGCATACACTATGTAACTATGAGTATTGCAATCACATCCCAGTGACGGTGTCTATTACTTATATATTATTTACCAATCACAAATGTTCTTCGCAACATCTGGATTGCAATTTGACCACATGTGGCTAGTGGCTATCATATTGGACAATATATGATTGATAATTAACGAAAAGTGGGTAAAGGGGTAATTTTTTAAATTAGTTCATAGGATGTGGGTGTCGCTGGCTAGGCCAACATTTATTGCCCATCCCTAATTGCCCTTGGCATTTTCAGAGTCAACCAGATTGCTGTGGATCTGGAGTCACATGTAGGCCAGGCCAGGTAAGGACGGTAGATTTCCTTCCCTAAAGGACATTAGTGAACCAGATGGACTTTTACAACAATCGACAATGGTTCCATGGTCACACTAGACTAGCTTCTAAATTCCAGATTTATTAATTGAATTCAAATTTCACCATCTACCGTGGTGGGATTCAACCCACGTCCCCAGAACATTAGCCTGGGTCTCTGGGCTACCAGTCCAGTGACATTACCACTATGCCAGGCCACCTGGGAGTGGGGTTGGCACACAGGATTAGTGTTGCTGCTTGTGTGGAGGATAAACACCAACACAGACTGCTTGGCGCAAAGGACTTATTTCCATGTCATAAATTCTATAAAAATCAGCCCCAGAAAATCAAGTTAGGATTCAGATCATCTGAATCGTATCCGAATATAACTTTGAAACATTCATCATTATTGTATCCAATTCTGGGCACCACACTTTAGGAAGGATGTGAAGGTTTTAAAGACGGTGCAGTAAAGACTTGTGTGAATGGTTCTAGGGATGAGGGACTTCGGTTACGTGGATTGATTAGAAAAGCTAGGGCTGTTTTTCTTAGAGAAGAGAAGGCTGAGAGGAGATTTGATAGAGGTGTTCAAAATCATGACGGGTCTAGACAGAGTAGTTACAGAGAAACTGTTCCATTGGCGGAAGGAATAAGAACCAGAGGATACTGATATAAGGTGAACGACAAAGAACCAAAGGTGACTTGAGGAAAAGCATTTTTACGCGGTGAGTGGTAAGGATCTGGAATGTATTGCCTATGAGTGTGTTGGAGGCAGATTTAATTGTGGCTTTCAAAAGGGAATTGGATAAGAACCTGAAGAACAAAAATTTGTAGGGCTATGGGGAAAGGGCAGGGCAATGGGATCAGCTAAATTGATCTTGCAGAGAGTTGGCACGGACATGACCGGCCAAATGGCCTCCTTCTGCGCTGTAATGATTCTATTGGCAAAATTTTACTGGCCATGTGGTGATGGGCTTGGAGGCAGGGGGCGGTGGGGGCCAGCAAAATGGTGGGGAGTGTGTTGGAATGGAACCCCAATGTCTTCCCACCAATGGGCAAATTTCGTGGGGGCAGTTGGGCAGAGGAATGCGGTCAAAACCAAGTTTGTGGTACCACAGGTGGCTCAGCTGCTCAGGAGGGGAGGAAGAAGCAGGGAGGTCATGTTGGAGTTGTATAGAACTTTGGTAAGGCCACAGCTGGAGTACTGTGTGCAATTCTGGTTGCCACATTATAGGAAGGATGTGATTCCACTGGAGGGGATGCAGAGGCGATTCACCAAGATGTTGCCTGGGATGGAACATTTAAGCTATGAAGAAATGTTGGATAGGCTTGGGTTGTTTTCGCTGGAGCAGGGAAGTCTGAGGGGTGACCTGATCGAGGTGTACAATATTATGAGGGGCATGGACAGGGTGGATAGGGAGCTGCTGTTCCCCTTAGCTGAAGGGTCGGTTATGAGGGGACACAAATTTAAGGTGAGGGGCAGGAGGTTTAAGGGGTATTTGAGGAAAAACCTTTTTACCCAGAGGGTGGTGATGGTCTGGAATGCACTGCCTGGGAGGGTGGTAGAGGCGGGTTGCCTCACATCCTTTAAAAAGTACCTGGATAAGCACTTGGCACGTCATAACATTCAAGGCTATGGGCCAAGTGCTGGCAAATGGGATTAGGTAGACAGGTCAGGTGTCTTTAATGGATCGGTGCAGACTCGATGGGCCGAAGGGCCTCTTCTGCACTGTATTGTTCTGTGATTCTGTGAAGAAGAGTGCACGAGCAGTAGTGATAGGGGATTCATTGATTAGGGGAACAGACAGGCATTTCTGAGGTAGTAAATGTGACTTCAGGATGGTGTGTTGCCTCCCTGGTGCCAGGGTCAAGGATGCCATGGAACAGCTGCAGGCCATTCTTCTGGGGGAGGGTGAACAGCCAGAGGTCGTGGTCCACATTGGTACCAATGACATAGGTAAGAAGGGGGATGAGGTCCTGAAAGCAGATTTTAGGGAGCTAGGAAGGAGATTAAAAAGCAAAACCCCAAAAGCAGTAATCTCAGGATTTCTCCCAGTCCCACATGCAAGTGAGGATAGGAATAGGAGAATTGAGTGATTGAGTGGCTGGAGAACCAGTGTAGGAGGGAGGGCATCAGATTTCTGAGACATTGGGACTGGTTCTGGGGCAGGTGGGACTTGTACAAGATGGACAGGTTGCATCTTAGCAGGACTGGGACGAATATCCTCACAGGGAGATTTGCTAGTGCTGTTGGGGAGGGTTTAAATTAAATTGTCAGGGGGATGGGAACCTGAGAAGGAGCTCAGATTGGAAGGAAGTAAAACTAGTAACTTGTCAGGGGTGTGAGAACCAGGGACAAGTATCAAAGAGAAATACGAAGGTGCACAGAATACTGGGGGAAATAGAAAGCACGAGAGTAGGGAAGAGTAAGTTATTAGGTGGGGTAAGGCTAAGGGAGAAAATAATAAAGTCTGTATCAGGGTTAATGTGCATGTATGTGAATGCATGGAGTGTGGTTAATAAGACTGGTGAAGTGCAGGAGCAGATTGCCATGTGGAAATATGATGTTGTGGCTATAACAGAGACTTGGGTCAAAGGAGGGCAGGATTGAATGTTAAATATTCCTAGATACAAGGTGTTCAGGAAAGATAGGAAAGGGAAAAAAGGAGGAGGTGTGGCAGTATTGATTAAGGAGAGCATTGCAGTGCTGGAGAAAAAGGATGTCCCAGAGGGGTCGAGCTAAGGAACAAAAAAGGTGCAATTACATTGCTATGTTTGTCTATAGACCACCAACTGGTGGGAAGGATGTAGAGGAACAAATTTGCAAGAAAATTACAGAGAGTTGCAAAAATTATCAGGTTGTTATAATGGGGGACTTAAGGGCAGTGAGGGGCAAGAATTCCTAGAGTGTGTTCAGGAAAATTTTCTGCAACAGTATGTTGCTAGTCCAATGAGAAAGGAAGCACTGCTGGACCTGGTTCTTGGGAATGAGGTGGGCCAAGTGGATCAAGTATCAGTAGGAGAGCATTTAGGGGACAATGATCATTGTATCATAAGGTTTAGGCTGACTATGGAAAAGGACAAAAAGCAATCCAGGGTAAGAATAATTAACTGGGGGAAGACCAACTTCAATGGGGTAAGAATGGAGCTGGGGTGAATAAATTGGAGTCAAAAGCTGTCGGGAAAACTGATAGATGAACAATGGGCTACCTTCAAAGAAGAGATAGCTCGGGCACAGTCAAGGTGTGTTCCCTCGAAGGGGAAAGTAGGGCAAACAAATTCAGAGCTCCATGGATGACAAAAGAGGTAGAGATTAAGATAAAGAAGAAAGGTGTGTTTATGACAGATGCCAGGTAGTAAATATGATTCAGAACTAGGCTGAATATAGAAGGTCCAGAGGGGAAGTGAAAAAGCAAATAAGAGAAGCAAAGAGAGAGCATGAAAAGAGACTGGCAGCTAGCAGTAAAGAAAATCCCAAAGTTTTCTATAGACATATAAATAGTAAAAGGGTGGTAAAAGGAGGAGTGGGGCCAATTAGGGACCAGAAAGGGGATTTGCACATGGAGGCAGAGGGCATAGCTGACGTATTAAATGAATACTTTGCATCTGTCTTTACCAAGGAAGATGCCATCCAGGCAATGGTGAAAGAGGAGGTAAGTCAAACACTAGAGGGGTTTAAAATTGATAAAGAGGAAGTATTAGATAGGCTGTCTGTACTTAAAGTGGATAAAGCATGAGGACCAGATGAGATACATCCAAGGATACTGAGGGAAGTGAGGGTGGAAATCGCAGAGATACTGGCCATAATTTTTTAGTCTTCCTAGACTCAGGAGTGGTGCCAGAGGACTGGAGAATTGTAAATGTTATCCCCTTTTTCAAAAAAGGGTGTAAAGATAAGCCCAGCAACTACAGGCCAGTCAGTTTAACTTTTCTTCTTTTCTTTCTTCTTTTGGGCCTCCTTATCTCGAGAGACAATGGATACGCGCCTGGAGGTGGTCAGTGGTTTGTCAACTATGGAGTGACCTCTCCATGGCGCATGCCTGGGCAAATTTATGGAGGTTGAGAATTGCCCAGTCGTCAAAACCCCCCTCTCGGAAAACATATAGAAAAAATAATTCGGGACAAAATCAACAGTCACATGAACAAATGTGGTTCCAGGGATGAAGAATTTCAGTTATGAAGATAGATTGGAAAAGTTAGGACTATTTTCCTTGGAGAAAAGAAGGCTGAGAGGTGATTTGTTAGAGATGTTCAAAATTATGAGGGGTCAGGATAGTGTAGATAGAGAGAAACTGTTCACACTCGTGAAAGGATCAAGAATGAGAGGGTATCAAGAATGAGAGGGCACAGATTTAGTAAGAGAAGCAAAAGTGACATAAGGAAAAAGTTTTCCACACAACACGTGGTTAAGGTCTGGAATGCATTGCCTGAGAACATGGTGGGGGCAGGATCAACTAAAGCATTCAAAGCGAATTAGACAGTTATCTGAAAAGGAAGAGTGTTCAGGGTTATGGGGCAAAGGTTGGGGAATGGAACTGAGGGAATTGCTCTTTCAAAGAGCCAGTGTGGACACGATTGGGCTGAATGGCCTCCTTCTGCACTGTAAGGATTCTGTGATTCTGCGAGATCAGGAAAGTGGGCAGACAACTGAGGCTGTTAAGCAGCCAATTGACAGTGATTTTGAAGTGGAATTTAAATTTTCCTTGGGGGCACAGCTATTGGAAGGGTGTCTCCCACGATGACATCAGCTAGTGCAGGCAGCACTAGGGAGTTGAGAGGCTTTGAACCTTGAGCACCCAATTCACAATGGGTGCTCTTCACTCTGAGTTTGACTCCTCCAGTGAGGAGAGAGTGGGAGTGAGAGACAGGTCCAGCCAAATGGATCAGGGCTGGATAGGCCAGAGGAGCAGCAGCCTAATGAGGGTGCGAGGGGACTCCCATGAGGAAGGCACAAAGGGCAAAGAATGCAAGCTAATGTTAACAGAAGGCACTAACTACCCTGATGTAAGGGTTTACAGACAGAGGTTCTGCTTCATTGAGATGTTGGAGCATCAATGTCTTCAAAGACTGTGCGTGTCCAGGCAGGTGATGGTGGACCTGTGTGGATTCCTGGAGGAGGAGTTGAGGCCAATGGAACATGGTGGCCATATATTGCCTGTGGTGATGAAGGTGACTATTGCGCTCAACTTTTATGCCTCAGGATCATTCAAGAAATTGTCTGGAGACATATGTGAGATCTCCCAGTCAGGGGCCCATCGCTGCATCAAGCAGGTGACAGATGCCATGTGCCGGAGGGCAGGGCAGTACCTCAGGTATCACACTGATCAGGCTAAGAGGCCAATAGGTTTCTGGGCCATCGCTGGATTCCCTCAGGTTTGGAGGTAATCAACTGCAATCATGTGGCCATCAAGGATCCCACAGAGCAGCCAGGTGCCTTCATTAACTGGAAGGGTTTCCATACGGTGAATGTTCAATTAATCTGCGACCACTGCAAAAGGACCTTGCAGATGTGTGCACGGAAAGCTGCCAGGACTCTGAAATCCTTAATCAGTCTCAGGTGCCTCAATTCTCCAGACCACCCAAACACCTTTGTGGACTAAAGGCATAACTGCTTACACCTGTGCAGAGCCAACACAAAGGCAGACAAAAAGCAAGAAAAATCTAATCCGGCAAATTACCACCCCATCAATCTACTCTCAATCATGAGCAAAGTGATGCAAAGTGCCATTGGCAGTGTTATCAAGTGGCACATACTCAGCAAGAACTTGCTCGCTGATGCTCACTTTGGGTTCCACAAGGCCACTCAGCTTCAGACCTCATAACAGGTGTGGCATTAAGGAGCCCTAGTAAGAGTGAAGTCAATGGGAATCGGGGGAAAACACTCCACTGTAGTTTATAACCTAGCACAAAAGGAAGATGGTTGTGGTTTTTGGAGGTAAATCATCTCAGTACCAGGACATCACAGCAGTAGTTCTTCAGGCCAGTGTCCTAGGCCCAACCATCTTCAACAGCTTCATCCAACATAAGGTCAGAAATGGTGATGTTCGCTGATGATTGCACAGTGACCTGTCCCATTTGAGACTCCTCAGATAATGAAGCAGTCCGTGCCTGCATGCAGCAAGACCTGGACAACATTCAGGCTTCAGCTGATAAGTGGCAAGTAACATTTGCGCCACACATGTGCCAGGCAATGACCATCTCCAACTCATCTCCCCTTGACATTCAATGGCATTACCATCTCTGAATCCCCCACCATCAACATCCTGGGGGTTACCATTGACCAGAAACTGAACTGAAGCAACCATATAAATACTATGGCTACAAGAGCAGGTCAGAGGCTGGAAATTCTGCAGTGAGTAACTCACCTCCTGACTCCCCAAAGCCTGTCCACCATCTATAAGACACTTCAGGAGGGTGATGGAATGTTCTCTACCTGCCTGGATGAGTGCAGCTCCAACAACACACAAGAAGCTCAACACCATCCAGGGTAAAGAAGCCCACTTGATTGGCACCCCATCCACCACCTTCAACATTCTTTCCCTTCACCACTGACACACAGTGACCACAGTGTGTACCATCTACAAGATACACTGCAGCAACTCACCAAGCCTCCTTTGACAGCACCTTCCACAGCCATGACCTCCACCACCTGGAAGGACAAGGGCAGCAGATGCATGGGACCACCACCACCAAGTTCCCCTCATGCCACACGCCATCCTGACTTGGCACTATATTGCCATTCCTTCATTCTTGCTGGGTCAAAATCCTGGAACTCCCTTCCTAATAGCACTGTGGGTGTACCTACCCCACATGTACTGCAGCAGTTCAACAAGGCAGCTCACCGCAACCTTCGGAAATTATGAATGGGCAATAAATGTTTGCCTTGTCAGTGAAGCTCACATCCCACGAAAGAATAAAAAAAGGCAGAGAACTACAATCAGTGCCACGCAACAAGGGCAACCATTGAACAGGCGACAGGCCTTCTGAAAATGAGGTTCCAATGCCTGGATAGGTCTGGGAAGTCCTGCAATATGCCCCATCAAAGGTCTTACATTTTTGTGGTGGTATGTTGGTTTGCACAACCTTGCTCCAGAGGGGAGGAGTATTGGAGAATGACGACCACATTGAACGCGCTGCCTCCTCCTCCAAGGAGGTGGATGAGTTGGAGGAGGTTCGACACCAGGTGGCCAATGGAAATGCACCCATGGGTCCAATGTCAACGGGCATTAACATGCTTGCGAAGGAGATACGTGACTCACTCATAAGCACACATTTCCCCGTGAGACCATTAAATGCCCAGGAAACAATTCACTCTTCTCCCTGATGTAGCCTTGATGGCCTTTCATTAAATGCCCGTACTGAGTGACTCCATCATTACATCATCCCAACAGATACATTCACTATTGCCCTCAATCTGTGTACACATTTTCATGCCCTCCATCTCAAGTGCTCACCATCTGGTTGATGGCCCGCTGGTGCAGAAATGAACAGATGAACTGTTAAAGAATGCATTACAAGACCTTTAATTTTCCACATACATCTAACACTTTGGCATCCAGTGAGACTCCAAGTAATACTAGGTGGATTTACATAGTGCTCTTCTGGTACCTGTAGTTGATGTGAAGGTAGGCTGCTGCCTTTTCTGCTCTGGTGCATGAGATGGCCGTGGTGGATATCCTCTGGGTGCCTCAGTCCTGGAGGCGACCCATACCTGTTTCATTGGGGCTTCATGCAGCATTTGTGCCACTGTCAAAGAGGCTGAGGATCTGCTGCCACAGCCACGAGCACCTTCAGAGGAGGCCCCAGAGGCTTCAAGCACTCGCTCCTTAACCCTTTTAAGGCCCACCTGCCCTTCCATACTTACTTAGAGTGGTTGAACACCTGGCAATGTGTCCATCTCGCCTACCCATTGCCCTACATTGCTCATGGATGAGGCCATACTACGGAGGTTAAGGCGCACCTCCTGCATCTACTGGGTAGTATGCTGCCTGCGGCTTTCCATGAGGGTCACCACGCGTTCAATGGAGGAGGTCATGCCCTCACACGCCAGCGACATGGCACCACTCATGGCATGGATGGACTGCTCCATCGTATGCGCATGGGTGCGAACAGCCTCTGGGATCTCTGACAGATGTCCACACGTTCACACTGTTGCTCCAGCTTCTGCTGTTTTGGTGATAACGCCCGAGGCTTGCCTTCTGCATGAAACTGAGCATCGCCGAGCCCTTCCTCAATCCTCCAATGGAGAATAGCTGCAACTGTCACTGCCTCTGCTACCTGCTCGTGCGTGACTGTGTTCACCAGCTAGTGCCATCATTTCTAACCGCATGTCAATACCCACCGACATGAGAGTATCTGTGCTGATGGATGGTGTGCTAGCTAGCCTGATATGACGCTGTCTCCTCAGGTGGCAGATCCTCCTCTGAGGTCTCATGTGGGCCTGGAGCCAATGACAGTCCCTCATCTGGTACTGGACCAGCGAGAGAGAAAAGAGTGATGTTAACAAGTTGTGCTTTCAACCAGCTCCTGCTGCCTGTCCTTGATTTGGGTCTTCCTGTGTTCACCAAGGCCCACAGAGGCACCATAGTTTGTACTCATCAGAACATTTGATGCCCACATCCATCAGGTTGTTCACTCTCCACAGGCTTCACACCCGCCTCCTCTCAGCAACAGGCTACCCTCCTGCAACCCATCCTATTTCCATTGCCTCCTCCTCCATCAGGGTCACTAGAGTTGTGAATGGCACACCACCTCCAGTTCTTCTCTGCTTCCTGGCACTGTGAGCGTGCTTCTTCTGCTAACACATGCATGCACAGGGTCACTCTTGTCTCACCGCCCAGCTGCCTCATTAGCTTGTGGCTCTTTCCATGTCCATCATCACACCAATTGGAGGCCTGCTGCAAGCAGCCATTAAGTCTGAGCACTGCAGTGATCAACTCTGACTGACCATGGGCCTCTGGTGTGACGCTACTCTGCGTCTCACTGTGGACATTGCTTGCTCGTCATACCTGATGCATGGGTCAGCCAACATGCCTCACATCTCATGGGTGCCATTTAGGACATGCAGGCCTGCGAGCTTTCTATTATGAGTGCCAGTCACCTTGTCAGACCATATCAAGTCATTGAAACGCTTCAGGCACTGCACCCACAGTTGTGCAACCACCCAGCGCCAGCTGACTTCCTTGCCCAACTCCAGCTATGCCTTCTTGGTCAGGTTTGCTGGTCTCCTCCTCCCATGGACTGGGAACCGCACTCTCTGTTCACTCACCGCCTGCAGAAGCACCTCCAGGGAAATGTCACTGAGGCGGCTCACTACCACCTTCTCAAGGGCAATTAGTGATGGGCAATAAATGCTGGCATGGCCAGTGATGCTCACATCCCAAGAACAAATAGAAAGAAAATGAACCGTGGAGTCACCCTTCCTCTGACTCCAGTCATTTCTGCACAGCCTCCCTTGTTCACCACCGCTTCCAATGCCCTCTGTGGACTGAATTTAATGTGGCTATTTGGAATGGGAATGGAGGTGTGGCGGGTCAGAGATCCACATCAGACATGTCTGCCTGGAAATCTGATGTCATGACGTCAATTCCAGATTTAGTCAGCGGCGAGAAAGCACCAAAACGGCCTCGTCATCCCGACGCGAAGTGGCTGCCAATTGAATTGTGGAACAATTAGTTTTATTACATTTGCATGCAATTGCAAGCGATTCAATAGGATGCTTGGAATTAAGTGGGCTATGGGCAGGCTTCGTGTGCCTTTGGATCCCTGGCCGTTGAAAGCTGGCAGCACCGAGGCGAGGCCTCAGTGCTGCGAGGGGAAGCAGTCATGAATATCACTGGATAAGGGAAGAGGTGGGACCGGAGAACATTGTCCACCTGCAGTGCTGTGCTCTCTCCACGGGTGGGCTTGGTCTTGGGTGGGCGACATGGGTGGCCATACTGCTTGGTGAGAGTCATAGAGTAGCACAGAAGGAGGCCTTGCAGCCCATCGAGTCCATGCTGGCTCTCCACTGAGCTATGCAGTCAGTCCCACTCCCCGGCTCGATCCCTGTAGACCTGCAAATCTATTTCTCTCAGGTGGCCATCCAACTTCCTCTTGAACTCATTGATTGTTTCCGCTTCCACCACCCTAGTGGACAGCGAGTTCTAGGTCATTACCACCCGCTGTGTAAAAAGTGCTTCCTTATATTCCCCTTGCATCTTTTGCTGAAAGCTTTCAGCTTGTGTCCCCTAGTCCTAGTACTATTCATTAATGGGAACCATTTTCCCCTTGTCTAACTTATCTAAGCCTGTTATAATCTTGTACATTTCGATTAAATCTCCTTTGTTCTATGGAGAGAACAATCCCAGCCTTTCCAACCTAACCTTGTAACTAAAATCCCCCATCCCTGGAACCATTCTGGTAAATCTCCTCTGGACCTTCTCAAGGACCCTCACATATTTCCTGAATTGTGTTGACCAGAACTGGACACAATACTCCAGTTTGGGCGTAACCAGCGCTTTATAAAAGATTCAGCATAAATTCCCTGCTTTTGTACTCAATGCCTCTATTTATGAATCCCAAGATCTCATATGCTTTACTAATCACTCTCTCAATATGTCCTGCCACCTTCAAAGATTGGTGCACATGCATCCCCAGTTCCCTCAATTTCTGCACACTCTTTAGAACTGTACCTTTAAGTATATATTGCCTTTCCCTATTCCTTCTGCTAAAATGCATCACCTCACACTTAGAATCATAGAATCATAGAAAGTGTAAGGTACAGAAAGAGGCCACTTGGCCCATCATGTCTGTACCGGCCGAAAAATGATCCACCCATTCTAATCCCACCTTCCAGCATTTGGTCCGTAGCCCTGCAGATTACAGCACCTGAGATACATATCCAGACTCCTTCTGAATGAGTTGAGGGTTTCTGCCTCAACTACCCTTTTAGGCAGTGAGTTCCAGACCCCCACCACCCTCTGGGGGAAAAGATTTTCCTCATCTACCCTCTAATTTTTCTACCAATCACTTTAAATCTATACCCCCTCATTACTGACTTCTCTGCTAAGGTGAATAGGCCCTTCATATCCATTCTATCCAGGCCCCTTATAATGTTGTACATTTCAATCAGATCTCCCCTCAGCCTTCTCTGTATCAAAAAGAACAACTCCAGCCTATCCAATCTTTCCTCATAGCTGCATTTTTCCAGTCCTGGCAACATCCTCGTAAATCTCCTCTGTGTCCTCTCTTGTGCAATTATATCCTCTCTGTAATGAGGTGACCAGAACTGGACACAGTACTCAAGTTGTGGCCTAACCAATGAGTTATACAATTCCAGCATAACCTCCCTGCTCTTATATTCTATACCTCAGCTAATAAAGGAAAGGATTCCATATGCCTTCTTAACCACCTTATCGACCTGTCCTGCTATATTCAGGGATCTGTGGACATTCACTCCAAGGTCCCTTACTTCCTCTACACTTCTCTGTATTTTCCCATTAATCGTGTATTTGTTTGCCTTGTTTGACCTCTCCAAATGCATCACCTCACACTTCTCTAGGTTGAATTTCATCTGCCACTTTTCTGCCCATCTGATCAGACCATCAAAATCTTCCTGCAGCCTACAGCTATTCTGCTTGCGATCTACCACACGGCCAATCGTTGTGTTGTCTGCAAACTTCTTGAACATGCCCCCTACATTTACGTCCAAATCATTAATATATACCACAAAAAGCAGGGGACCCAGTACTGAGCCCTGTGGAATGCTACTGGAAACAGCCCTCCAGTCACAAAAAATACCTGTCAACAAGTACCCTTTGTTTCCTGCCACTGAGCCAGTCTTGTATCCACCTTACTGCATTTCCCTGGATCCCATGGGATTTAAGTTTTTTAACCAGTCTGCCATGTGGGACCTTGTCAAAAGCCTTGCTAACATCCATGTAGACCACATAAACTGCACCACTCTCATCTATCTTCCTTGTTACTTCCCCAAAAAAATTAGATCAAGTTGGTCGAACAAGATCTTCCATGCTGAAGATCCTTGATTATCCTGTGCCTTTCTAAGTGACAGTTCATCCTATCTCTTGGAATAGATTCTAATAATTTTCCCACTACTGCGGTTAGACTGACTGGTCTGTAATTATTTGGTCTATCCCCCGCTCCCTTTTTAAACAGAGGTACAACGTTAGCAGTTCTCCAATGCTCCGGCACCACACCTGTATCCAGTGAGGACATGGTACATGATGGTCAGACCTTCCTCTATTTCCTCTCTTGCTTCTTTTAACAGCCTGGGATACATTTCATCTGGCCCTGGTGATTTATCAACTTTAAAGGATGCTAATCCCATTAATATTTCCTCTCTCCCTATGTTTATCACAGCCAATACTTCACACTCCTCCTCCTCAATTACAATATCGGCATCGTCCCCCTCTTTTGTGAAGACAGATGCAAAGTATTCATGAAGAACAATACCAACATCTTCCTCTAGTACACATAGGCTACCTATTTGGTCTTTTATGGGTCCTACTCTCTCCTTAGTTATCCTCTTACTCTTAATGTATTGATAAAACATCTTTGGGTTCACCTTGATTTTGCTTGCCAATATTCTTTCATGCCCTCTCTTTGCTTTCCTAATTTCCTTTTTGATTTCACCCCTCCACTTTCTATACTCCTTTCGGCTTTCTGTATTATTGAGTTCTCGGTGTCAGACGTAAGCATTCCTTTTCTGCCTTATCTTACTCTGTAAGCTCCTTGACATCCATGGTGTTCTAAATTTGGCCATCTCACCCTTTATCTTTGTGGGAATATGTTTACTCTGAACCCCTTGAATCTCTCCTTTGAATGCTTCCCACTTCTCTGACACTGATTTACCTTCAAGTAGCTGTTTCCAGTCCACTCTCACTAAATCACTCCTCAGTTTAGTAAAATTGGCCTTGCCCCAATTGAGAACTCTAACTCCTGTTCTATCTCTGTCCTTTTCCATAATTATGTTAAAACTGACTGAATTATGATCACTGCCACCAAAATGCTCTGTCACTGCCACTCCTTCCACCTGCCCATCTTCATTTCCTAAAACCAAGTCTAAAACTGCGCCCTCTCTTGTTGGACTTGCTACATACTGGGCAAAACAGTTCTCCTGAATGCACCTCAAGAATTTTGCTCCCTTATTTCCTTTTACACTAAAACTTTCCCAATTAATAATGGAGTCGTTAAAATCCCCTACTATTACTGCCCTATTGTTCTTGCAATTCTCAGAGATTTCCCTACATAACTGCTCTTCTATCTCCCTCTGACTGTTTGGGGCTCTATAGTATACTCCCAGCAGTGTGATTGCCCTTGTTTTGTTCCTTAGTTCAATCCATATGGCCTCATTTGATGAACCTTCCAAAATATCATCCCTCCTCACAGCTGTAATAGTTTCCCTGACCAAAATTGCCACTCCCCCACCGTTGTTATCCCCCTCCCTATCGTGCCTGAAAACCCTGTAGCCAGGAACGTTGAGCTGCCATTCCTGTCCCTGCTTAAGCCATGTTTCTGTAATAGCTATGATATCATACTGCCATGTGTCTATCTGTGCCCTCAGCTCATCTGTTTTATTTGCTGTACTCCTTGCATTGAAATAGATACCCTTGAACACTGCCAAACTCTTTCTATTTTCTAACCTTTGTTTCCTCCGTCTTCCAGACTCATCCATTAATTTTCTGCCTTCCATTTTCATTTCTGATTTTGTCCTAACTGAGTCTACCCTTAGGTCCCCATTCCCCTGCCAAACTAGTTTAAACCCTCCCCAACAGTACGAGCAAAACCTCCTGCAACAAACTCAGTCCCGGTTCTGTTCAGGTGCAACCCATCCGTCCTGTACAGATCTCATCTCCCCCAGCGCCGGTCCCAATGTCCCAGGATTCTAAAACCCTCCCTCTTGCACCACCTTTCCAGCCATGCATTCATCTGTCTTATCCTTCTATTTCTATACTCACTTGCGTGTGGCACTGGGAGTATTCCGGACATGACTACTTTTGAGGTCCTGTTTGCTAATTTTTTACCTAGCGCACTAAATTCTGATTGCAAGACCAAATCCCTCTTTCTACCTATGTCGTTGGTTCCGATGTGGACCACGACAGCTGGCTGTTCAACCTCCCCCTTCAGGATGCTCTGAGGCCACTCAGTGACATCCTTGACCCTGGCACCAGGGAGGCAACACACCATCCTGGATTCATGCCTGTGGCCATAAAAATGCCTGTCTGTTCCCCTGACTATTGAATCACCTATCACTATGGCTCTTCCAGTTCCTTCCCTGTAACCCCCATGTACAGCTGAGCCACACGTGGTGCCATGTACTTGGCTCTGGCTGGACACCCCAGGTGAAGCATCAGTTTCCTCAGTATTCAAAACTTGTCTGTATTAAATTCCATCTGCCACCTCTCTGCCCATTCTGCTAGCCTATCTATGTTCTATTGCAGGCGGTTCATATCATCCTCACTGTTTGTCTCACCTCCACGTTTGGTGTTGTCAGCAAATTTTGAGATTCTACTCTGTATTCCAAGATCCAGGTTAATTATATATAGCAAAAAAAGCAGTAGTCCCAGCACTGACCCTTCGGGAACACCACTGTCTACCATCCTCTAGTCTGAAAAGCAACCATTTACTATGACGAGCTGTTTTCTATCCTTAAGCCAATTTTTTTTATCCAATTGGACACTGATCATCCTACTCCATGAAGCTCAATTTTGTGAACCAGATTTTTATTTGGTACCTTATCAAATGCTTTCTTAAAATCCATATAAGCAACAGGAGTGTGATGGAATATTCTCCACTTGCCTGGATGGGTGCAGCTCCAACAACACTCAAGAAGCTCGACACAATCCAGGACAAAGCAGCCCGCTTGATTGGCACCCCATCCACCATCTTCAACATTCACTCCCTTCACCACCACACACAGTGGCAGCAGTGTGTACCATCTACAAGATGCACTGCAGCAATTCACCAACACTCCTTCGACAGCACCTTCCAAACCCACGACCTCTATCATCTAGAAGGACAAGGTCAACAGATGCATGGGAACGCCACCACCTGAAAGTTCCCCTCCAAGCCACACACCATCCTGACTTGGAACTATATCGCTGTTCCTTCACTGTCGCTGGGTCAAAATCCTGGAACTCCCTTTCTAACAGCACTGTGGGTGTACCTACCAACCAAGGACTGCAGCGGTTCAAGAAGGCAGCTCACCACCACCTTCTCAAGGGCAATTAGGGATGGGCAATAAATGCTGGCCTAGCCAGCGATGCTCACATCCCATGAACGAATAAAAAAAAATCCACCACATTCTCTTCATTAACTTTCTCTGTTACTTCATCAAAAAATTCAATTAGATTAGTCAAATATGATCTGCATTTTACAATCCATGCTGGCTATCAATTAACTCGAACTTCTCTAATTGTCCATTGATATGTTCCCTGATTATTGTTTCTAAAACCTTACCCACCACTGATGTTAAACTAACTGGCCTGTCATTGCTCGGACTGTCCTTAGAGGGTTGGCTATTAGTAGGGGTGGGCACTGAGAGCCATCAGCCTGTAAGCCAAGAGGAGTAGCAAAGGCAAAGATGCCAAGGCAACGTCATCACTGCAAGGACAGTGCTCTGGAGACCTACTGATCACCTAGCAGGTTCTCATATACCCTGTCTTTGTGGACCCTTGTTGCATAATGCAGCGCCTCCGAAGGTGGGAGAGCCAGGAGACAGTCTTATACTGATCCACTTCCAGCCACCATGTTTGCCTCTCAGAGTTAAAGCAATAAAAACTTACCTAAAAGCATTCAGTCTGTCGTCTACTTTCTATTTGTGTTCCTTGCTAGTGCCCAGCTTAACTACATGCTCTGGCACATCAGATATGCTTACCAAAAGAGGGCTGTGCCGAACAAAAAAACTTTATAACAGAAAAAATTGGCAAAATTCAAACACCAGTGAAAACCCAAGCTTTTCTTTCTATGTTTTCAAGTGTTTCTATGAGGTGTGACTCCTGTGCTAGCAGCTGGGCTGGAGGCAGGCTTCTGATCAGGCTGCCGTTTGGCCTGTGATGAGTTTGGCGCACATTCTCTGGCTGCCTGAGGCCTGGAGGCCCCAGCTGCCTGAGGGTTGCCAACCTCTCGATGGAGGAAGCTATGCGCTCACATGCCTGAGAGCTGGCAGCAGTAGTGGCATAGATGGATTCCTCTGTTGTGGTATTGAGTTCTGAACATAAACATACCAAACAATCTGAGGCTGAATGGTAAGTAGAATGAAGAGTTCTTTATTTTAAGAAAAACAGAATTACAGGAGAGCTCTAAGATACATGTACTGACTGTAACTATTTACATATTCAACAGTATGTTAATGAGTGCTCAAGCAGTTGAAGCAATATCATAACATCCTCCATCATCTGCTCATGGCTGCACATGGCCTCTGGCATCTCCGCCAGATGTTGCCTTACCCTCTCTGCATGCCCCTGTGCTGTCGACTCCAGAGGGGGCTCAGCATGGGCCTGACCACTGTAATGAGATGCTTCTATTTTTTTTAAATATATGTTTTTAAGCACTCATATTTAAATTGTGGAAATGGATTTCTTTAGAATCCTAGAGAAATGCTGGACTTTGTATTTTCACTGGAGTCATTGAAAGGACACTTGACTGAAAACACTTACTGGAAGAATCAAGGAGTGCTAAAAACAAGTTCTACTGGAGATCACCTGCTTTAAGATAAATAAACAACAGGAACCTGGGACTAAGGGGAGATGTTTACAGAGAAGCCACATGTCAAGTTTTATGGAGGTCAAGAGGTTGACTTGCTATTTGCGAACTGTTTTGAAGACAGTTGGTGCTTTGCCTGCCAAGGAAAAAGGCACCCCCAGCTCATCTTTCCTGCACCTCTTTAAGAGACCCTGAGAAGTCCAGTGTGTCAGCTCATCTTTCCTCCTATCTTTGGAAAAAATCCATGCGATTCAAGTGTGTGCTGGTTGAAATTCCTGATGCCACATTCCTCCTGGAAAAACCTGGCAGTTTAATTCTTGACACCGCCCGACAAGAACTGCTCCAAAAAAGATCCCAGTGACCCATCACTATATACCCAGATGCCAGACCAAAAGGGACACTGACTTCCTTCCATATCTTCTCTTTTTTCTGCAAGGATTAGCAAGTATTTGGCCAACATTTTTTTTCTGTCTTTTTCTTGTAACAGACCTCTGCAGAGAGAATTTCTGTATTTTTTTCAGTGTGTGTGTGAGTGTGTGTGGGGGGGGGGGGATTTTAAAAGGGCACTTTCATCTTTAAATCTGTGTGTTAATGCTCTGGATCATTACTGGTTAAGTCTTGTTTTATAATAAACTAATAATTATGTTGTGTATTAAAGAAACCTGGTTGGTGCAGTTTGTTCTGGTGACTCAGAACTCTGGTTAGCATGTTCTTCTTCTGTGGTCGTAGCCTCTGTACATTCATCATCAGACTTTGTCATTGAATGTGTCTGCAATGCTACAGGGTTGTCACATGTAGTGTTGTCATACAGCTCTCTTAGTTGACTTCGGTTCTGTCTGAGAATTGCACCATTGGGTGTCTGGACCTCGTACAATCTGAGCTGGTCGCATACCCTAGAAACCTCTGCAGGATACCAAGTTCCTGCCACATGATTGAGACTTTGAACTTCTGTCGTACTCTCAATTGAGCTAATTCTGGTCCTACTTGCCTGTCATACGGTTCCTTCATCTGCCCTTGTTTAGAAAGCTTAGAAAAATGATGACACCAATCACCAGCAATCCCTCTGACCTCTGGGTACTTGCTGCAATGAACTGAAGCCCGAGGAGAGACTCCCGATCATATTGCTTCTTTGTATCAAGACTCCAAGCCTTTTGTCGTCCTCCCAGGTGCACGGGTCAGGGATGTCTCAGATCGGCTGCAGAACATTCTGAAGGGGGAGGGTGAACAGCCAGTTGTCGTTGTGCACATAGGCACCAATGATATAGGTAAAAAACGGGATGAGGTCCTACAAGCAGAATTTAGGGAGTTAGGAGCCAAGTTAAAAAGTAGGACCTCAGAGGTAGTAATCTCAGGATTGCTACCAGTGCCACGTGATAGTCAGAGTAGAAATGAAAGAATAGTCAGGATGAATGCGTGGCTTGAGAGATGGTGCAGGAAGGAGGGGTTCAGATTTTTGGGACATTGGGACCGGTTCTGGGGGAGGTGGGACTATTACAAATCGGACGGTCTACATCTGGGCCGGACTGGAACCAATGTCCTTGGGGGTGCTTTTGCTAACGCTGTTGGGGAGGGTTTAAACTAATGTGGCAGGGGGGTGGGAACCAAATGAGGTCAGTGGACAGTAAGGAGGTAGTAACTAAAGCCTGTAAGGAAATAGATAATGAAGTCAGTGTGACTAAGCGGAAGAGTAGGCAGGGAGCAGATGATGAACGCAAAGGGACTGGTGGTCTGAGGTGCATTTGGTTTAATGCAAGAAGTGTAGTAGGTAAGGCAGATGAACTTAGGGCTTGGATTAGTACCTGGGAGTATGATGTTATTGCTATTACTGAGACTTGGTTGAGGGAAGGGCATGATTGGCAACTAAATATCCCAGGATATCGATGCTTCAGGCGGGATAGAGAGGGAGGTAAAAGGGGTGGAGGAGTTGCGTTACTGGTCAAAGAGGATATCACAGCTGTGCTGAAGGAGGGCACTATGGAGGACTCGAACAGTGGGGCAATATGGGCAGAACTCAGAAATAGGAAGGGTGCGGTAACAATGTTGGGGCTGTACTACAGGCCTCCCAACAGCGAGCGTGAGATAGAGGTACAAATATGTAAACAGATTATGGAAAGAGGTAGGAGCAACAGTGTGGTGGTGATAGGAGATTTTAATTTTCCCAACATTGACTGGGATTCACTTAGTATTAGAGGTCTAGATGGAGCAGAATTTGTAAGGAGCATCCAGGAGGGTTTTCTAGAGCAGTATGTAAATAGTCCAACTCGGGAAGGGGCCATACTGGACCTGGTGTTGGGGAATGAGCCCGGCCAGGTGGTTGAAGTTTCAGTAGGGGACTACTTTGGGAATAGTGATCACAATTCCGTAAATTTTAGAATACTCATGGACAAAGACGAGAGTGGTCCTAAAGGAAGGGTGCTAAATTGGGGGAAGGTCAACTATACCAAAATTCGGCAGGAGCTGGGGAATGTAGATTGGGAGCAGCTGTTTGAAGGTAAATCCACATTTGATATGTGGGAGACTTTTAAAGAGAGGTTGATTAGCGTGCAGGGGAGACATGTTCCTGTGAAAATGAGGGATAGAAATGGCAAGATTAGGGAACCATGGATGACAAGTGAAATTGTGAGACTAGCTAAGAGGAAAAAGTAAGCATACATAAGGTCTAGGAGGCTGAAGAAAGACGAAGCTTTGAAAGAATATCGGGAATGTAGGACCAATCTGAAACGAGGAATTAAGAGGGCTAAAAGGGTCATGAAATAGCTTTAGCAAACAGGGTTAAGGAAAATCCCAAAGCCTTTTATTCATATATAAGGAGCAAGAGGGTAACTAGAGAAAGGATTGGCCCACTCAAGGACAAAGGAGGAAATTTATGCTTGGAGTCAGAGAAAATGGGTGAGATTCTAAATGAGTACTTTGCATCGGTCTTCACCGAGGAGAGGGACATGACGGATGTTGAGATTAGGGACAGATGTTTGATTACTCTAGGTCAAGTCGGCATAAGTTGGGTATTCTAAAGGGCATTAAGGTGGACAAGTCGCCAGGTCCGGATGGGATCTATCCCAGGTTACCGAGGGAAGCGAGAGAGGAAATAGCTGGGGCCTTAACAGATATCTTTGCAGCATCTTTAAATACGGGTGAGGTCCTGGAGGACTGGAGAATTGCTAATGTTGTCCCCTTGTTTAAGAAGGGTAGCAGGGAAAATCCAGGTAATTATAGACCGGTGAGCCTGACGTCAGTGGTAGGGAAGCTGCTGGAGAAGATACTGAGGGATAGGATCTATTCCCATTTGGAAGAAAATGGGTTTATCAGTGATCGGCAACATGGTTTTGTGCAGGGAAGGTCTTGTCTTACCAACTTAATAGAATTCTTTGAGGAAGTGACAAAGTTGATTGATGAGGGAAGGGCTGTAGATGTCATATACATGGACTTCAGTAAAGCGTTTGATAAGGTTCCCCATGGTAGGCTGATGGAGAAAGTGAAGGCGCATGGGGTCCAGGGTGTACTAGCTAGATGGATAAAAAACTGGCTGGGCAACAGGAGACAGAGAGTAGCAGTGGAAGGGAGTTTCTCAAAATGGCGACGTGTGACCAGTGATGTTCCACAGGGATCCGTGCTGGGACCACTGTTGTTTGTGATATACATGAATGATTTGGAGGAAAGTATAGGTGGTCTGATTAGCAAGTTTGCAGACGACACTAAGATTGGTGGAGTCGCAGATAGTGAAGGGGACTGTCAGAGAATACAGCAGAATATAGATGGATTGGAGATTTGGGCAGATAAATGGCAGATGGAGTTCAATCAGGGCAAATGAGAGGTGATGCATTTTGGAAGATCCAATTCAAGAGTGAACTATACAGTAAATGGAAAAGTCCTGGGGAAAATTGATGTACAGAGAGATTTGGGTGTTCAGGTCCATTGTTCCCTGAAGGTGGCAACGCAGGTCAATAGAGTGGTCAAGAAGGCATACGGCATGCTTTCCTTCATCGGACGGGGTATTGAGTACAAGGGTTGGCAGGTCATGTTACAGTTGTATAAGACTTTGCTTCGGCCACATTTGGAATACTGTGTGCAGTTCCGGTCGCCACATTACCAAAAGGATGTAGATGCTTTGGAGAGGGTGCAGAGGAGGTTCACCAGGATGTTGCCTGGTATGCAGGGCGCTAGCTATGAAGAGAGGTTGAGTAGATTAGGATTATTTTCATTAGAAAGACGGAGGTTGACGGGGGACCTGATTGAGGTGTACAAAATCATGAGAGGTATAGACAGGGTGGAGAGCAAGAAGCTTTTTCCCAGAGTGGGCGATTCAATTACTAGGGGTCACGAGTTCAAAGTGAGAGGGGAAAAGTTTAGGGGGGATATGCGTGGAAAGTTCTTTACGCAGAGGGTGGTGGGTGCCTGGAACGCGTTGCCAGCGGAGGTGGTAGATGCGGGCACGATAGCGTCTTTTAAGATGTATCTAGACAGATACATGAATGGGCAGGAAGCAAAGAGATACAGACCCTTAGGGCGGCACAGTGGCGCAGTGGTTAGCACTGCAGCCTCACAGCTCCAGGGACCTGGGTTCGATTCTGGGTACTGCCTGTGCGGAGTTTGCAAGTTCTCCCTGTGACCGTGTGGGTTTTCGTCGGGTGCTCCGGTTTCCTCCCACAGCCAAAGACTTGCAGGTGATAGGTAAATTGGCCATTGTAAATTGCCCCTAGTGTAGGTAGGTGGTAGGGAATATGGGATTACTGTAGAGTTAGTATAAATGGGTGGTTGTTGGTCAGCACAGTCTCGGTGGGCCGAAGGGCCTGTTTCAGTGCTGTATCTTAAAATAAAAATAAAATAAAATAGGCGACATGTTTAGATAGAGGATCTGGATCAACGCAGGCTTGGAGGGCCGAAGGGCCTGTTCCTGTGCTGTAACTTTCTTTGTTCTTTGTTCTTTATATGGACCAACGCGATACACTCAACCTGGATATTTTCTATCATCTTCAGTGCATTTCTGACTTCATGTATTGTGACAATTCGTAGACCTTGGCATACTGGATGTCATGCAATGGCTGGTCCAGTTATGCCTACAACACAAAATATTTGTGGTAGCTGTTTGAACCTCCTGTTGCTGCACTGCAAGGTTATCATTCCAATGCACTTGATTAGAGAACTATTGTAGGCAGTCAGCCTAGCTGTGGTGGGTTGTACCATAGATTCCCATTCCCTAAAGTATATGTCCTTCAATATACAGATGGGCAGAATGTTTGCACTTGCTCCGGTGTTGATTTTTACTTTGAGCTTATGCTTGCCACTCTTCTGCAGATATATAAGCCCGATCATGGCGAAAGTCTCAGATTGCATAATAGCATTGATTTGCTGATCAAATTAACTATGTGAAATGCTTGCTTGCTGTTCACAGGAGTGCACTCTTCTCCCATGTCCTCCTGGCAATCTGTCTCTCTGCTGACCTGATGTATCTGCTTGGGATTTTGTTGTGTGTTGGCATCCCTTTTGTTGCACTTGCCATCCTGTCTTACAAACTTTCTCTCTGTCTGTGATCTGCCACCATGCCTGTGTGCAGTATCTGAGCTCAGCCTTCTGCACTGCCTTGCCCAACGTCCTTGCACTTCATAGGCTTTGCACTGCTCCTGGTACGCCGGACAACTGTGAATTGGGTGAGTCAGACCACATTTTCCGCAAGGCCTAGCAGACATCTGAGCCTTGGTTACCATAGCAATCGTAGTAGCCACTCCCAATGCTTGTAACTGTTGGTGCCCAACCATGATGACTTCAAATTTCCTTCCATCATTGAGTCGTGCATCTATGGTGCGCCCTTTCTTCTTTTCTACCAATCTTTTTGAAAGGCCTGTATTGGAGTAGACACGATTACTAGCTCTATAACCCGTTCCGACAATTCAATATCTGCAAAGTCGCATTCTTGAGCTTTGTTTTGACACCTTTCAACAAACTGGTCAATGGACTCATCTTGCCTTTGCCAGTAGGGCATAAGCTCAAGCGTATGCACTTGGAAATTTACCTTCATCTTGTGTTGTTCCTCCAGGAATGTCCATATCTTGCTGGAGCCCTTCTGATCCTCGGCTGACAATCTGGAGGTGTTGATCCATTGCAGGCTTTGTTTTCCCAGTGAAATCTTGATTTTGATGTCTTGTTTCTCTGGTTCTCTCATTTCTTGATCCAGGAAACATAGTTCCATCCATTGGCGAAAGGATTTAAATTCATACGCTATGTCCGACATCTTCCAATCCATGATCGGATACCTGAAAGCCATTTTCTGGATAATCTGCTTTTCTTTTAGAGATATAGGACTTTTTACAGGTTTTCCTTTTCAGACAAGTTCATTTTTAAGAGCAGTGAGAGGTCAGCAGCTGCTTTTTATTTGCACCGCTTTTTAAAAAAAAATACAAAGAGAGCAGTTTTCTTTGTCTACCCAGGCTGGTTTATTTTTTTCAAACAGAGAGCAGTTTATTTTTTAAGAAGGCTGCAGCTTGCAGTACCGGCAGCTACCACAGCCAGCCTTTTACCTTGTCCTGGATCTCAAGTGGCACTGTTGAGAATTTCCCATTCATTTTGGCTTAGACCCACCCTATGAAGCAAAAGAAACCGGGAAAACTAAAGCAGTAATGGCTGTACTGCTTCTTTTCAAATTTTTCCACCTAATGCCAGATTAGGTGAATGCTCCTATCTCCTGCAAATTGTCCACTGTACTCAAGAGTTTCAACACCTCCCAGGGTCCTGTTTGTAGCCCAGCTCGCTGCACTGTTGTGGGGTCTCCTGCCAACTGCTCTCCTGCCGGATCTTCAGCCACTCCGGGTAGCCAATCGGCTGTTCCTTGTTTTCTCTTAGTGTGTTCTTCAGAAAAAAAATCAAACAATATCACGATGTAATATTTGGTGGCCTTCAGAAAAAACATATCCCAAACATTGCCACTATGTAATATCACTTGTTCTTTGGATATGTAAACTATTGTAAGACTCATAAGATTACAAGTAATATCCAAAGAAAATGTGGGTTTTATTATAACTTAACTAGAAAAAATATAACATACAGCTACTGTAGGAGCACATCTACATACACCTCACTTTGGCGGGCTACAGCCACAACCTCCTGGTCATGTGTGATATGACATCTCTTCCTATAGTGACCTTCACTTACAGCTTCTTAAGGTGGCCCTCATAAGGTTGCGCCCATGTCCCCCTACACATTCAAAATGAATAATCTGGTGAATAAATTAGGCATCTGTAACACCTTTGTGTCTATGTAGCCCAGAGGGTCATGGGGCATAAGCTTCATCCCACACTCTCTTCCTCAAAAATTGAGGTACATTGGGAGTTTCACAGATGCCTGCAGCCCTCCAGTATCTTGACAAGAGGAAATTCTATATATCTGTGCTGGCTGCCTAACCATGGGGGATAACACAGCAACCCTAATTCTGCCCTTTGATATCTGTTTTTAAACATTGGTCTCTGCATTCTGATCAAATAGAAGGAAGATACAGCAGTTAAAAGGCAATATATAAAAGAATTAAACAATGTAATAATCTGGACTGAGTATACTGTAAGACTGGAACAGTGCTTCAAAGCAAATGAGTTTGAAGATGGTTCAAAAATGTTCTCCTGTACTGACAACTTGTGGTAGTCAAAACTATAGTCAGATAAGAAGCTAGCAGAATATTTTGTTCCAGCTGAATTATTGCTGTATTACAAAAGGAGAATGAGTTCAACAGCAAATAAGGATTTCTACTCACAATTGAGAAATATCTGAACAGTTTCAGCTTCAAATTTTGAGTCATTTATATGAAACCATCCAGGGATTGTATGTATAAAGACTGCTGCTATACTGTAGATTTTGTGGCAAAATATGAACTATGGAATTGAACAAGCCATATGGGATCTTGATATGTGTCAATCAGAACGAATAACAGGCCCAGATGCTGTTGCTAATCCATGGAAACAGCTACAGTGAAAGATAAGAAACCTCAATAAACCCTGAGAAAACTCATTTGATCTAAAACAACGATTCAACACAAAATCCATTACACTTGATAATAAGCTGTGAAATAATACCTCGATCCAGAACTGGTCGTCATCACTGGAGGTTTTAAATTCCATCAAAAAAAACAGGGGAAAACCAGTCAACAGCGCCAAGGAAACCTTGAGATAACTGCAACTTTGGATAACTTCAGGAACAGGTTGGTTTGCAGTCTCAGTTCAATGGAAACTTTTGAGGGAGGTTGATCTGACCTTGAAATAAACAGTAGAAACTGCTGTGAGCATGACGGCTGCTGTTAAACAGCTAAAGGAGTTTAAGCCATGTCAGACTGATGGTGTAGAACACAGGTGGAATGTCATTGGTGTGATGGGGAATAACGACGGAGTAGACTCTTGTTTGTTGAGAATGCTGTCTTTGTAAAGAAGTAGTGCGTCCAGGGGGAAGAGTACCAAGAAAAGCACAAATACCACACAGGGGCTGGGCGGGTGTGAGGGTGGGGGGTAATTGGGAGTGGAGGCAGTGGTGGTGGTAAATAGAAAAACAACTGCATTGTAAGGAAATGGCTGCCAGTATGAAGGTAAGAATAAAGCTATCCAAGGCATGCTATGTCGGAACTTTAGATGAATTTGAAGATGATTGTTTCGGCTAGAGGAAATGAAGCTTGTTGTGCAGGTCAACATGTTAACTTTTTTGCTGATACATGAGGGAGAATTTTACAAATGCATACCATCCAAAGGGAACTTTCCCACTAGTTGCATTTATTGGGAAATTGCTGGTGCACTGCTGTTTAATCTATAAAATTAGTCCAACAAAGCACACCAGGATCATGGACTGTATTGCAATTAAGTACAAAACACATTTTTTTTATTCTTCATGGGATGTGGGTGTCACTGGCTATGCCAGCATTTATTGCCCATCCCTAATTGCCTTTGAGAAGGTGGTGGTGATCTGCCTCCTTGAACTGCTGTAGCAGTTTGATACGACTGAGTGGCTTGCTATGCCATTTCAGAGAGCATTTAAGAGTCAACCATATTACTGCATGTCACACATAGGCCAGACCAGGTACAGACAGCAGATTTCCTTCCCTAAAGGGCATTAGTGCACCAGATGAGTTTTCATGGTGACCATTAGACTAGCTTTTTTTGTTAAATTCTAGATTTATTAATTGAATTCAAATTTCACCATCTGCCATGGTAGGATTCGAATCCCTGTCCCCAGAGTATTTACCTGGGTCTCTGGATTACTAGTCCAATGACATTATTACTATGCCACTGCCTCTTCTCAACATGAAGGCATTCAGAAGGAGTTGAAACATCTCAAATTATTTCTCAGTCATTGGTAGCGATAAAACATCATAGCTATGATATTGTTCTGAAACATCTTGATGACGATAATATAATCAAATGAAAGAGATCAAAGGGCTGAATCTCGTAAGCCCACCTCCAGTTCTGGCTGCAGGCCCGGAAGAAAGTGTCATTCACGTTTGTCTCGTGGGTGACCACCCCACTGTGATCATGCGATGGGTGACCATTTTGCATAGAGGAGTTTTGGGACCCCCAAATCACCCAGTAGGGGGATTTCCGCTTATTACAATGTCGGATGATTCCAGAGTAGGTGCTGATGCAATACTTAAAGCCCTGCCAGTCCTGCTTTCATTGCTGCTTTTGAGTAATTTGCTATTTTCTGTTCACTGCTGAAAACAGTGTTGGAGTGACTCCTGGAACGCTCCACCACCCCCCACCCCCGTCCCCCACCCACAGCAAGGCAGACCCCACAGGATGTCCAATCCAGCACACAAGATGGCCCCTCAGTTTGGTGATGCCTCCCTCCAGATCCTACTCCAGGCTGGAAGGGAAAGGTGGGAGGTTCTCTTCCCCAGCAATGACAAGAAGAGGTCCTCCCACCTGACCAAGCATGCCTGGGTGGAGATTGCTGAGGAGGTCAGCAGCCATGGGGGTCACCCACCCCTCCCCCTGCCTGGAACTGGGTCCAGTGTTGCAAGAGGGTCAACGACCTCCAGCGTTCTGCCAAGGTGAGTGCTCCATAATACTCTCTTTATTACTGATTACGTCACTACACAAGAGGAAGCATGGCATGGGGAGGGTAGCACTATCATGGCAACGGCAGAGGGTGTATGGCATCATCTCATCCTGACAGATGCATGGCTGCATCTCAGCCGCAGGCCTCCTTCTTTCACAGCTTACCCCCATTAATTACCCTGAGATTTCAAGGAAGCATAAGCTATATAGGAAACCCCAGTTGGGGATGAGGGGCTGCCAGTAGCAGAACTGTCATGTTGATCTCTCTATGAAGTATGATTATCTCCATCTTTCCTCTTGCACAACAGCAGGAAGGAGACAGTCCGGACTGGCGGAGGCATCCCAGATCTTTGGCCTCTCACCACAGCTCAGGAAGAGGCTTTGGAATTGGCAGGGACACAGGGCAGCCGTGCCATATCAGATGGAGAGACTGGACTCTCTGTGCAAGAGAGCAAGGATTGGCTTCCATTGAAATATAGTTCACTTCTGGAGACCCACATCATGTATGATTGGCATACCAAGATCTGCATAGCCTAATGCACATGTGTTTTTGTTCTCTCACACAGGTTGGTGGCCACTAGAGACTCCAGCAAAAGGGTGACATAATTCCACCTCTGAGGAGGAACTGCAGTCAGAGGAACTTCCCGTAACCTCCCTGCACTTTCCACCAGCACAGATACTTTCACCTCGGTGGGTTTCCATTCGGCATTAGAATCAGGGTCGCAAGCTGGTGAGTGCACTTCACACGTGCCCGAGCAGCTGGTTGAGGTTGGGACAACTGAAGCCACTGACAGTCAGAGGGCTATGGGTGGCCAGGTTCATGCTGAGCCCCTGGCCGATAATGATCCACTGGTATTGACACTACAGGGCATGCTGGAGTTGCAGAGAGAGATAAGGCAACATTTGGCAGAGATGCCAGAGTCAATGCACAGCCATGAGCGGATGATTTAGGGGTCCATCCATGCCATGAGTGCTTCTATGTCCCAGGCATGTGAGCACATGGCTTCCTCCATCAAGAGATGGAGAGCCAGATCCCACAGATGTGCACAGACCTGCATACCATCACCCTGGCCACGAGCTCAATGCAGTAGTGGCAATGCAAGAGAAGGACAAGGCACCTGGAGTCTTCTCCAGCTCCGCATCCTTCTCTGATGAGCAGTGAGCCTTGAAAGGGAGGAGGAGAGGCTGAGCTCCATATCTGGGGAGTCCCATCAGGGCACTCAGCTACTCAGCCCCTTCACCAATGAACCAGCTCCAGTAACCGTGACACCTGAGGAGAGCCCTGCACCTGTACAGGAAGTCTTCAGTCAGCTGGGACCTTCCAGGCCTCAGACAGTCAGAGGATGGGTCAAGGGGCATCACAGGACAAGGGGCAACCTGATCAGCAGGCTGTCCCCAGCTCAGCAGCTGTAACTGAGTTACACACTGCATGGGAGGACTCACAAGCATAGAAAGAAAAGCAGCTAGCCACACTTGAGGGTGTTTGACATCTGATATGTGATGATTAATCTAGAGTTCTTTTGGTCAAGCCACTAACGATCATTGTGTAAAAGTGATTATTCTATTATGCCTTAATTGTGAGCTTTGACTTCACCCTTCCCGCTTAGTTGAATGCGAATGGAAGCACAGCTCTCATTTAAATATGATCTCCATGGGCACTGGAGCGTGTTTCAGCTGGGTGTTAGGCATGGAACACGTATGCAAAGGAGGTGACAAACTACATGCATTGAGGTGAGTCTTTATTGGTTTCTCTTTGGGTAGACATCTGGGTGGCTAGAAGTGGGTAAGTATGAGATTATCTCTTGCCTCCTTGACCCTTCGCTCTGGTGCAACAGCTTTAACATCCAGTGATGCCTGCTCATAACCCTCCTCCACATCCTCCTTGTCAGCGCAGGAGTGTCGTTCAGGAAGCTCATCATTATGCAAGGCCTTCCCCCTCTGCAGTGCGAGATTGTGCAGAGCACAGTAGACCACCATGATACACGAAACACTCGCTGAGGCTTTCCGCAGGGCCCCCCCGGATCGATCCAGGCACCGGAATCTCATATTCAGCAGCCCAATCGGCAGCTCAACATTCGCTCATGTGGAGCATTGGCAGGTGTTGTATCTCTCCTCTGCTGTATTGCGAGGGTTCCTCACAGGTGTGAGTAGCCAAGTTTTCAATGGGTAGCCCTTGTGCCCGAGAATGCACCCTTGAAGGTGAACGGGGGCAGGGGGGGGTGTGGGCTTGAAAATCTGTGGCACCTGAGAGTGTCGAAATATGTAGGCATTGTGGCTGCTTCACAGGAAGTGGGCACACGCCTGCAGGAAACATTTCGGTGGTCGCAGACCAGTTGAACATTGATTTTTTAAATTTGTTCATGGGATGTGGGCATCGCTGGCTCGGCCAGCATTTATTGCCCATACCTAATTGCCCTTGAGAAGGTGGTGGTGAGCTGCCTTCTTGAACTGCTGCAGTCCATATGAGATAGGTACACCCACAGTGCTGTTAGGAAGGGAGTTCCAGGATTTTGACCCAGCGACAGTGAAGGAACAGTGATATAGTTCCAAGTCAGGATGGTGTGTAGCTTGGAGGGGAACTGGCAGGTGGTGGTGTTCCCATGCAGCTACTGCCCTTGGCCTTCTAGGTGGTAGAGGTCGTGGGTTTGGAAGGTGTTGTTGAAGGAACATTGGTGAATTGCTGCAGTGCATCTCGTAGATGGTACACACTGCTACCATTGTGCATTGGTTGTGAAGGGAATAAATGTTGAAGGTGATGGTTGGGGTGACAATCAAGCGGGCTGCTTTGTCCTGGATGGTATCGAGCTTCTTGTGTTGTGGGAGCTGCACTAATCCAGGCAAGTGGAGAATATTCCTTCACAGTTAAGTTTCTGGTCAATGGTAACCCCCAGCAAGTTGATAGTGGGGGATTCAGCGATGATAATGCTATTGAATGTCAAGGGGAGATGATTGCATTCTCTCTTGTTTAGGATGGTCATTGACTGCACTTGTGTGACGTGAGTGTTACTTACCACTTATCAGCCCAAGCCTGGATGTTGTCCAGATCTTGCTGCACATGGGCACGGGCTGTTTCAGGAGTTATGAATGGTGCTGAACATTGTGCAATCATCAGAGAACATCCCCACTTCTGACCTTATGATTGAAGGAAGGTCATTGTTGAAGCTGCTGAAGATGGTTGGGCCTAGGACACTACCCTGAGAAACTCATGCAGTGATGTCCTGGAACTGAGATGATTGACCTCCAATAACCACAGCCATCTTTCTTTGTGCTAGATATGAATCCAACCAGCAGAGAGTTTTCCACCTGATTCCATTGTATCCAGTTTTGCTCGGGCTCCTTGGTGGCACTCTCAGTCAAATGCTGTCTTGATGTCAGGGGCAGTCACTCTCACCTCATCTTTTGAGTTCAGCTCTTTTGTCCATGTTTGGACCAAGGCTGTAATGAGGTCAGGAGCTGAGTAGCCCTGGCAGAACCCAAACTGAGCGTCAGTGAGCAGGTTATTGCTAAGTGCTGCTTGATAGCACTGTTGACGACACCTTCCTTCACTTTACTGATGATCGAGAATAGACTTATGGGCGGTAATTGGCCGGATTAGATTTGTTCTGTTTTTTGTGGACAGGATATACTGGGCAATGTTCCACATTGTTGGGTCGATGCCAGTGTTGTGGCGGGGGTATTGGAATAGCTTGGCTAGGGCATGCAGCCTGTTGTAGAGCACAATCTTCAGTATTGTTGTCGGAATGTTGTCAGGGCCCATAGCCTTTGCAATATCCAGTGCCTTCATGGAATGAAAGCTCTTCCTGTTGATGAAGGTGACTGGCTGGTCCACTGGAGCCTTGATGGCCACATGCATGCAATCTATTATACCTTGCACCCAGGGAAATCCAGCAATGGCCCTAAATCCAATGGCCCTCTTGGCCTGACTGTCAGGGTTGGTCCAGTAGTGCACATAGTTGCCAGCCCTCTTGAACAGGGCATTGGTCACCTCCTTGATGTAGTTGAGGGCTGTTGCCTGGGAGACCCCACACATGTCCTGCTGGATCTCTGGAATGATCCAGACGCGTAAAAGTGAGTGCCACTGTAAACTTCCGGGCTACTGGCATAGGGTGACCCCCAAATAGGTCACAACTCATCCTGCAGTAGGATGCATAAGTTGGCAATTGCCTCCCTGGAGAGCCACATTCTTCACTGATAATGCCTCATGGACATTTGGAGGCCACGGATTCACGTCCAGTATACTCTCTGAAGACGTGGGCACTTCTTGGCATGGCTGGCTGCTGCTGCTCATCATGGAGCTTCACAGGAAGTTGCAGCTGCCTCCTGGCCCATCCTCCGTCGGGAAGACGGTGGCGTAGTGATAATGTCACTGGACTAGTAATTCAGAGGCCCAGGCGAATGTCCTGGGGGGCACACAGGTTCAAATTCTATCACAGCAGCTGGTGGAATTTAAATTCAATTAATTAATAAATTCAATTAATTAATAAAAATATGGAATTGAAAGCTAGTCTCAGTAATGGTGCCATGAAACTATCATCGATTATCGTAAAAACCCATCTGGTTCACTAATGTCCTTTAGGGAAGGAAATCTGCCGTCCTTACCTGGTCTGGCCTACATGTGACTCCAGACCCACAGCAATGTGGTTGACTCTTAACGGCCCTGTGAAATGGTCTAGCAAGCTACTCAGTTGTCAAGGGCAATTAAGCATGGGCAACAATTGATGGCCTAGCCAGCGACACCCACATCCCTTGAAAGAATAACAAAAGACAGGGTGTATGAGACCCATGCCAGGTGACCAGTGGGTCTCCAGAGCACTTTTGATGCAGAGATGATCCTGCCTTGGCAACTGATGTTTTACTACTTCTCCTGATGACCCTCAGTGCCCACCCTTGCTAATGGCCAACTCTTTCACCCAGCAGTATGGGGGAACCACACATCTCACCCAGCGGATTGTTCACCAGATCTCGTCAACCAAACCCAAGCCCCACCCCCCCACCACGCCTGGCTTACAGAACCCACAAGACCCAGAGCGCCCTTTTTAGCCCCCGAGACCCTGAAGCCCCTCTTGGCAGAGCCCATGAGCCCCTGAACCCCCTTGCAGCACTGCAATCTGAAATGGCCTCCACATCCCCCTCTCCCCCGATGCAGTGCTGGTCATGGCTGTCTCCCCATTGTGGTACTGAAGCCTTGCCTCGTACCACCAGCTTTCAACAGTCATGAACCCGAAGGCGCCCGCTGTCTACTTAATCGTGACGAATGAAATGCTAATGTATTTAAAGTAAGCGTTCTACAATTTAAAGTGCATTCCCGTCACGTCGGGTTGTCAATTCCACTTTGGTGCTTTCCCCCTGCTGACAAAATCAGAAACCGACGTCACGCCACCGGATTTCCGGGCAGACTCTTCCAATGCAATTCTCCATCCCCCACACCACCGTTACCGTTTTAAACGCCTGCACAAAATTCTGCCCAAACTGTGCATCTTGAGTAAAATATTTTGCAATTATCATGAACAAAGAATGTCTATGTTCACCACCAAAAGTGACAGAAGCTACCAAGAATATAACTGAACCAGAGAATGGTACATATATGCAGCTGTTCTTTGGGTTACTGAGATATTGACCTGAATTTTAGCCTGGAGGCGAGTTCTGTGTGGAGGGGCTGTTGAGAGGTTGGGAAACCAGGACCATCGGGTTTCCCAAATGTCCTGCAGAATTTAACTGCAGGGTGCCTTTAAGTGGGGCTCCTACTGATAGTCGGCATGATTAATAGGATAGAGGCTTTTTGGGCCAAAGCCTATCAGAGTGTGGAGGTGTATTGGGAAGTAAGAGAGATTGTGGGGGGGAGTTTCCGATTGTGAGGGTCCTGATTGTTGAGGGGTGGGGGGTGGAAGGGGTGACTCCTGCTCTTCCTGGCCCATAAGCAGTGCTGTAAAGGCATTTACCTCATGAATTCAGCCCCTTTCATGTTCTTTAAGCTGCCAAATTTCCCAAAGCCTGGGAAACTCAGCCACTTGTGGTTGAAAATATAATGACTGTTAAAATGAAGGCACACAGCCTCAGTATCATACTTAAATAATCAGTCTACTCCTACGAGTTGGTTGTTCGCCTGCTCCACATCCTGCCTCCATTAAAACCGGAGGTGAATGGGCTTGAGGCCGAGTTGGGTTCCTGTTTCAGATTTTATGTAGTTTAACCTCTGACATGACCCTGAGCCACACATTTTTGGGAGTTAGGATTCAGCCCATTATCAGAGGTTTATTCTGAATATTTCTCTTATAGGGAGTCACTTGAACATGCTGAGATATGGCAGAGGATTGAAATGAGGAGGGCACAAAAAAACTTTCCGTGGATTCAGACCGTACCACACGACGATTCCAGACAAGCATGTGTTTCTCATTGAGGATGCAACTGCTTCGGGCTAGATGCAGAAAATAAGGAGGAGGAGCCCATTGTATGCATACTATAATCACATATATCTGCACAAATGGATTTACTCACAAATTAAAAACAAAGCATTGATGACTACGTGGATAGCACATTTAGAGAGGTGGTCACACTGCAGGTTAGGAGCATGCAGGCAGAGAGGAAAAGGTGACCACCAGGCAGTCTAAGAGAACCAGGCAGGCAGTGCAGGAGTTCCTGAGTCTATCTTGCTTGCTAATCGGTTTTCCATTTTGGATACTGGTCAGAGCGATGGTTCCTCAGGGGAGTGCAGCCAGAGCAAAGTCCTTGGCACCCCCATGGGTGGCTCAGCTGCATAAGAGGGAAGGAAGAAGAGTGGAAGAGCAATAGTGATAGGGGATTCGATAGTCAGGGGATCAGACAGGCAGTAAACGTGACTCCAGGATGCTGTGTTGCCTCCCTGCTGCCAAGGTCAAAGATGTCATGGAGCGGCTGCAGGACATCCTTCTGCTGAAGGGTGAACAGCCAGAGGACATGGTCCACATTGATACCAATGACATAGGTAGGACGAGGGATGAGCTCCTGAAAGCAGATTTTAGAGTTAGGAAGGAAATTAAAAAGTAGGACGTCCAAAGCAGTAATCTCAGGATTACCCCCAGTGCAATGTGCTAGTGAACGTAAGAATAGGAGGATTGATCGATTGAACACGTGGCTGGAGAATTGGTGTAGGAGGGAGGGCATCAGATTTCTGAGGCATTGGGATCGGTTCAGGGGCAGGTGGGACCTGTACAAGATGGACGGGCTACACCTTAACAAGACCGGAACTAATACCCTCGCAGCGAGATTTGCTAGTGCTGTTGGGGAGGCTTTAAACTCGCTTGTCGGGGATGGGAACATGAAGGGTAGCTCAAGTTGGAAGGAAGTAAAGCTCAATAGCAGGAGGCAGAAAAGTAGCAACTGACATTAGAAGGCAGGTGAAACAAAGACGAGCATCAACGAGGCTTAGAATGCAGAATGCCAAGAAGACAAGGTTAAAGACACTCTACCTGAATGCATGCAGCATTCACAACAAGGTAGATGATTTAAAGGCCCAAATAGAGGTAAATGGGTATGATCCAATTGCCATAATGGAAGCGTGGCAACAAGGTGACCAAGACTGGAAACTGAATATTCAAGGATATTCAACATTTAGGAAGGACAGGCAAAAAGGAAAAGGAGGTGATGTTGCGCTGATAATAAGGGATGGGATCAGTACATTAGAAAGGGAGGATCTCAGACTGGAAGAACAAAATGTGGAATCTGTTTGGGTGGAGCTAAGAAACAACAAGGGGCAGCACACATTGGTAGGAGTTGTTTATAGGCCACCAAACAGTAGTGGTAGTGTGGAACGTGGTATTAATCAGGAGATTACAGAAGCATGTGGCATGGGTAATACAGTAATCATGGGTGAGTTCAATCTGCATATAGACTGGGTAAACCTAATGAGCACTAATGCTGTGGAGGACGGGTTTCTGGAGTGTGTTAGGGATGGTTTTCCAGAGCAGTATGTTGAGGAACCGACTACAGAACAGGCTATTTTAGATCTAGTATTATGTAATAAGAAAGGGCTAATTAATAATCTTGTTGTAAAAGAACCTTTAAGGATGAGTGATTACAATATGATAGAATTTTACATTCTGTTTGAAAGTGAGGTAGTTCAATCTGAAGCCAGGGTGTTAAAATTGAACAAAGGAATTTATGAAGGTATGAGGGGCAAATTGGCTGAGGTGGATTGGGAAAATACATTAAAAGGTATGACAGTACATAGGCAAAGAATAGTCTTTAAAGAAATGTTACATAGTTTACAGCAACTATACGTTCTTTCAAGGCACAAAAACCTCAAAAGTAAAGGCAGTCAACCGTGGATAGCAAAGGAAGTTAAGGATTGTATAAGATTAAAAGAAAAGGCCTATAAAGTTGCCAGAAATAGTAGTAAACCTGAGGATTGGGAGGATTTTAGAATACAGCAAAGGAGGACCAAGAAACAGATAAAGAAGGGGAGAATAGAATATGAATGTATGCTAGCAAAAAATATAAATATGGACTGCAAAAGCTTCTACAGGTATGTAAAAAGGAAACATTTGGCTAAGACAAATGTGGGTCCATTACAGGCAGAATCAGGAGAATATATAATGGGGAATAGAGAAATAGCAGAGAAGCTAAATGATTACTTTGTGTCTGTCTTAACTGAGGAAGATACAAGAAATCTCCCAGAATTAAAAATCTAAGGGATTAGGGGGAATGGGGAATTGAAGGAAATTAGTATTAGTAAGAAGGTTGTATTGGAAAAATTAATGGGGCTGAAGGTTGATAAGTCCCCAGGACTTGATATTCTACAACCAGGAGTGTTCAGATAGGTAGCTATGGAGATAGTGGTTGTATTGCTGATCATCTTCCAAAATTCTATAAATTCTGGAGTGGCTCCTGCAGATTGGAAGGTCGCAAATGTCACCCCACTATTTAAGAAGGGAGGGAGAGAGAAAACAGGAAATTACAGACCTGTTAGTCTTTACATCAGTCATTGGGAAAATGCTAGAATCTATTCTAAAGGATGTGATAAATGGACACTTGGATAATAATGATCTGATTGAGCATAGTCAACATGGATTTATGAATGGGAAACCATGTTTGACGAACCTGTTGGAGTTTTTTGAGGATGATACAAACAGAATTGATAAAGGGGAGTCGGTGGACATGGTATACTTGGATTTTCAGAAGGCTTTTGATAAAGTTCCCCACAGGAAATTGGTTAGCAAAATTAAAGCACATGGGATAGGAGGTAATATACTGGCATGGATTACGGATTGGTTAACAGGCAGAAAGCAGACAGTAGGAATAAACAGACCATTCTCGCATTGGCGGGCTGTGACTAGTGGGGTACTGCAGGGATCAGTGCTTGGGCCCCAGCAGTTCACAATATATATCAATGATTTGGATGTGGGGACCGATTGTAGTATTTCCAAGTTCGCGGATGACACAAAACTAGGTGGGAATGTGTGTTGTGAGGAAGATGCAAAGCGGCTTCAAGGGGATTTGGACAGACTTAGTGAGTGGGCAAGAATGTGGTAGATGGAATATAATGTGGAAAAATGTGAGGTTATCCATTTTGGTCAGAGGAACAGATGTGCAGAGTATTTATTAAATGGTAAGAGATTAGAAAGTATAGATGTGCAAAGGGACCTGGGTGTCCTTGTCAATAAGTCACTGAAAGCTAACATGCAGGTGCAGCAAGCAATTAGGAAGGCTAATGGTATGTTAGCCTTTATTGCAAGAGGATTTGAGTACAGGAGTAGTGAAGTCTTGCTGCAATTGTATTGAACCTTGGTTAGACAGCACTTGGAGTACTGTGTCCAGTTCTGGTCCCCTTATCTTAGGAAAGATATTATTGCCATAGAGGGAGTGCAACGAAGATCCACCAGACTTGTTCGTGGGATGGCGGGACTATCCTATGAAGAGAGATTGGGGAAACTGGGCCTCTATTCTCTAGAGTTTCGAAGAATGAGAGGTGATCTGATTGAAACCTACAAAATACTTAAAGGGATAGACAGGGTAGATGCAGCTAAGATGTTTCCACTGGTTGGGAGTCTAGAACTAGAAGACACAATTTCAAAATAAGGGGCAAGCCACTTAGGACCGCGATGAGGAGAAATTTCTTTACTCAGGGGGTTGTGAATCTTTGGAATTCTCTACCCCAGAGGGCTGTGGAAGCTCAGTCATTGAATATGTTTAAAGCAGAAATTGACAGATTTCTAACTACAAATGAGATAAGGGGATATGAGGATAGTGTAGGACAAAGGCATTGAACTAGATGATCAGCCATGATCATATTGAATGGGGTGGGGGGGGCAGCTTCGATTGGCTGAATGGTCTACTCCTGTTCCTATGTTCCCATGTTCCTATGACGATGGGGATGAAACTGCTGTTTGGCAGAAATACGAAATGGGCTCAGAGGGAATTGGTACTTGAATAGAAAAGAAATGGTGTGTGGTGCAAACCAGGCTGCCAATTCATGCTACTGGCAAAAGACTAATTTCACTCCCAATATTTGGTGTTCAGAAAGTTCAATATCTGTAGCAAGCTAAAAATAACAGATCATAAACCATTTCCACTGATCGAATTGCCAAAAAAGAGGGATGTCTATGCTGACAATGTAGGGAAATTCAGTTGTCATGCACAGTGGAAAGTCAGCCAGAATGGCAACTCCGGTTTATTGTCAAAATTACTGATGACGATAAACGAAACTCTAACAGTTGCAACAGAGGCGGCTGAATGGATGGTCTCAATCTTAGTGGCACAAAGGTCCATGAGCTTCTCACATTTGTTGTTTGAGCAGGGTAGAGTGTGCAGGAAAGAGGAGTTTAAGGTAGTGGAGAAAAGAAACTGGGGGGCTATCTCTGGATTTCAGGATGATCCTGGAGTAGTGACATCGGAACAGGAGTAGGTCATTGTGCCCCTTGAGCCTGGTCACCATTCAAAATGATCATGACTGATCTGCGGCCTAACTCCATAATATCTTTGGTGAACAAAAATCTATCAATATCAGTTTTAAAATTCACAATTGATCTAGCATCAATTATCGTTTTTGGAAGAGCGTTCCAAACTCCTGCCATCCTTTGCATGTAGAAGTATTTCCTAATTTCACTCCTGAAAGGTCTGGCTCTAATTTTTAGATTATATCCCCTAGTCCTAAAGTCCCCAGCCCTATTCCCAGTCCCCCGGAAATAGTTTCTCTCTATCTACCCTATCTGTTCCCCTTAATATCTTGTAACCTTTGATCAAATTACCCCTAACATTCTAGATTCCAAGGAACACAACCCTAGATTGTGTAATCTCTCCTTGTAGCTTAACCCTTGGAGTTCAGGTATCATTCTTGTAAAGTTAAGCTCCACTCCCTCCAAGGCTAATATATCATTCCTAAAATGTGATGTCCCGATCTGATCATAGTGCTTCAGGTATGATCTAACCAGGGATTTGTATAGCTGAAGCATAACTTCCACCCCCTTGTATCCTAGTTCTCTAAATATAAAGGTCAGCATTTCATTGTTGTTTTAATTTTTTTCTGTACCTGTTCATGACATTTTAATGTCACAAGAGATGTTTTAAAAACTAAGAGGTCTGTGTGCCTTTAAGACTGAGAGAAAGGACTTTCTGGGAACAGTGACTGCAGAGGTTTGCTATTTGAAGAGTCCAGGCTGCAAGGCAGTTTGTATTCAAGCAACCAGAAAGTTTTACAACTATCTTGTGACTAGGTTGTTTTTGAAAAGCTAGTTTCATTTTTGGGTTGTTCAGTTACTGCTGAAGACTGGCCAGGAATACAGCCCAGAAAACTCTTTCTCTTGAAAAATAATTCCTGTATCAAGCAAAATTCTAATTTCTTCATGAGGTTAAAAGAACTTTAAAGGAGTTACAAATCTAACGTTCTTTTGGGCCTCCTTATCTCGAGAGACAATGGATACGCGCCTGGAGGTGGTCAGTGGTTTGTGAAGCAGCGCCTGGAGTGGCTATAAAGGCCAATTCTGGAGTGACAGGCTCTTCCACAGGTGCTGCAGAGAAATTTGTTTGTTGGGGCTGTTGCACAGTTGGCTCTCCCCTTGCGCCTCTGTCTTTTTTCCTGCCAACTACTAAGTCTCTTCGACTCGCCACAATTTAGCCCTGTCTTTATGGCTGCCCGCCAGCTCTGGCGAATGCTGGCAACTGACTCCCACAACTTGTGATCAATGTCACACGATTTCATGTCGCGTTTGCAGACGTCTTTATAACGGAGACATGGACGGCCGGTGGGTCTGATACCAGTGGCGAGCTCGCTGTACAATGTGTCTTTGGGGACACATAACGTATGGGAGCTAAAACTTTTGTTTCTGTTTACGCCTGAAGTGAGGAAAAGATCCAGAAAGAGGAGTTGCTACATTCTGTGGCGAAGTATTGCTGAGAGGAAGCCTTCATTGTTGAAGGTAGCAAAATTCCTATTGTCTCCAGTCTCTCAAAAATATCTGTCTCCAGAGTGATTTCTTTTTTAGTGTTTTTGGAGAGATCCTGAAATCTCAAGAAAGTTTCTACTGTGGGACTGCTACTTTAAAATTTAAATAGACATGTTGATATAACTTTTTGCTGAAAGATCTGTGTGATGCCTGCTACAGATGAATTTCCTTGAATGCGTACCCATCACAAACTGTTTATCAAAGTCGCCTGGAGTTACTTTGAGTGGTATCTGACTATTTGATTCTGGGACACCTCACTGATCCAGAAATATCCTACCAGAAGTTACAACCCAGTTATTTTATTATCCCTAAGAAACCATTGTAAAATCAATGCATCTTTTTTCCCCGGTTAACTGTTTTTGTGTGAATATATGTGTATGCATGAAGGTTGGGAAGATTAAGGAGTTATAACATATTTTCATACATATAGATTTATATCATCATTTAAAATTGGTTTATTAATAAATAGTTAATTGTGTTGTTTAAATAAACCTGGTTTGGTGTGCTTTATTCTGGGGATAAATAAAGTGTTTGATTTGGCTAATTTTCAGTAGGTGGGAAACTTTAGTAATATGCAGTGACCTGTGGAGTAGTGGGACTGAATTAACAGTGCATTACTCCCACTTTGGTCATAGCATTAATGATCTATGTACCTGGACCTCCATGTCTTTTTGGACCTCCACTGTTTCTAGATTTTTAACATCTGGAAAGTATCCTGTTCCATCCTTTTTAGGTTCACAGTTGATGACCTTATATTTGCATATATTGAAATCTATTTGCCAGTTTTTTCCATTCACTTAATCTATCAATATCTCTTTGTAATGTTTCACGTACACTGCTTACAATGCCGTGTATCTTTATGTAATAAGCAAATTTGGATATGCAGCTTTCTATCCCATCATCTAAGTTGTTAATAAATACAGTGAATAGTTGAGGCCCCAACACAGATTCTTGTGGGACACCATTAGTCACATTCTGCCAATTAGAGTACCTGCCCATTATTCCTATTCTCTGTCTCCTGCCACTAGACCAATTTTCTAACCAGGTCAATAATTTGCCTTCAGTTCCATAAGCTTCAAGTTTAGCTAGCAGACTCTTGTGAGAGGAACATTATCAAATACTTTTGGGAGTCCATATAAATAATTTCAATAGGCATTCTCTTGCTCACTACTTTAGTCACGTCTTCAAAGAAATTTGTCAGGCAAAGTCGACCTGTTTCTCTACTGTAAATACTGAGGCAACGTAATTATTTAGCATGTCTGCTATTCCTTATTTTCATTGACAACATTTGGAATAGTGGGAATGGAGGTTAAGGCAGTTGTATGTTCCTCCTGCAGAATGTGGGAGGTAAGGGTCGCCAAGAGTGTCCCTGCTGACTGCATCTGTGGGAAGTGCACCCAACTCCAGCTCCTCGAGAACCGCGTTAGGGAACTGGAGCTGGAGCTGGATGAACTTCGGATCATTCGGGAGGCGGAGGAGGTTATTGAGAGGAGTTATGGGGAGGTAGTCACACCTCAGGTAAAAGAAGTAGGTAGATGGGTTACCGTCAGGGGAAGGAGAGGGAACCAGCAGGCAGTGCAGGGATCCCCTGTGGCCGTTTCCCTCAACAACAGGTATACCGTTTTGGATACTGTTGCGGGGGACGACTTACCAGGGGTAAGCAATGGGGTACAGATATCTGGCACAGAGTCTGTCCCTGTTGCTCAGAAGGGAAGGGGGAAGAGGAGCAGAACATTAGTCATTGGGGACTCCATAGTTAGGGGAACAGATAGGAGGTTCTGTGGGAACGAGAGAGACTCACGGTTGGTATGTTGCCTCCCAGGTGCCAGGGTTCGTGATGTCTCGGATCGTGTTTTTGGGATCCTTAATGGGGAGGGGGAGCAGCCCCAAGTCGTGGTCCACATAGGCACCAACGACATAGGTAGGAAGAGAGATGGGGATTTAAGACAGAAATTTAGGGAGCTAGGGTGGAAGCTTAGAGCGAGAACAAACAGAGTTGTTATCTCTGGGTTGTTGCCCGTGCCACGTGATAGCGAAGCGAGGAATAGGGAGAGAGAGGAGTTGAACACGTGGCTGCAGGGATGGTGCAGGAGGGAGGGTTTTGGTTTCCTGGATAATTGGGGCTCTTTCTGGGGTAGGTGGGACCTCTACAAACAGGATGGTCTTCACCTGAACCAGAGGGGTACCAATATCCTGGGGGGGAGGTTTGCTAGTGCTCTTCGGGGGGGTTTAAACTAATTCAGCAGGGGAATGGGAACCTAAATTGTAGTGCCAGTGTACAGGATGTTGAGAGTAGTGAGGTCAGGGATATGGTTACAAGGACGCAAGAGGGCACTGGCAAGCAAGAACCTGGTTTAAAGTGTGTCTATGTCAACGCCAGGAGCATCCGGAATAAGGTGGGTGAGCTTGCAGCATGGGTTGGTACCTGGGATCTCGATGTAGTGGCCATTTCAGAGACATGGGTAGAGCAGGGGCAGGAATGGATGTTGCAGATTCCGGGATTTAGATGTTTCAGTAAGAACAGAGAAGATGGTAAAAGAGGGGGGGGGTGTGGCATTGTTAATCAAGGAGAGTATTACAGCGACAGAAAGGACGTTTGAGGACTCGTCTACTGAGGTAGTATGGGCTGAGGTTAGAAACAGGAGAGTTGAGGTTACCCTGTTGGGAGTCTTTTATAGACCTCCGAACAGTTCCAGAGATGTAGAGGAAAGGATAGCGAAGATGATTCTCGACAGGGTGAGAGTAACAGGGTAGTTGTTATGGGGGACTTTAACTTTCCAAATATCGACTGGAAATACTATAGTTCGAGTACTTTAGATGGGTCAGTTTTTGTCCAGTGTGTGCAGGAGGGTTTTCTGACACAGTATGTAGACAGGCCAACCAGGGGTGATGCCACATTGGATTTGGTACTGGGAAATGAACCCGGCCAGGTGTTAGATTTAGATGTAGGTGAGCACTTTGGTGATAGTGATCACAATTCGGTTAGGTTTACCTTAGCGATGGGCAGGGACAGGTATATACCGCAGGGCAAGAATTATAACTGGGGGAAAGGAAATTATGATGCGATTAGGCAAGATTTAGGATGCGTAGGATGGGGAAGGAAACTGCAGGGGATGGGAACAATCGAAATGTGGAGCTTATTCAAGGAGCAGCTACTGCGTGTCCTTGATAAGTATGTACCTGTGAGGCAGGGAGGAAGTAGTCGTGCGAGGGAGCCGTGGTTTACGAAAGAAGTTGAAGCGCTTGTCAAGAGGAAGAAGAAGGCTTATGTTAGGATGAGACGTGAAGGCTCAGTTAGGGCGCTTGAGAGCTACAAGCTAGCCAGGAAGGATCTAAAGGGAGAGCTAAGAAGAGCAAGGAGAGGACACGAGAAGTCATTGGTGGATCGGATCAGGGAAAACCCTAAGGCTTTCTATAGGTATATCAGGAATAAAAGAATGACTAGAGTTAGAGTAGGGCCAATCAAGGATAGTAGTGGGAAGTTGTGTGTGGAATCAGAGGAGATAGGGGAAGTGTTAAATGAATATTTTGCGTCAGTATTTACAGTAGAGAAAGAAAATGTTGTTGAGAATACTGAGATTCAGGCTACGAGGCTAGATGGGATTGAGGTTCACAAGGAGGAGGTGTTAGCAATTTTGGAAGGTGTGAAAATAGATAAGTCCCCTGGGCCAGATGGGATTTATCCTAGGATTCTCTGGGAAGCTAGGGAGGAGATTGCAGAGCCTTTGTCCTTGATCTTTATGTCGTCATTGTCGACAGGAATAGTGCCGGAAGACTGGAGGATTGCAAATGTTGTCCCCTTGTTCAAGAAGGGGAGTAGAGACAGCCCTGGTAATTATAGACCTGTGAGCCTTACTTCGGTTGTGGGTAAAATGTTGGAAAAGGTTATAAGAGACAGGATTTATAATCATCTTGAAAAGAATAAGTACATTAGAGATAGTCAGCACGGTTTTGTGACGGGTAGGTCGTGCCTCACAAACCTTATTGAGTTTTTCGAGAAGGTGACCAAACAGGTGGATGAGGGTAAAGCAGTGGATGTGGTGTATATGGATTTCAGTAAGGCGTTTGATAAGGTTCCCCACGGTAGGCTATTGCAGAAAATACGGAAGTATGGGATTGAAGGCGATTTAGAGCTTTGGATCAGAAATTGGCTAGCTGAAAGAAGACAGAGGGTGGTGGTTGATGGCAAATGTTCATCCTGGAGTTTAGTTACTAGTGGTGTACCGCAAGGATCTGTTTTGGGGCCACTGCTGTTTGTCATTTTTATAAATGACCTGGAAGAGGGTGTAGAAGGGTGGGTTAGTAAATTTGCAGATGACACTAAGGTCGGTGGAGTTGTGGATAGTGCCGAAGGATGTTGTAGGGTACAGAGAGACATAGATAGGCTGCAGAGCTGGGCTGAGAGATGGCAAATGGAGTTTAATGCGGAAAAGTGTGAGGTGATTCACTTTGGAAGGAGTAACAGGAATGCAGAGTACTGGGCTAATGGGAAGATTCTTGGTAGTGTAGATGAACAGAGAGATCTTGGTGTCCAGGTGCATAAATCCCTGAAGGTTGCTAACCAGGTTAATAGGGCTGTTAAGAAGGCCTATGGTGTGTTAGCTTTTATTAGTAGGGAGGTCGAGTTTCGGAGCCACGAGGTCATGCTGCAGCTGTACAAAACTCTGGTGAGACCGCACCTGGAGTATTGTGTGCAGTTCTGGTCACCGCATTATAGGAAGGATGTGGAAGCTATGGAAAGGGTGCAGAGGAGATTTACTAGGATGTTGCCTGGTATGGAGGGAAGGTCTTACGAGGAAAGGCTGAGGGACTTGAGGTTGTTTTCGTTGGAGAGAAGGAGGAGGAGAGGTGACTTAATAGAGACATATAAGATAATCAGAGGGTTAGATAGGGTGGATAGTGAGCGTCTTTTTCCTCGGATGGTGATGGCAAACACGAGGGGACATAGCTTCAAGTTGAGGGGTGATAGATATAGGACAGATGTGAGAGGTAGTTTCTTTACTCAGAGAGTAGTAAGGGCGTGGAACGCCCTGCCTGCAGCAGTAGTAGATTCGCCAACTTTAAGGGCATTTAAGTGGACATTGGATAGACACATGGATGAAAATGGAATAGTGTAGGTCAGATGGTTTCACAGGTCGGCGCAACATCGAGGGCCGAAGGGCCTGTACTGCGCTGTAATGTTCTAATTCTAATTCTAATTCTAATTCTAATTCTAACATCATTATAATCAGTTTTCAAGGGGCCCACGTTACTGCTGACCACCCTTTCTTTTCCTAATATAATTTTATAATGTTTGTGTTGATTTTGATATCACTTGCAAGTTTCTTGTAGCTCTTACTATCTGTTTTGTCATTTTTTTTTTGTTGATTTTTGTATCTTTCCCATTCACTACGATCTGTGCTATATTTTGCCTTTTTGTATGCTTTTCTTTTAGTTTTATGTTGTCTCTTACCTCTTTCGTAGTTGATGGCTGCATTTTTTGGCAAGTAGAAATCTTGACATTAGGGGTATAAACTGTTTCTGTATCATATTAAATGCTTTTTTGAACATCTCCCACTGATCTTCTGTCATTTTACCTATTAACCGATTTGCTCAGTCTATTCTGGACAGTTTCTGTTTTATCACATTGAAGTCCTACATCTAGAATGATCACTATTAGATACATGCTTGCATGCTGTTAGGCTGTTAACTAAATCTGGCTCATTACTCATTGCTAAATCTAAAATGGCATGTTGCCTTGTTGGTTGTAAGATATATTGTTGCCGAAGACTATCCTGGACACACTCAAGAAATTCACTACCTTTCGGATATGTCCTCGCCTGTTTAACCCAATCTATATGAAAGTTAAAATCTTCCATTAAAACAACTCTACCTTTGCTACCTGCTTCTCTAATCTCTGCATTTATACATCTACCACTTCACAGCTGCTACCAGAGGGCCTATACACAACTCCAAATACAGTCTTAAATCCTTTTCTATTTCTTGATTCTGCTCACGAAGCCTGCATTGCCTGTTTATCTCTTGTTATATCCTCCTTATCATTGAAGTGATTTCATCCTTAATCACTCAGGCTACTCCTCTCCCTCTACCATTTTCCCTAACTTTTCCATAGACCTTATAACGTGGTATGTTTAGTTACCAGTCCTGACCATCTTGCAGCCATGTCTTTGTATTGACTACCATGTCATCCCTTCCAAGTTGAATTTGCACCTGCAATTCATTCAATTTGTTCCTTACATTCTGTCCATTTGGATAAAGAACGCTTATTTGGGCCACATGCTCTAACCTGTCCTTTTGCTCTAATGTTTTACTCACGTTTTTTATTCTCTCCTGGTTAAATCACTTTATTGGCTGGATCTTGTTCTCCCGCTGCTGGGAACAGCGTCGGATGCAGAAAATGGTGGCCGCCACACAAGGGCTCCGTGCTGCCGTGATCTTGCATCCAGCTGCCACTTAGCATATGGAAGGCTGCCGCACCCCACCCCAATCACATGGCAGGGTGGCATTGGCGATACTGGTTATGGCTTCACCTGTTGAAGGAGCAGGTGCTGGCACACCATTTTTAAAAGGCTGCCGGCTCATACATTGTCATTCTGCTGAAATTGGCCTGGCACAGGTCAGACTGTATTAGCTGTCAGGAATTTTCCCAAAACACCCTTTATGATTGATTATATATAAAACAGGATCAAAAAAGGACACTTTTTCTGACTCACTGCTTTCCCAATAGTCATTACTGAACCATCAAGGATTAACAAGCCTTTTTCTACTCCATAGCATCAAAGTTCCATTTATTTAATGAAAGCCCTCAAAAGTCATTAATTCACTTCATAAGAGTCCTTCTTGTAGCATTCAGTATGCAGTCAGCCACTGATCATTTGATTGAATAAAGTTACAGCAATTTATTTCTGCAATGGGTGTGCAAGAAAACCTTAGCAGCAACCATCAGCAAAAGAAATTTACCATTTTAAAGTTGACTCGCTTCCCCCCCACCCCCCCCCCCACACACAAACCCAACTCCCTCCATACAGTATATAGTACAGAGTTGATCCCCTTCCCCACATGGCGCCAACATTCCCTGGACGAGAGAGTGAAGGCGCGTGAGTGCCAGACGTCGTGCAGAAGATCGAGAACTGAAGGTAAGATCACTGGGGATTACATTTTAATTAATGCAAAGATATAATTTAAATATGCAAGCTCGGGACCTGTCGCAGAGCAGTGGAGGGGTCGCCATGGAGCCTCCTCACCGCTGGGAAGATTGAGACCGGCAATCTCGGTGACGGTTTTTGTGGCGGGCTGCTGCTGCTCCAATTTTCCAGCCCCCCACCCCGTCACGGAACCCGACATCGGGAGGGAAACAAGATCTGGCCCTATATCTTTTAGTTTTCCTTTTTCAGTAGTGCCTAAAGCACAATTTCTGACTGTTACTCTACTGTCTTCACTTCTGTTTGTTTTTGAACTATTATTTAGACTACCTGTTCCACCTGAGCCCTCTGCTCCATTTACTTGTTTAGAGCTTTTGTGACTGCCCTATTTATCCTTTCTGCTAGGACCCTGGTGCTTCCTGTCCCAAGAAATGAATCCCCTTTTTCCCATACCACTCCTTCAATCACATGTTCACCGCCCTAACCTGTTTATCCCTACATCAATTTGCATGTGGCTCGGGTATATCGATGACTTGGATAAAGGGACCGAATGTATGGTAGCTAAATTTGCAGATGACACAAAGATAGGTACGAAGGTAAGTTGTCGAGAGGATATAAAGAGCCTACATAGGGATATAGATATTTTTTTTTAGAGATACAGCACTGAAACAGGCCCTTCGGCCCACCGAGTCTATGCCGACCATCAACCACCCATTTATACTAATCCTACACTAATTCCATATTCCTACCACATCCCCACCTGTCCCTATATTTCCCTACCACCTACCTATACTAGGGGCAATTTATAATGGCCAATTTACCTATCAACCTGCAAGTCTTTGGTATGTGGGAGGAAACCGGAGCACCCGGAGGAAACCCACGCAGACACAGGGAGAACTTGCAAACTCCACACAGGCAGTACCCAGAATTGAACCCGGGTCGCTGGAGCTGTGAGGCTGCGGTGCTAACCACTGCGCCACTGTGCCGCCCCCACTGCGCCACTGTGCCGCCCCCACTGCGCCACTGTCTTAAGTAAGTGGGCAAAAATTTGACAGGTGGAGTATAATGTGGGAAAATGTGAACCTGCCCACTTTGACAGGAAGAATGAAAAAGCAGAATATTATTTAAATGGAGAGAGATTGCAGTACTCGGTGGTACAGAGGGCAAACAATTATATATCTCCTGATTCAATAATATTGAAATACTTACCTGGCAGGGGAGAGACCATGATCAGTGGCCTTTGATCCTGTTCCAGGTATGCTTTGAGTAAAATGGCCGTAACCAATTGTAGAGCTTCAGGCCAGGGAGTGCGTAATACCGTTCGAGTGGTGGTGAAGGACAAAGAAGGAGATGCACCTGTTGACCGTACCTTCTTCATCAAGAAAATCCTCATTGATTGCTGTGGATTCCAAGCTACCGATATCTTCTGCCTGCAGGACTTCCCCAGCAGTGAATATTTCGACGGGAGTTTCAAGAATGTGGCGGGATGCATCAAGTTCCTGAAGGTGTTCAAGGAGAAGGGAATCCTGCCGCCGCTGTCCATCCTCAAAGCAGAGCCACTCTTCACGCTGCCATCACAACGTGACCGGGTGGTGACAATTCACCTCGACAACCCCCATGTTCCTGTGGTGGATGTATTCACCTTTCTCACCAGGTACGTCGAGGTGGCTGGCAGCAGCACTGATGTCAAGGACCCATTTAGGATTTGGACTAGCAAGAGGCAGGTCAAGGTGACCTTGAAGGTCGATGCCAACGGAGCTATCATCCACCCTCCCTCTAGCTTCGCTATCGGGGGAAGCCGAGGCTTCTCAGAGTGTGTCGCACCTGTGGCAAATCTGGTCACGTTTCAGCTAACTGCAGCACAGTCTTCTGCAAGAACTGCAAGAAGGAAGGCCATCAGACCAAGGACTGTAAACAGAGTAAGTGTTGCAACCTGTGCAGTGAGGCAGGTCACCTCACAAAACCTGCCCCAAACGCTGCTCGGTGGTACAGAGGGATCTGGGTATCCTGGTACATGAATCACAAAAAGTTACTATTCAGTGACAGCAAGTGATTAGGAAGGCAAATGGAATGTCATCATTTAATGCAAGGGGAATGGAATACGAAAGTAGGGAAGTGTTGTAACAGCTGTACAGGGGTTTGTGAGACCACATCTGGAGTACTGTGTACAGTTTTGGTGTCCTTACTTAGGAAAGGTAAAATTGCATTAGGAGTAGTTCAGAGAAGGCTCACTCAACTGATTCTTGGGATGAAGGGGTTATCTTATGAGTAAAGGTTGAGCAAGTTGGGCCTATACCCATTGGAGTTTAGAAGAATGAGCGGTGATCTTATTGAAACATATAAGATCCTGAGGGGGCTTGACAGGGTGGATGCTGAGAGGATGTTTCCACATATGTGTGAGACTAGAACTAGGAGACACAGTTTACAAATAAGAGGTCTCCCATTTAAGATGGAGTTGAGGAGAAATTATTTCTCTCAGAGGATCATTAGTCTGTGGAATTTGTTTCCTCAGTCAGTCGTAGAGGCTGGATCATTGAATATATTCAAGGCTTTGTTAGATAGATTCTAGATTGACAAGGGAGTCAAGTGTTATGGGGGGCAGAGAGGAAGGTGGAGTTGAGGTCACATTCAGATCAGCCATGATCTTATCAAATGGTGTAGCAGGCTTGAGGGGCTGAATGGTCTACTCCTGCTTCTAATTCATATGTTCGTGTGTATTTTCGTAGGAACTCAGAAGGGTTGGAAAGGTGAGTGTCATAACTCTTACAGGTGCCAAGCCTCACACTTCAACTTTCCCAACATTCTCCTGCAAACTATTCCTCAGGTCACCACACCTTGCAGCTCCATCCAGTCCTCTCCCTCCCGGCATCTCACATCCCCATCTGAACAGCCAACACTCACACTCACCCTCAATCTATTGCCCTCTTGCACCCATGCCTCAGTCACCATCCACAAATGGTGTGCTTCCCTCCTCTCCACACAATCCATTACAACCACTCACACCTCTCTGCTTTCTCTCCTTGCAAGAGAAGAGAACACACAATTTGGTGAGAGGCAGAGAGGCATGCTGGGGGGAGGCAGGGGGGGTTGGGCCTCCAGTGACAGGCACCTTGTTGGCCATTGCAATGTGTTTGCATCTAGTCCACTGGGAAGGAGTTCTTGTTCCAGGGGGCTGCAGGTGTCAGCAGCGACCTGCCAAGAGACCCTGAAGCTCCTGAAGCACAAGTACTCAGACATTTTGAGAGAGCTGATCCTCTGCCTGTAGACCCTGTGTTGGGGGTCTCGCCTCCTTCCAGCCGGATCTCAATGTCCATTTTATCTGCCCTGTGGAGGGGCCGGTGGCTGAGGAGAAGGCAGCTGGCGCTGGTGGTGGTGCTGCTGACGATGGTGTGGCCTCTGCTTTTGACCCTCAGCAGAGGTGGAAAGTGGAGCTGCATAGGCTGCTCCCGTGCGTGGTGAAGGCTGGCAGCAGTGAAGTGCAAAACAGGTGAAGTGCCTTCCAACAAGTTGGAAATCACCTATCAAGCCATGAGAGCACGCTCTGTGAGAAGAAGTGCTTTGAACAGCAGCCTCTCAATGGGCCAGGGCTGGAACTCTTCACTGTAACTGATCGAAACCTTCCCAGTTGTCAGTTTCACTGAGGAAGTTCTTCTCACTGTGCATTCACCTTGGTGACCTTGGGGAGTTGCTGACAGATTGGGAAACATCCTGCATGACTGGGAAATCCAGGATTCAGTACTAAATTACCTCTTACATGGCTTCTCAACAATCTCAACTACTTCAAAATGACTTTCTCAAGGGATCCACAAGACTTTCACATTCTCCTTCATTCCTTACCCGTGAAAAGCCAGCAGAGGGCAGGTCACATTGGGATCCTGACCCAGCCTCACTTTCTTAAACTTTCCAACCCTGCCCAACCTCGGACCCACCTCCAAAGGCCTGGGGAAAATCTCTCCATCCTTTTTCATGCAAACAGAAATGAACAAAATTGATTTTCTGCAGTCAGCTCTTTAGCATAGATCTGGGACAGATTTGGAAGCCTCAGCTGGAAGCTGAGCCAAATAGATAAGTTGAGTTTTCTTGATTCTCTTCATAACCTGTAGCGCAATTTGCAAAGCCAGCCAGGTCACTTTTCTCCATTTTGTCATTGGCCTTTTGAAGTTGGAATACCACAGAATTCCACACAATATTCCAAAGGTAGTCTTCAGTGATTATTTCAAATTTAAAAAACCAAAAAAGGAGATTTTTGGACAAATAGGTGTTTGAGTCAGATCCATGTAATTCTTTTTAAATTGTGTTTACATAACCAACAATACATTTTTCAATATACACCACAAGTACATCATTCATCCATGGTTGGAGTGTGATAGTAACAGCGCAGCATCTTGAAAGCAATACAGTTGATTTAACAGCATCTGTGTAGTGCATTTTAAAGCCTTCGGTACCTCCAACAGAAGGGATGCATGCCGTGGTAAATGGGGACAAAATAGAGGGATATATTTGTTTTGGAATGAAATGTCACATGCACATTTTTGTTGCAGCACTCTAGATGGAAACAAATCTTGGCTGCTGAGTACGAGAAATTCTTAGATGGAACAATATTTACTTTATAAACCCAGATTAGCTGGCATTACAATCTCCCAGATGATTTATAGTTAGTATTTATATGTTTGTTAACTATAACTGATTAAGCCCTGCAGTGAGGTGCAAAGTACAACTGTAGGTAGTCAATCATGACTTTGTGCTGCAAATTTAGATCATTCCATTTGTCAGATTGGCCTCACCAAATAAAAATCATAATTTATACTTTATATGAACGTACTTAATTGCATTGTTTATATTTGATTGTTCAATCAACTGTTGACAATGAAATGATTTGCGGGATCTTTGTTTTATTTATGACTTCAGGTAGACAGGATGAATGGGATTTAAAAATTCACATCTTTCGGAGTCCCTTTGTGTCAGGGGAATGGCTAACTCATGAAACTTGCATGATCCAATCATATTTTAACGAGAGTTTGCCAGTCTGCCTTGTTAGCTCTGCAAAAACATACTGGCTCTGAAAATCCACTGCTATGCCGGAGTAGCAGTGCTGTGCTATGGAGGAGGGTTCACTGCATTATGAGGGGCAGGAGCCTGAGGCCTGCCAAGGTCACTTTGCACAATGAGCAATGCAATACAGTGGGGGAATTGCCTGTGGTGCTGAAAGCTTGTGCACAAGTCATGAACAAGCTGCATTAAAGCCTTTGGTTTCATCCAAACATATTTGGAAGACCATAGAACAACATAACGCATGTTGGAATGGGGGCACTGTAAGTTCTACAGGACTTTCTTAAAGTGGCAAATGCTTTGAATTTTTAAATAACAGATTACATATATATTTTTAGTGCGATGCTGCTTTGTACAGATTTTTTTTTTGATATTTGAATGTTTCATATTTATTTCAGAAAACAATTTGGCCAATTATTATGCTCCTTAACCGTTTCCACTGGCAGAAGGGTTGGTTACCACACGACACAGATATAAGATAATTGGCAAATATGCTAGGTGGGAGACGAGGAGAATTCTTTTTTAACCCAGCGAGTGATTATGATCTGGAATGCATGGCCTGAAAGGGTGGTGAAGCAGATTCAATAGTAACTTCCAAAATGGAAACATATAAATGCTTAAAAAGGAAACATTTTCAGTGTTATGAGTAAAGAACAGGGGAGTGAGACTAATTTGTTATACTTTCAGAGAGCTGGCACAGGCACAATGGGCTGAATGGCCTCCTTCTTTGCTGTATGACTATTATCTCATGATTAAGGTAAGTTTGGCTTTAAAGTGCCTCAAATGTAATATTTGATGAGTTATATGATACTGGAACAAGTAAGGATGCCAGATATCATGAAGTCACAAAGCATTGCTGCAAGCCAATTACTGCACTAGTAATCCAGATACTTGGACTAATGATAGGGAGTTACAAGTTCAAATCTCACCAGGGCAGTTAAATTTAACTAAATAAACCTGGAATAAAAAGATAGTATCAGCAATGATGACCTTAAACTGTTTGGATTATCATACAAACCCAACTGGTTCACTCATGTCCTTTAGGGAAGGAACCCTGCTGTCCTATGCTGTCTAGCCTATATATGACTTCTAACCCACAGCAATGTGGTCGACTCTTACACAAAAGCAAAATATTACTGGAAATCTGAAATCTGCAAAAGAAAATGATGGAAATCTTTAGCAGGTCTGAAATGGCCTAGCAAGCTATTCAGTTGTACCTATGCACAACATAAAACTATAATAAGAATAAAACTGGATGGTCCATCTGGACATGACAAAGGAACACCAGCTCAGTCAACCCAAAATGTCCTCCTTACTAATGTCTGGGGACTTGTGCCAAAATTAGGAGAGCTGGCCCACAGACAGCTGGACATAATCATACTCACCAAATCAGACCCTTCAGACAAGGTCTCAGACTCCTTCATCACCATAACCAGCAAGTCAAGCAGCGTCTGTGAAGAAAGAAACAGAGTTAACGGGCTGAATTTTACCAGACCATGGGTGGCAGGAATGGAGGTGAGGAGGGTGTAAAATAGGGAGCCGCATCAGGAAGGCTTCCGTCACTATCCCGCTGCTGGGAAGGTTTCCCAGCGGCGGGCCCACAGGTCGCCAATTAGGAGGCTGCCTGCTATAAAATTGCTGAGCTGTTCCCAGTGCCGGCAATTTCCAGCATCCACATTATTGTGCTTTTGTCCTCCGTCACCATCCCTGGGTATGTACTGTCCCTCCAGAGGTGGCAGCACTGTGGTTTACAGTCAGCAGGGAGTAGCCCTGGGAGTCATCAAGATTTACTGCTGACTTCTTGAAGTCTCATGGAATCAGGTCAAACATGGGCAAGGAAATCTCCTGCTGATTACTACCTACCACCCTCCCTCAGCTGATGAATCAGCTCTCCTTCATGTTGAACACCACTTGAAAGAAGCACTGAGAGTAGCAAGGGCACAGAATGTACTGTGGGTGAGGGACTTCAATCTACTTAGCCTTGTTCTCTCCAATCTACCTGTTGTAGATGAATCTGTCCATGACAGTATTGGTAGGAGTGACCACTGTACAGTCCTCGTGGAGATTATGTCACACCTTCACACTGAGGACACCCTCCATTGTGTTGTGTGGCACTACCACCTTGATAAATAGGGTAGATTCAGAACAGATCTAGCAGCTCAAAACTTGGCATTAATAATGCATGGTGAGCCATCAGCAGCAGCATTATATTCCTCCACAATCTGTAACCTCATGGTTAGGCATATCCCTCACTCTTTCATTTCTATCAAGTCAGGGGACTACCCCTAGTTCAATGAGGAGTGCAGGACAGCATGCAGGAGCAGCACCAGGCATACTTAAAAATGACATGCTGACCTGATGAAACTACAGCACAGGACTACCTGCATGCTAAACAGCGGAAGCAGCAAGCTACAGACAGAGCAAAGTGATCCCACAATCAATGGATCAGATTAAAGCTCATGAATTGGAGGAGGAGGCTCCACAAACATCTCCATGCTCGTGAGTGCAAAAGACAAGCTTCACATGTTCCCAGCCATCTTCAGCCAGAAGTGTCAAGTGGACGATCCATCTCGGCCCCCTCCTGATGTCCCCAGCATCACAGAAGCTTGTTTTCAGGCAATTCGATTCACTCCATGTGATATCAAGAAATGGTTGAGCACATTCTGCACAAATGCATTATGGTTAATGGTCGGCACAGACTCAGTGGGCTGAAGGGCCTGTTTCAGTGCTGTATCTCTAAACAAAAATTAGATAAGACAAAGGCTATGGCCCCCGACGACATCCCGGCTGCAGTGCTGAAGATTTATGCCCCAGAACTAGCCGCAACCCTAGACAAGCTGTTCCAGTACAGCTACAACACTGGCATCTGGCCAACAATGTGGAAAATTGCCCAGGTATGTCCAATCCACAAAAAGCAAGACAGACCCAACCCAACCAATTACCGCCCCATCAGTCTACTCTCAATCATCAGCAAAGTGATGAATCGATTCATCTACAGTGCTATCATTTGGCAACTACTCACCAATAACCTGCTAATCATTATCCAGTTTGAGTTTCACCAGGCCCACTCTGCTCCAGAACTCATTACAGCCTTGGTCCAAACATGGGCAAAGGAGTCAAATTCCTGAGGTGAGGTGTGAGTGACTGCCCTTGACATCAAAGCAGCATTTGACTGAGTGTGGTATCAAGGAGCCCTAGCAAAACTGAAGTCAATGGGAATCAGAGGGAAAACTCTCCAGTCACTCCACCCTAGGTGTACAGGAATATGAAAACCACCCTAGAACCTTACATATTAATGTAAGGTCAGCTGTTTGTCCTACAGGCACAGCTAGCAGCCAATGCATAGCGATCCTGGGGCTGCATTATCAGACCCATCAAGCTAATAGCACCATGAGAATTTGAGATTTTAGACTCAACAGCATCCATTGTAACCTCACCACTTGATGTGGATTCCAGTCGGAGACCTGTTTGACACACTGCCCAATTGTACACTCCATTGACTTCAGGAGAGGGATGTAAAATGGGAGTCTGACTCTAAACTGCCTCATTGCTGCTGGGATGGTTTGGTTAAAATTAGAACTTAAAGGGAAGTTCTGCACTACCAGGTAAATGGAAAGTAGGGAACTCTATTGAAAAAATATCCTACAAAAATGAATTTCAACACTATAGCATTAACTATTGATTGGTAATAAAATAGTGATTTTTTTTATTGTCTCTTTCCAATTGGTTTATAACATTTTGAGAAGGAGTACATTTTCTGACAGCGTCTAATGACTCAGACTCTGTGAAGATAGCTTCCCATGGTTTTTGCCAGGTACAACCAAAATAAAAGTGATTTGCAATTACAAAGCTCCTTTAATGTAAAAAAATTTTTCAAGGCACTTCACACCATTTTAAAGAAAATGAATGTTGAGCCAAAAAAACAGAGATTAGGATGATGATTAAAACATTAGTTGGAGGCAAGTTTTGAAGAGGGTGTTAAAAGCAGAGAGGCTTGGGAATGGAATTCCAATGTATGGGGCCCTGGTGACTGAATACATGGCCACAATGGAAAAGCAAAAGGAGCAGGAACGTGCAAAAGGTTGGAGTTACAGGAATGGAAAGATCGACAGGGGTAACTGGAGTTTCCCCTTGAGAATCCCTCACCCACCTTTAGAGCTGGATTTTGTTATCACGTCACCAGGAGCGGCGGCGGGTGCACACAATGTCGGCCGTCCCGCATGTGATGATTGCAGCCTCGCCGCCGCGATTATGCAGCAGCTGGCCACTTAGCATAATAATGGCAGCCGTCTACCCCAATCATGTGGCGGTGGCGGCTTTGGTGACAGGATTTACAGTGTCTCCGAATGTTGGATTGCAGAGATCCCCCCTTCCCCCCCACAAACAGTGCCCACTTGCAGAGACCCCCCTCCCCCCACAAACAGTGCCCACTTGCAGAGACACCCCTGACAAACAGTGCCCACTTGCAGCGAACCCCTCCCCCAACAAACAGTGCCCACTTGCAGAGACACCCCCGACAAACAGTGCCCACTTGCAGAGACACCCCCGACAAACAGTGCCCACTTGCAGCGAACCCCTCCCCCGACAAACAGTTCCCACTTACAGAGACCCCCTCCCCCCACAAACAGTACCCAATTGCAGAGACCCCATCCCCCCACAAACAGTGCCCAATTGCAGAGACCCCATCCCCCCACAAACAGTGCCCACTTGCAGCGAACCCCTCCCCCGAAAAACAGTTCCCACTTGCAGCGAACCCCTCTCCCGACAAACAGTACCCACTTGCAGAGAACCCCTCTCCCGACAAACAGTACCCACTTGCAGAGACCCCCTCCCCGCACAAACAGTACCCACTTGCAGAGACCCCCTCCCCGCACAAACAGTGCCCACTTGCAGAGCTCCACCTCCCCCTCCCCCCACAAACAGTACCCACTTGCAGAGACCCCCTCCCCGCACAAACAGTGCCCACTTGCAGAGTTCCCCTCCCTCCACAAACAGTGCCCACTTACAGAGTTCCCCCTCCCCCCACAAACAGTACCCATTTGCAGAGATCCCCCTCCCTTCCCTCACATTGAGCTTTGTGGCAATGTCCAAGGCTGAAAAAATTCATGCCGCTAACCATGCATAACTTACCTAACTTTTGCAGGTACTGAGGACACTCGCCTCCATGGCACCAGCTTTTCAAAGATGGGAAAGTGATGGCATGTGAGTGCCGCACGTCATGTAGCAGCTTGTGAACACCTGATAGGATCCCAGCGAATTATATACTAATGTATGCAAAACAGTATTTAACATATTTAAACTACAATCCTGTTGCTTCGCAGCAAAGGTACTGCCATGGAAACTCACCACTTCCAAGAAAATCGGAACCCGGAATTACAGCATTGGGTTCTATGGCGGACGAACCTGCACCGATTCTCCGCAACCCCCCACTTCCGCCATAGAACCCTCCTTCCAACAGAGCACAAAATCCAGTCCTTAGTTTCCACTCTTCCCTGCCCTTGGTTTCCTCAGTGGCCTCCTGCTTCTTGGGATACCATGAGCAAAACACTTAACTACATAGGATCCAACCTCTATAAAGTAAATGCAATAACATTTGCAGGCGTTACATGATGAGGCATCATGTGGTCAGATGTTACATTGTCAGATGCCAGCTGATCAGATACCACTCGATCAAACCTCCAGCAATACCTCCAACCAGAGTTTGCATAGCTGACCTGAATGGCCTCCATTTGTTGGTCTTCCTCTTCTTCATCCAAAATTATCAGATAGGAGACTGACACTTGGAAATTTATTAATGGGGGTAATGCTATCAGGGATAAAATTATAAATTAGCGCAATAGGCTCATGAGAATCTAAGGGCCAGTAGGAAGAAAATGAAGATACTGCATTCTTTAGATCAGTTACCACTTATACGGGTATCATTTGCAAATGTGACCTGCAGGACTGAATGGCAGGAAATTACATTTCAATTAATATTTAAACTGAGTTTGCCTGTTGCAGCAGAAGCTATGACAAGTTGAAGTTTATCGACAGTGGAGAATGAGTGGCCAGAAAGGAAGTCCATGGAATAGTCAAGTAAAATTCTTATGAAAGCATATAAAAGGATTTAAGCAGTGGACAGGCTACACTGGAGATGAGCAATGTCACAGAAGTGAACATAAGCAGTCTTGGTGCTTGATGCACATGAAGTTTAAAGCTCAGCTCAGGGTCAACCAGGATTGATGCAAGATGATGGACAGTTTTGTCTAGCTGAGAAGAAGTCAATGGCAGTTTGCCAGGGCCGAAAACAGTGTGGCTTTCATTTCTCAATGTTGTTTTGAAGGAAGTTGTGATTTATCCAGTACTTGATGTCGAAGAGGCGAATCGAAGAGACTTAGCAGTTGGCAGGAAAAAAGACAGAAGCGCAATGGGAGAGCCAACTGCGAAACAGCCCTGACAACCAATTTTATCTGCAGCACCTGTGGAAGAGTCTGTCACTCTAGTATTGGCCTTTATAGCCACTCCAGGCACTGCTCCACAAACCACTGACCACCTCCAGGCGCTTACCCATTGTCTCCCGAGACAAGGAGGCCAAAGAAGAAAGAAGAAGATGTCGGTCAAGAGTCTGACAGCACGGGGGCAGTAGACAGGATGAGAGAAGTGTTGGAAAGGTAGAGGTGAGTAACATCAGCATACATGTTAATGTCTGGAGTTCAATCACCTGCCCACATGCACATCTGTGCAGCTGTAGAAAATGCTTATGCCTGCTGCAAATATTCTCATCCTGTGAAAGTGCAGCTTAGAGTGGGCATTCTGTGAAAGTACAGGTGCATGATGCCAAGGAACATTATTAAAGTTATGTATGCCAGCTACCTGGGCAGCACCTATGACTTGTCTGTCCTTTCCTAGCCAAGTCTTGAGAGGAAGTTTGTTCAAGGACAACACATTTCTGGATGACTCTTGTGAAGTGCCTTGAGATGCCTTACTACATTAAAGGCGCTATATAAATACAAATTGTTATTAAGTAAAGTATTAATCTGTGTATCTCTCATATTTTTATCCCTCCATTCCTGTTACTTTTAATGAGTGCCAACATTGCTTTCAAAGGTGACAAAGGCCAAAGTTCAAATTCAACCAACTGCCCAAAAGAGACATACAATGAGGCTCATATTAATCAAAAGAACAATAGAATGACTTTGAAAAATTAGATTTTGAATTTTAGATTTCAGTGGGAGCGTGCCTTAAGATCTGAATATTTTTCTGTTTGTTGCATCCTGCACCACATGGCAACCCTGCATGATATTACTGTCAACCTGTCAGAGGGCAGCAATAACAGATGGATAGTGGAGGCAGGAAACCAAGGGGTGCAGGAACCAGATCATGGCTATTTATGATGGCATCATCTATAATCCTTTTTCCTACAGGGATTATGGGCATTGCAGTCTCAAGGTGTTGTTGCAGATCAAGGTGATATAAGCGTGTGTCAAGGTTCTCCGCCTCAGAAGCTCCTGATGGGACAAGTTCTACCTATGGGGACCTGTCACCTTGTAAAATCAAGACTCTGCCACAAAGAGGGAGGAGTGTGTGAAAAGACTTGGCTTCAGTTGAAAAGACTGCTGCAAGAAAAATATTCCGTAACACAAGAATGTAAAAGCAAAGTATTTATTAGTAAGCTTCTTTATCCACACAAATTTATCATTGAAGGTAACAAATTTGTTTCTTTTATCTTTGACAATCATTGTCACATGTAACAAATTCAGTCTTGCCCATCAGGTACTCATTCAAACAACTGTTCCTATCAAACATAACCCATCAAATAGTTTTTTCTTAAAAAAGCAAAATTCTTAGAAGAGATTTCTCCAGAGCAAATGCAGCAGAAAGGCCCAGAAAAAGGCCATGACCTGGATGTAATGAGGTCCCTACCTATCCTCACAATTATTCCCTGTCATTGTGTGGGGCAAAAACCCCAGCCAGCGTCTTCAAAGTCTAGCAGTGTAAAAGGGGCGGGTTGCGGCTTTGGGTGGGAAAGTGGCCCGGTGGCAGCAATTCCTCATGGGTGTTCCGATTTCCGTAGTCTCAATGGGACTCAGTGAAAAGTTGGAGGCTGGCACACCCAATGAGATGAAGCATATCGCCCACTGGTGTCTGTGGGGGTGACAGAGGGGTATGGCAGAGAGTGAACAAGGGCCAAGGTTAAGGAATCAGCCTAAACTTCCAAATAAAGGGTTTGTGTTTTTGCTTACTATTTTGATATTCCCCCTCCACCCTCCTTACCAAGGGGGCCAATAAATTGTTTCTGTGAGGTCGGGGAAGAGAGAAAGGAGGAAAGAACCAGGAAATCACTCCCATGGTAGCAGTGTGCTCCAGAGTTTCCAGCAGCATGGGGCGGGCAGGCGCTCAATTTAATGTCTAAAACCAGAAATTCAGCAACTACAACAATGCAGTACTATCTCAACATTGCACTGATGTCAGCCCAGTTCTTATGATGTGGGCAAATGGCTGAATTTATTGCCATGAGAAGGTGGTGGTGGGCCTTCTCCTTGCACTACTGCAGCATTGTGGTGCTGATGTCCCTAATATGATGCTGTTAGCTAAGGAATTCCAGCGACAATGATGGGAAGGTGAAATATGTCCCGGTCAGGATGGTGTCTCAGTGGGAAGGGACCTTTGAGGTGATTGCGTTCCCATGATGTATTGGTCTTGTTCTTCTTAGTGGTAAAGATCACAGGACATGGAGGTGCTGTCGAATTAACTTTGGTGAGTTTTTAACATATTTTTTACTAACTGCTTCAGATGTGGCACTGACATTGGGACAAACTTTAGAGAGGTTCAGAGCAGTTGGAAACATGCCCCACCACTGATTTTTGACCCCTCCTGTAATGGGTTCTTTATGTCGTCTGATGCAACATAAAGGAGATGCGTGAAATCCAGTTATGCTGAAGATCTCTAAAGGTTTATTAACAGCTAACAAGTATATACGTACAGAGAAAACTATTTACAGAACCTTCCTCTAGGTGTCACAGTTGCAGAATGACTCAGGCTAGTAGTCACATGACTGCATCCTGGTCCTTAGCTCATTAGCTAACTAAGATCTTAAAGGGATATTACTCTTAAAGGCAATCATGCAACATCCCCTTTCTTTCCAAAGATAAGTCTCATTTGCAACAATTAAAAATACATATAATTAGATAACATCAAAATTATTTACACAAGAATAGAGATTATGAACTTTACATGGGCAGAAGCTTAAGAATCCATGCATCATTTCGGTAGTATGCCGGAGAATTTGCGTCTCATCTGTTGGTGTTTTTTATGAAGTTATTCCCTCCCTGCATTCAGTTTCTGTTGTTCTGCCTTCAGCCTGCTAATATGCTCTGTTGCTTTTCTCAAGATGACCACGTTTGAGGCCTTGTCATTCTTGGAAAGTTCTGGCAGCTCATCTCGAAGAACCAACAGAAAATGCTTCAACTCATTCCTCCTCTGCCTGCTCAGGACATTGCATGTCCATCGCCTCTCCTCATCCTCTGTGAGTGAAGGCCTGGGGCATAGGGTCAAGGACTTGTTGGGGAAGGAGTACTTGGCCTCATAGCAGTACAGGTCCATCCTGGCTTATTGTGGTGCTGGCAGTTCTCTGGATAGTAAAGGTGAAGGCACGGCATAGTTGTGCTGTTGCTGGGTTTTCAACTGCATCGTTTGATGCTGGCCAGAGGCTGCAAGCGTGTTCTGGTCCTTGGGGATTTCCCCTTGGGACTGCTCCCCAATGCCCACTTTTGCTTCTCAGTGGTTACAACGTCAGTCTCTTCTCCTGAGTGGCTGGAATGCAAAGAGACACTGCCTGTTGTCAGAGAACTTTCACCATCTGAGTTTGGATCTTTATTCTCTTGTTATGGCATTTCTGAGAAGAGGCTGATACTCTCCAAACCAGAATCACTGAGATCCTGGAGTAACGATGGCTCAATGCAGATACCTTTGGTCTCTTCTGCTGTAATGGTACCTTGGTGACCTCATGGATGGTTATGATGTTGAGGTCCTTACACACTAGTAATCCTGCCACTGCTGGTCCACTCGTGTCTACCAGGTAAAATATTTGCGGCATGCCAACTTGCCATAGCTGCGTTGCATTGTTAGTGTGCCACTGCAAGGGAGGGGTAACCCATTGTATGCAGATAACTTTGCATTTGTCAGTTGTATAATTGATTTCCAATAACTCCAATTCATATCCTTCAGGATACAGACTGGTAGAATATTTGCACTAGCTCCAGTGTCAATCTAAACCCTGAGTGTATGTTTGCCAGCATTCTTTGGGCACATGATATTAATAGTGGCAAAAGCTTCCAGTTGTTTGACTTCATCAGCATGATGTGTCAGATTCACAATGTGAAATGCCTGCATGTCTTTTGGTTGAAAATCACACCTCTCTGTGTTTTGTCTCAGGTCTGTTTCACTGTGGACTTCCTGTATTGGCTTGCATTTACGCAGGTCTCTGGTGCTTTCCTTGCTGCTGTTTCCCTGTTGCTCCGCCTGTTGTCTGTTGGTTTTTGTCCTACTGTGATGTCTGGCTGCATCATTGGGGCCAGATTTATTGCATAGGCGGGCCCAGTGTCCTTTTGCACTGCACGCCTTGCTCAGGTCTTTTTGACCTGGTTATTGTGCTGATACTGTTGGCTGCACCCAGTGTTTGCAAATGCTGTTGTCCAGCTACAATGGCTTCATATTTCCTGCCATCTTCTAGCATTGCATCAATGCTATGACCTTTCTTTTCCCCAAGAGGTCTTTCTGAAACACTTCAGTGGGTGTTGATACACTCACCAGTCCACTATTCCATCTGACAGCTCAGTTTTTGAAAAATCGCATTTGTTGCCCTTATGACAGCATCTACTGACGAACTGATCTATTGGTTCCTGTGGCTGTTGCCTGTAGGACATCAATTCCAGGCGGTGAATTCTAAAATTCACTCGTAACCAGAGCTGATATTTTAATACTTTCCATATCTTTGCAGGATCTTTCCAGTCCTCTTCAGATGAGCCAGACGTGTTGATTCTGTGTAATCCTTCATTTCCAACTGCTATTCATATTTTCACAGCTTGTTTCTCTGGTTCTATAGTCTCTTGGTCAGTGAAGCATAACTGCATTCTTTGTTTAAAAGGTTTGAACTCAGATAGGATATCAATGGCTTTCCAGTTCCTGCTGGGTATCCATACTGTTGCTGTTCTTTTGCTTTAGAACTTACTTTAAGACTTGTTCTATGACTCGGCACTGTTTCCCCTTTAAGAAACTTTCTGTTATTTAGACTCGCTACTTGGATTGAGAGGAGTAGATGTTTGACAGTGTTGTGTATTTATCTTGTTTGCAGCACTTAAGCCTGTCAATTTACGCAGCTGTCACTAGAAGTTCAACAGCTTTTTTTAGGTGTTTATGTTCTTCATGCTCGAATGGTTTAATGGTATTTTTATAGTTGTGGCTGCATGAATGAAAGTTCTTCTTCATGCTCGAGTGATTTAATGAGTTTTTAAAACTTTGGCTGCACGGATGGAGGCTCTGCAGTGTTCAGGGATTTCCCGTAGTTTTTCCATTGGATGCCTGCTGTAATGGCACTGGCCTCAATCAGCCTGGGAGAGGAGTCAGGTCTTCCCAGTGTTTTTTTATAGATTTGAAAAAAAATCAGCTTTTTAAGGACTTCAAAGCTTGTTTTTTTAAACAGAAATCCCTCAACCATCGGCACAATGACTCATCCAATTTACTTGCAGCCTCTCTTTCTGTGCTCTGTCTGCTACAGCTGGGGTAAGCTCCTTTTTTGTTTCTACTGTTTGGGCCAGTATTTCTGTGCAACCTTCTCTCTTTTGGCTATAGGAAGGGTAGTTTTACCAGCTGTTTGACCTGTGGTCTTCAATCTTAGACTTTGTCTTCTCACCACTGCTGTTTTTTTATGTTGTCTGATTCAACATAAATGAGATGCGTGGAGTCCAGTTATGCTGAAGATCTCTAACAGGTTTATTAACAGCTAACAAGTATATACAGTTGCTATGACCAGGTGAGAAAAGAGGCTAAGGATTCCCTCTCAGCCTTTTCCTGGTTTGACTGCAACAGCGTTTAATTTTTAAAACACAGTGTTTTTAGCTTCCCCTCAATGAGTCCTTGCTCACTGCTCTCTAATTGTAATTGCAAAGAAATCAGCCAGACAGGTCTTCTCAGATTTAAATAAGAAAGGTGTAAGTTTATTAACCTTAAAACTCTAATTTGGTTAAAACTACTAAAAATACGTGACGTGACCACACTAGCATGCATACGAGATAAATACATATGCAGATAGAAACAGAAAAGGAGAAAGAATCAAGGGGAAAGGTTTGTTTAGTTTAGTGATACAGCACTGAAACAGGCCCTTCGGCCCACTGAGGCTGTGCCGACCATCAACCACCCATTCATACTAATCCTACACTAATCCCATATTCCTACCACATCCCCACCTGTCCTTATATTTCCCTACCACCTACCTATACTAGGGGCAATTTATAATGGCCAATTTACCTACCAACCTGCAAGTCTTTTTTGGCTGTGGGAGGAAACCGGAGCACCCGGAGAAAACCCACGCAGACACAGGGAGAACTTGCAAACTTCACACAGGTAGTACCCAGAACTGAACCCGGGTCACTGGAGCTGTGAGGCTGTGGTGCTAACCACTGCGCCACTGTGTCTTTTGAGTTTGACGTAAAGTCTTTGATTGCAGTTCAATCTGGCCGTCTCATTGGGGCCCAGTGCACTTTCAAACTTGTTTTGATGATTTTCTGTCTTGAGGCTGTTTCTTTCCATGGGTCCCTGTTTTTGCGTGAGAGAGAGAGAAGACAGAGAGAGATACCTTCCTTCTCTGTTGTCTTCAAATTGCAGTCTGACTCAAAATGTTCTGTGAACACAATTCAAAACCAAACCTGGGCTGGCAAGTTAGTCATGTGAACAGCTTTTTTTTTAAACAAACTCTCCTGCGTTTTGTGGATTCTCCATCTTAGCAGACACCCTCCATTGTGGGAGGTGGGGGGAATGGAATGCTGGCTTTTTACACATTCAGGGCTGAATTTTATTGGGGCGCCGCCGTCTGCAGCATTGCCCTTTGAACTCGGCAGTGTGCCCGCATTGGCCGGCCGCCGCCAGGCCCCCGCGATTTTAATCGCTGTGGCTCATTAGAATCCAGGCGCTGAGCCGCCCTTCCCATATTACGTGGGGAGAGATGGGACATTCGGCGCAGTGAGAGAGTCTTTGACAGTTGTGCAGCAGATGCTGGGGCCCTATATTAAGCGCGCCAGCACCTACTTCCTGACAGCTGTCAAAGAAATACTTACCTGACTGCTGAAGAGTGGGGCTGCTGTCAATCTGGCAGCAAAGCAGAAAGTGCTGTAGAAATCCAGCAGGTCAGGCAGTATCTGTGGAGAGAGAAGCAGAGTTAACTTGTCCAAGTTCACAGACCTGAAAATTAACTCTGCTTCTCTCTCCACAAATGCTGCCTGACCTGTTGAGTTACCCCAGCACTTTCCGCTTTGCTGCCACATCCTTCCCTGCTGTGTCCCAGTGTCCTGTGAAGTTACGATCCTCTTCTCCCACTCAAGTGTAACATTCCTTCTTGTAGGCATGCCGCACCTGGGTGAATAATCTTAATTTTGTACATTGCAGGACAGGAGACTTAAATAGACCATAAAAGGTATTACAGAGGTTGACAGAGAACACACTAACACAAATGAGAATGTGCGGTTGTCACAGCAATGTAAATACATCTTTCACTACATGTTCCTCACCAACATGTGTGTCCTTTTCTCTGTGGGAATGATGTGTGCCAGCATGTAGTGCCAATGTCACATCCCTTTGCACCATTGGCCCTTCAGGAGAGACAACATATGCAATAACATCATTCCATTCCACCATTACTCACGAGTGTCTCCACGGATGCAGTGACATGGACATTGGCTCAGTCAGCTGCTGCTTCGAATGGTTTACACAGGGATGCTGCAGATGTGAACTGGTGCACAGCAGGTGAGTGAGGGTGATGCGTGGCTTGCAGAACTTACGTCGGTTCCTGTGGAGCAGACAGTCTTTGTCTGATAAGCCACTGCCGTACATCCCTAACTCACTGCTAGCCCTGCGTGCAGAGCCTGGGTGCCATCTTCCCTCCCATGTGTCTTTCATATTGTAGATCCTCCGTGTCCTCATAGTCCGAGGAGGAATCCTGTTGATGTCTTTCCTCATTATGCCAGCCCTGGCCCCTATTGGGTGCGTAGTTGTGCAGAGCAATAAAGGAGCTGGCCTTTTGGTCTGTAGAACAGGGCATCACCCTATCCATCCAGGCATTGGAGGTGTTCTTTCAGCATGCCGATCTCCTGCTCAATGGTGGCTCATGTAACTCAGTGGCTGGCGTTGTAGCTCTCCTCTGCAGCAGTGGTGGAGGCTTTCACAGGTGTCGGGAGTCATGTCTGCAAAGGATAGCCCTTATCTCCAAGAAGCCACCCCTCCATCTGTGCCAGTTCAGTGAACAGCAGTGGCAACGGAGACTGGCGCAAGACCCAGGTGTCATGGCAGTTGCCTGAAGAGCAGTCGCACATTCGCTGCAAGCATCTAAGGTGTTCACATACCAGCTTCACCTAGATTGAGAGGGCTCCTTTAATGGTGATGTCTGCAGATGGTAGCCTGTGGGACCTATAGATGCACGGCAAGCATAATGGTGATCTCCCCTTGGGGGCTGCTGCTCATGACCAGGGGCCTCTACGTGGATCGCACCTGCCTGTTGGTATTGCCTCTGCTGCATACAGAGCCTCACATGCAGAGGAGCACATTAATGTAGGATGAGCCATACTTATTTCCATGTGATAAATAAAGCTGAACCCTGCATGTATTTGAAGGTTCCTAACAGGGCAGGGATTGGTGTTGACCGGTACATCAGCTGCTTTCCTGGATCAACTTTGTGGCGTGCCATGGCATTGCCCATCTTGGCCAACACTCAGAGTGGCACAGCATGACCACATCAAGATCCTATCAGCTGAATTGATTGCCCCCACCATTGCACAGTGTGTACACTGATAACGGAGGGATGGTACATGGTACCTCCCTTCATGCCAGCACAGCTTTCCCTCCAGTAATCCCAGACCCCCTCCTTTCAGAATGCAGAGTGCGACCCCTGTGTATGCCCCCTCCCTCATCCCTTCCGTAATGTAGAATGAGGACCTGCCGGCTTTCCAGATCCTGAATGGGACGGCACGTGACGGCTGCCCATTCAACGAAAAATCTGGCAATGTCGATGGCGAGGTGGCGGGCTGCATAATTAGCAAAGGTAAGTAATTACCATATGCTAATTGTAGTGCCACCGCAACGAGGTCCCATTGCTGCCGGTAAAATGCGGCGGGCCCACCTTGACACCGTGGGTTGAGGCGAGCCTCTCCCCGCAGCATTTTACCGGCCCCCGCGCTGTGACCCGTGGCGTCGAGGGGCCGGTAAAATTCAGCTCTCAGTGTCTGGTGATCAAAATCCATTTGGGTTAATTGGATCATGGAGCAGTTCCATTGTCTTCTCCAGTCAACTGTCTCTTAGAATGCAAATGTTTCCAGCCACTGCTGCGATCTCTTCAAACAAGTCATCTTTTCAGTCTATCAACAGTTTAAAATTAATGTTTCGTCTGACAAAATTAATATGCCTCATTCTTGGCAGGTGGGGTTTTCATGACACAGTACAGAGCAAATTATTTGAAGAACCTTCCTCTAGGTGTTACAGTTGCAGAGTGACTCAGGGCTTGTAGTTAGCTGCATCCTGGGGCTTAGCTCATTGGCATAATAAGATCTTAAAGGGACATCACTCTTAAAGGCAATCACACCACACCTCCTAGCCCACAGTGAGGTCATTTCCAGCAACTTTGAGTGGGATGCAAAGTCAGGAAATGCTAATAAGGCACAGGAGTTAAAATCTCCCAGGCCTCACGGTCTAGGCAGCCAAACGGTTCACCGCCTTCTTCGATCCCTGATTAGTGGCCCGAGTTAAAATCGACCCTAATGTGTTCATGGTATTTGTGCTTCATGCATCAAACTCAGAGCTTTGTGCTGTTTCCCAAATACGGGACAGGACTTACACAGCATACAAATTCAGAATGGCTGAATATCGAAGAAAGTGCTCCTTGAAGCCCAGTCTTAAAACCTGGGTTTAATTATTTATGCAATTATCGAATTGGCAGATGCATTGTTGGTTTTTAGATCCTGAATGATACCTTGTGCATAACCCATCTGTGCACTTTCTTACATTTCCCTTTTCCATTGCTGGTCTAAAATTTCAAGGTAATGTGTGGTTCAGTGCACAGTGGCAGTTTACTGTGTCTAATACACTCTAAACATCCCTGACAACTTCAGGTTAAGTGCAGTCAAGTGCTTATTTTTCTAATATTTTATTTATTTTTAATGCAATTACAAATTCAAATCTTGAGGGTAACTTTGTAGTGTGGGCACATCTACCGGCATCTGGGATGAGCCTAATATGGAAGCAAAATACTGCGGATGGTGGAAATCTGAAATAAAAACAGAAATGCTGGAAATACTCAGCAGGCCAGGCAACATCTCTGGAACTGATGAAAGGTAACAGACTTGAAACGTTGGGCTGAATTTTCCCAGCCCCTCTGCGGGGAGTGGCCCGCCTCGACCCGTGGTATCGAGAAGGGCCCGCAGCATTTGGCGGCGGTGGGGGACCTCGGTACGGTCCCCCCGTCACATGGCGGCAGGCCCGTCATCTAAATATGTAAATAAAGAATAATTATATGCAAATATACTTACCTGCAGGCGGCAGAGTTCCAAGGCGAGAACCTGGTGGGGAGGGGTGAGAAATAAAATTTTCAGGGCGGGAGGGGTGGGGAAGCACGGAAAATAAATGTAATTGGTTGTGTGAATGGTGGGAAGGGGTTAGAAGCCAAATGCTAGAAGGTTGGGGGGTAAGTTCAGGTAGGGAAAAAGGCAAATGTTGTGGGGTTTGGGAAAGGGCCTCCACATCTTTATTAATTGTTAATAGAAATTTATAAATAATGTTCCTTTAAAAATTAAAAGTAAATCTAAGGGCTTAAAGCCCTTTAAAAATGGCACCTGTGCGGTGGCGCCGAACCCCGTTGCCGGGGATGCGGCGGCTGCCCCCTAAACGTCATCGGGGGCAGCGCCCAGCCCCCTCTATTTAAGTGAGCCCCCACGCGTAATATCGCGGGGGCTCCTCGGCAGCACTTCCATGTCGGAAAGCCGCCGAGTTGAAAGCGTGCCGCTGCAGAGCGTGGCGTGCGATTAAAATTCAGCCCGTTAACTCTGTTTCTTTCTTCACAGATGCTGCCAGGCCATTGGGGTACTAAAGGTGAGATTCTGGTGCTTCGATCAATCCGGTGCAGCCCTGCAGTGTACTCCAGCCAAGGTTTTGCATATCATGGTGGTCTGCTGTGTTCTGCACAATCTAGCACTGCAGAGGGGGGAGGCCTTGCATGAAGAGGACATGACTGATCACTAGTCCTTACCAACGTGAAGGATGTGGAGGAGGTTACTGAGCAGGCAGCATTGGGTATTGAACTGCTTGCCCCGGAGGTTAGGCAGATTGAGAGATGGGCAAGGGAGGCAAGAGACCATCTCATTCATACCCACTTCCTGCCACCATGATGGCCTTTCAAAGTGAACTCAATAAAGAATCACCTCACTTTGATCTGTCTGTCGCCTCATTTCTATCTGGATTCCGTGTCTAGCACCCAGCTTCACCATGCACTCTGGCACGTCTGAGGCGCTTGCCAAAAGCGGCATGTGCCTACACCGGCAGCCCAATGAGGGAGCAAGGGCGAAGTTAGCAGCTCACAATTTAGGCATGAAAGAATGAACATTTCACAACAATGAATGTAAACTGTAATAACGATAAAACTTTGTACAACAATATAAATGGCATATGGCAAACACCTGTGAATCCCCAAATGTCTCTCGGTGCTTTTCTTTATACTTTTATGAATGCTTCTACGAGGTGTGACCCCTGCGCAAGCAGCTGAGGTGGAGCCAGGCTGCCCCTTGGCCTGGGATGACTTCTGGCTGCCTGAGGGTTTCCTGCACTGGTGCAGGACTCTCCGCAGGTGTTGCGGCTACTGGAGCTGGGCTCACTGGCGCAGGGGCTGAGGAGCCAGTGTCCACACTCAGAGCGACCAGATGTGGAGGTCAGCCTCTACTCCTCCTTTTCAAGGCTCACTTGAACCTGGAAGCCTCGTCCTTCTCTCACCTTGCCACTGCTGCGTTTAGCTCATGGCCAAGGCAATAGTGTGCAGGTCAGCGTGCATTTGTGGGATCTGGCTCTCCGTGAGGGTCGCCAACCTCTCGATGGAGGAAGCCACACACTCACATGCCTAAGACATAGTAGCAGTTATGGCTTGAATTGACTCCTCCATTGTCCTCTCTAGGCTGCGTATTGCCTCTGGCAGCTCTGCCAGATATTGCCTTACCTCTCTCTGCAACTCCAGCATGCCCAGTGCTGTCAACACCAGAGGCTCATCATCAGCCTGGGGCTCAGCATGGGCCTGGACACCAACAGTCCTCCGACTGTCAGTGGCCTCAGCTGTCTCAGCCTCAGCCAGTTGCTCGGGTGCATGTGTGGTGTTCTCACCAGCTTGTGACCCCAATTCTAAGGCCAAGCACATACCCACCGACATGAACATCTCTGCGCTGGTGGTTGGTGCAGCAGAATCATGTGATAGTGCATCCTCTGACTGCTCCTTCTCCTCAGAGGTTGACGGCTGTTCCCCTTCAGCTGGAGCCTCCTGTGGACAACAACCTGCATGAGAGAACACAAACATCTGGGGATTAGGCCATGCAGATCTTGTCATGCCAACCATGCAGAATTGTGGCACTGTCTTGTGTGGTGACTCCTGTCTCACCATCCACTATTGAATAGCCAGCTCCAGTGCCTCCTCCGCAGCCATGGAAAGAGGCCAGAGATCTGGTAAGCCTTCGCCAGTCCGCGAGATCTCCCTGGTGTTATAGGCCCGCTTGTCCGGCAAGTGGAAAGAGGGAAATAGTAAGACTTTGCTGGAAGAGTGAGAGAACAGTGATGCTAGTGGCAGCCCCTCATCCCCTGCTGGGATTTCCTACACGGCTTCTCCCCACATCCACTCTCAGAGGACGTAATGGGAGTGAGTTGTGAAAGAAGGCTGCCTGTCTCCTAGATGCAGCCAGGATGTGGTGAAGCTTAACTCCTTTGCCAGCACCTTTGTGGTCACTCCTTCCCCATGTCACGCTCCCTCCCATGTAGTCACCCCCAAGCCCCAAAGAGGAGAGAGAGGTGTGGAGCACTGACCTTCGCAGAACAAAGGAGGTCATTGACCCTTTTCCTGCGCTGGTTCCAGCGATGTAGGGTGACCCCACGGCTGCTGACCCTCTCTGCAATCTCCATCCGGGCTCACTTGATCAGGTGGGAGGATCTCTTCTTGCCATCCCTTGGAAAGAGGATCTCCCACCTTTCCCTTGCAGCCTGGAGGAGAATCTCCAGGGAGGCATCGCTAAACCATGGTGTCTTCCCTCAGACTCAGTGCCCAGTCGCTCCTGCTCCGTCCTAAGGGTGGTATGTCCTTCTCTGAGGTGTGGGGCGGGGGCGCTGGGGGGTGCAGTCCAGGGGTTCCAACAGTGGCTCCAGCAGCACTCTGGAATCAGTGAATCACTGAAAGGCAGCAATATAAGCAGGGTTGGCAGTGCTTTAAATATGGCGGCAGCACCTGTGTTGGAGTCATCTGCCACTGCATTCATCGCCTCGGAGCCTGACCCAATCACATGATTGGACAGACCCCATGCATCCATTCCATAAAGTGGCCGCCCGCCGTGTGATCATGGTCGTCCATTGTCACAGGCGGCGACAGCATCCGCTTCAGGGTCTGCCCTCGGGGCGTGCAACAGGCTCACTGAATTCAGCCCATAATTTCTGCCTTTATAAAGACTCGACATGGATTATAAAGGGCTGATTTTACAAATGTACGCTCCTGTTGAAAAGCATTTCTTCCCCAATGGCCTTAATTACTTCCATTGCACAGTTTCAGTATTTACAGTAAAATACATGCAAAAGTGAATTAGACTGATATCTGAAAAGGAAAAATGTGCAGTGTTATAGGGAGAAGGCAATGGGAAGGGCATTAGGTGAATTGCTTATTAGAAGAGCCGGTGCAGACACAATGGGTTAAATGACCTTCTGTGCTGTCACAATTCTGTGATTCTGTGAAATATTATCAGGGCATAACAGAACTGTGCATAAGACATCCCACAATTGCACCGAATGATACTTTCTGCTCTATATTCCAGTCATAATGCTTAAAGTGTTATAAAACCTTGACAAGGTGAAAAGTAGACTGTAGATTCAATCTCTAGTGATTCTGCTAAAAAAAAAGCACAGTTCACATTCCAACAGAGCGAGCACCAGGAGACTTCATTTGGCTGACAAACTCCTCGGACCAGGTTTTCACACCAGCTTATCTTTTCATTCTTACAAAAAAAGCATCCTATTTATGCATGAATGCATCCAATTTCATGATGTTTGTACATAAAATGTTGACAGTCCATCAAGGGATCAGGTCTCCCATCAGTGTTCACAGTGCTTTCTCTCCAGCTTTCACAAAAGAATCTATTTAACATCCTAGATTCAAATCAATTATTTTGTTACCCAAAATTGAAAGTTTTTGAATGTGTTAGCAATTTTAATAGGGCACAGAGCTTTCACATTGTGCCCTTGTTCACAATTTACAGCACCAATCTCTTTGTGCCATCTCCTGAAATAACGGCATTGATGTCACTGGTTATGTTAAACAAGCATGTCTCATGTTGTGGGAGTTTTCTGTGTGCAAATTGGCTGCTGTATTTACTACATTGCAACAGTGGCTCCACTTCAAAAGTACTTCATTGGCTGTAAAGTGCTTTGGAACACCCTGTGGTCATGAAAGGTCCTATATAAATGCAAGTCCTTCCTTCCTTCATAGTTTTACAACTGCAAAAACTGTTGCCCATTGTGTCAAAAAGTGGTTTCAAATAATCTCTTGTACAATAACACTTAGGCAACTCCATCCAGGGATACATTTCATAACTAAGCCTAAACTGCCATGGAGTCAGTGTGGCACAAATTTCAAACCTATCTTAATAATCCCCTGGCACCTTTTTCACATTTGGACACTGCACTTGACACAACTTTTCCATCTCTCATTCAAGATCTTCATCATCTGCCACCTCCACAGACTCCTGTATTGTTTTCCATCCCACGTCATCTTTAGTCCAGTGGGTAGCAGTCCTGCCTCTGAATCAGAGACATGAGCACAAAATCTAGGCTGATACTACAGTGCAATACTGAGGGAGTGCTGCACTGTCTGAGCTACTACCTTTTGGATTAGATATTAAATAAGTCTGCTCGCTCAGGTGGATGTAATTGATACCACAGCACTATTTTGTGGAAGGTAACTTTTCCCACTGGCCTGGCCAATACTTATAGCTCAACCAACATCACTCTGATGCTAATCCCATCAACGTTTGCCAGGTAAATAGGAAGGTCCCTTTTTTAATTCCCCATAGTGGTGCACCCGCTCACCGAAAGAAATTAAATGCTTCAGGAGTACTGTTCCGGTTTCTCGAGAGGGAGACATTTTTTAATTCCCAGACCTGGATCCCCAAGTGATTCCCACAGTTAGCAGGCAGCTGTATCTGCTTTCATCGAGCATACCAATCACTGATTTGGAGGGCACAGGAGCTCCTCATATCAGCAGTCACCTTCTACATCTCTTCCTCTATTAGTGTCAGTGGAGGTCCTGCTCCTTGCAACTTCTTGTAAAATCCCCATTGCAAAGCCATGACCTGATGTATCTGCAATCCAGCTGAATTTGTAATTCGTCTGGTGCACTTGGTAAAGGGCAGCAGATTTTCAGTCCCCAGACCATTTTGCAGCTTGGTAACTTCCTGTAATGTTTCTGCCACCCTGAAAGGAAGAAATAAGTGGGAAACAGATGATCCATAATGTTGCCTTGGAGCCTGCAGATTAGAGTGTTTTGATTCAGTTGTCCTGTCAAATATATCATGTCGTTTCCCATGCATTATATGGATCTGATCTATTTTTGTGCATTTTAAAGTTCAGGCTAAGTTGAATAAAGTGCCTTTGTGTTTCTCACAGTTTTTGAGCGCAATCTTTTAAAGTCCATATAAAGGAACAGGACTCCTTTTGAAAGAAGCAGTGTCAATATGACTGAATGTCGATGCATCACTACTGAGTTGAAGGCAACATATGTCAGTAACTTGGCTCTAGTTCCAACTGAATCCAGGCACTGATGACAGTAAGATGCATATTACAAGTGGAGATTAATGATTCCATGACATTGCTACACAACCTATATCCATCCATCCATCCTGTGAACAGGTGCAGAATGTTTCATATCACTTGTTGCCTGGGTTATGATCTCAGCGCTGCTGCTGTTGTCATTATTACAAACAAGAGGCTTTATTGTTTCATTAATGAGTATGTACATCAAACTATGGCCACATACCAGGGAGAGCAGATGGAATCAGGTCTCAAATGTGATTGTCTTGTAAACCCTATATGCCAAATGAAAAATATTAATTTCATTGGTTAGAACATTGCATTAGACATTTACTGGAAATTCTTACAGTAACTTTTTAAAAGGTCACCTGGCAGCCAAGATGGCATCTGCAATTTACATTTGAAACACCAAAATATCAGACTGGAGGTGACAAGTCTGATTCAACCTAACCAGAACAATGGGGTGCTCTTGGTGATTAAATTATCTGGAATGGCCTTATCAGCATGGTCATCAGGGGGCCATCTACACTCATTGACTTTGAAAGAGCCACCCCCCACCAACACCACCGCACCGCCCCCCACAAGTGTGACTGGACAGTTGAGTGAAACACCTTGAATCTCAGAGAAGTTTCCAGAAAGGCCTCATTGAAACAACAAAAGGGCTTGGTGGTGTCATGTGGCTGCCTGCGCTGCTCTGGAGAAACTGTAAGCTTTGTCACACAGAAAGCAGATAGGAGTAACTGAAAAGCCATCAACAAAGCAGGCCTCTCTCTCTCTCCAGTAAATATCAAGAGAAGACCCGCTGCAACTGGAAACTGCCCTCCCCCCCACCACCTCATGCCTACAGATCGCCACAGCCAGCAACTAGGGGATAAGGATCAAACCCCCCTTCTGCCTTCAGGAGCCCTGAGAAAAGTAAGCCCACCATTGTGCACGTGGCCCAGTGAAGACTTCAGGAATACAACTTTAGCTGAGGACATGAGATTTAAAACTGTATTTAAATTCCATTTCTTCCGGTCTGGACTCCAACCATCAAAGCTGTTTTTCCCTCAGAGGAGACCGAAAACAAAAGGGGACAGGCAAGCACAGGTCTGGCAGACAATTAGGGAGAAAGGGGACAAAAAGGGCAGTGAGGACAGGTTAAAGGAGGGCCAGGCGGATTTACAAATGGAACCCCCTACTGTCCAGTAAGTCAACCCTGAAATGTTGAAAAAATTAGACCCCACACCCTCCTATGGAAATGTAGGCCAAAGAAGCACCCTATCAAGGCTGCTAACAGCATTTATAGAAACCTGCAGGGACAAAGAACGTTCCCAAAAAGGCAAACCGACAGTCCATTTATTCCAGACTTTACTCCAATCACCAAATCTGTTTTTCCATCTGTAATCTATGTATGTGTGTGTGACTCTCATGTGAATGTGTGCATGAATGTGTAGCGTATTTTTTGTCATTTTAACCGGTTTAGAGCGTTAACAGTAATAAACTTACATCTTTCTTGTTTAAACAGTATTGATAGAAGTGACCACTGCAAAGTCCTTGTGGAGACGAAATCCCATCTTCACATTGAGGGTACGCACCATCGTGTTGTGTGGCACTACCACCATGCTAAATGGGATAGATTTTGAACAGATCTAGCAGTGCAAAACTGGGCATTCATCAGCAGCAACAGCAGAATTGTATTCAACCACAATCTGTAACCTCATGGCACGGCATATCCCCCACTCTACCATTACCATTAAGCAGGAGGACCAACGCTGGTTCAACGAAGAGTGCAGGAGGGCATGCCAGGAGCAGCAGCAGGCATACCTCAAAATGAGGTGTCAGCCTGGTGAAAGTACAATCCAGGATTACTTGCATGCTAAACAGCTGAAGCAGCATGCGATAGACAGAGCTAAGCGATCCCACAGCTCTGCAGTCCTGCCACATCCAGTCGTGAATGGTGGTGGACAATTAAACAACTGACCAGGAGGGGGAGGCTCCGCAAATATCCCCATCCTCAACAATGGGGAAGCCCAGCATATCAGTGCAAAAAGACAAGGCTGAAACATTGCAACAATCTTCAGATAGAACTGCTGAATGGATGATCTATCTCGGCCTCTTCCTGAGATCCCCAGCATCACAGATGCCAGTCTTCAGCCAATTCAATTCGCTCCACATGATGTCAAGAAATGGCTGAAGGCACTGGTTACTGCAAAGACTATGGGCTCTGACAGCATTTCAGCAATAGTACTGAAGACTTGTATTCCAGAATTAGCCGCGCCCCTAGCCAAGCTGTTCCAGTACAGCTACAACACTGGCATCTACCCGGCAATGTGGAAAATTGCCCACAGGTGTCCTATGCACAAAAAGAAGAACGAATCCAACCCAGCCACTTACTGCCCTATCAGTCTCCTCCCAATCGTCAGTAAAGTGATGGAAGGTGTCGTCGACAGTGCTATCAAGGGGCACTTGCTCAGCAATAACCTGCTCAGTTTGGGTTCCGCCAGGGCCATTCAGCTCCTTGATCACATCGCAGCTTTTGCCCAAACATGGACAAAAGAGCTGAACTCCAGAGGTGAGTTAAGAGTGACTGCCCTTGACATCAAGGCAGCATTGGCCAGCACAAAGGAATATGATTGTGGTTGTTGGAGGTCAATCAGCTCAGTCCCAGGACATCACTGCAGGAGTTCAGCAGGATAGTGTCCTAGGTCCAACCATCTTCATCTGCTTCATCAATGACCTTCCCTCCATCATAAGGTCAGAAGTGGGGATGTTCGCTGATGATTGCACAATGTTCAGCACCATTCGCGACTCCTCAGATATTGCAGCAGCCCGTGTCCATATTCAACCTGGACAACATCCATGTTGATAAGTGGTGAGTAACTTTCAAGCCACACAAGTGCCAGGCAATGACCATCTCCAACAAGAGAGAATCTAATCATCTCCCCTTGACGTTCAAGGGCATTACTATTGCTGAATCCCCCACTATCAACATCCTGGGGGTCACCATTGACCAGAAACTGAACTGGACCAGCCACATAAATGCTGTGGCTACAAGAGTAGCTCAGAGGCTGGGAATCCTGCAGCGAGTAACCCACCTCCTGTCCACCCCAATGTCTGTCAAATGTCTACAAGGCACAAGTCAGGAGTGTGATGGAATACTATCCACTTGCCTGGATGGGTGCAGCTCCAGCAAACACTCAAGAAGCTCAACACCATCCAGGACATAGCAGCCCGCTTGATTGGCACCTTCAGCATTCACTCCCTCCACCACCGATGCACAGTGGCAGCAGTGTGTATCATCTACAAGATGCACTGCAGCAACTCACCAAGGCTCCTTCGACAGCACTTTCTAAACCCGCAGCCTCCACCACCTAGAAGGACAAGGGCAGCAGATGCATGGGAACACCACCACCTACAATTTCCCTCCAAGCCACACACCATTCTGGCTTGGAACTATATTGCTGTTCCTTCACTGTAGCCCGGTCAAAATCCTGGAACTCCCTTCTGAACAGCACTGTTGGTGTACCTACACCCCAAGGATTGCAGCAGTTCAAGAAGGCCGCTCTTGGGGAGGGGGTGGCATAGTGGTAATGTCACTGGACTAGTAATCCAGAGCCCAGGCAATGCTCTGGAAACCTGGGTTCAAATCCCACCACGGCAGATAGTGAAATTTGAATTCAATTAATAAATCTGGAATTAAAAAGCTAGTCTAATGATGACCAGAAAACCATTGTTGAAGAAACCCATCTGGTTCACTAATGCCCAATAGGGAAGGAAATCTGCCTTTCTTACCTGGTCTGGCCTATATGTAACTTCAGACCCAAAGCAATGTGGTTGACTCTTAAAATGTCCTCAGAAATGGCCGAGTAAGCCATTCAGTTCAAGGGCAAATTCGAGATGGGCAATAAATGCTGGCCGAGCGAGAGATACCCACATCCCACAAAACGAATTTTTAAAAAAACATCACATTCTCAACGGCAATTAGGGATGAGCACTAAATGCTGGCATAGCCAGTGATGCCCACATCCCCTGAATGAATAAAAAGCCAATTTTCTATCCAATTGGACACTGACCCTTAATTTTGTTAACCAGCCTTTTATGTGGTATTTTATCAAACACTTTCTTAAAATCCATATAGACAACATCCACCACATCAACTTTCTCTGTTACTTCTTCAAAAAATGTAATTAGATTAGTCAAGAATGATCTGCCTCTTACAAAATCTGTGCTGGCTATCCTTAATGAACTCAAACCTCGCCAAGTGCCTGTTGATTTTTTCCTGATTATTGTTTCTGAAACCTTACCCACCACTGATGTTAAACTAACTGGCCTGTAGTTGCTAGGACTGACTTTACACCCTTTCTTGAACAAGCGTGTCACATTTGCCTCTCTCCAATCCTCTGGCACCTCCCCCATATCTAGGAAAGATTGAAAGATTATGGTAAGCCCTTCCGCTATCTCCGCTCCCTCTTCCTTTAGCAACCTGGGATGCAAGCCATCCGGACCAGGTGACCTATCTACCCTAAGCATAACCAGCCTTTCCAGTACCTCCTACTTCAATTTTTACCCCATCTGTTGCCTCGACTCTCTCCTTTTCTACTAATATTTTGTGACATTCCTCTTCCTTAGTAAACGCCAATATAAAGTACTCATTAAGTATTCGAGTCTTGCCCTGATCAAGGAAGTTCTCCTGAACACATTTCAGAAATTCCTCCCCCTCCTTTCCCTTTACTTTAACATTTGGGGCGGCACAGTAGCACAGTGGTTAGCACCGCAGCCTCACAGCTCCAGCGACCCGGGTTCAGTTCTGGGTACTGCATGTGCGGAGTTTGCAAGTTCTCCCTGTGTCTGCGTGGGTTTCCTCCAGGTGCTCCGGTTTCCTCCCACAGCCAAAAGACTTGCAGGTTGATAGGTAAATTGGCCATTATAAATTGCCCCTAGTATAGGTAGATGGTAGGGGAGTATAGGAACAGGTGAGGATGTAATAGGAATATGGGATTAGTGTAGGATTAGTAATAAATGGGTGGTTAATGGTCGGCACAGACTCAGTGGGCCGAAGGGCCTGTTTCAGTGCTGTATCTCTAAAGCTAAAGCATTATCCCAATCAATATTTGGATAATTAAAGCCCCCAGCATCATCACTCTATAGTTCTTGTCCATCTCTGATTTCCCTGCAGATGTTCGTCGCTCTCTCTCTCACGATTTGGAGACCTATAGATGCTTATAGAATGGAAACATGGCAAAGTGGTTATATCACTGAGCTAGTAGTCCAGAAGCCAGGCTAATGTCCTGGAAGCATGGGTTCAAATCCCACCACAGCAGCTGGTGGAATTTAAATGCAATTAATTAATAAAAATCTGGAATTGAAAACTCGTCTCAGTAATGGAGCCGTGAAACTATCATTGATTATCATAAAAACCCATCTGGTTCACTAATGCCCTTAAGAGAAGGAACTCTGCCTTCCTTACCTGGTCTGGCCCACATGTGACTCCAGACTCACAGCAATGTGGTTGATTCTTAGCTGCCCACTAAAATGGCCTCACACTCATTCAGTTATCAAGGGCAATTAGAGATGGGCAACAAATGCTGACCTTGCCAGTGACAGCCACATCCCATGAAAGAATCTTTAAAAAGTAGTATGATCATACCCTTTTTGCTTCTCAACTCTAACTGTTACGGTCAAGTGAGAAGGGGTTGAAGGGCTTGCCTCTTTTCCCTCTCCTTTTGAGCACAACAGGTTTAATTCTTAAAGTGGATGTTCTGGCCAATTCAGTGGGTGTTTGATTACTTACTTCTTATGCTCATAACAAGAACCAATCAGACAGGTTTTATTGAGTTTAACAAAGAAAGAGGTTAACTTTATTGTAGCTAAACCGAACTAATGAATATAATAAACGACGTGCCAACTTTCACTCACACACACACACACTAGAGGTTTTCACACACACAAATGTGTTACAGAGTGGGGAAAGGTATGTTGGTTGAGTTAGAGTCCATAGAAAAAAAGGGGTATACAGCCTGTGGGGTTTGGTTGTTCAGCTGGCTTCGAGCTGAATTCGGTGGTCCTGAGCCGTTTAGTTTGAAGAGCTAGATGACTGGTTTGGTGGGTCTCTTGGAGACAGCGTTGTGGATGATTTCCTTGAGTTCGGTTTCTGATTGCAGCCAGAGTACGCAAAGGTGGTCAGTCAACTGGCAGAGTTCAAAACTTCTAAGCTGAAATGGAGAGAGAGAGGGACCCCCACTTGGGTCTTCACATGTCAGAGTCCAGAAGCTTCTCTTTGCTGCTGTAGAGAAACAGCAGCTTAAAAAGATGGGGAGGGGCTTGTCACATGTCAGTCACCCAGTGATTCAAACATGGTAGCAGTGTTTCTTTTCTTGCTAAAAGGAACAGGTCGTTCCCTTAAACTTCCCGCGTCTTGGTTCTTGCTGGGATGAACAGCCACTTTAGCTCCACCTCACAGGCCTTGCAAAGTAGCTGCAAATTAGGTGGCCATCCTAAGCCGCCAGTAAAGTCATCCTTCATCTGTTCACTTTTAAATTTGTTCAAAAAATCTTAATTCAGATCTCCAGTCAGTGGATGAAAGAAAATTATCATTCAACAAAGCAAGTTGGCATGACGCTAACCAAATGGATTCTGTTCTTGTTCCCTCACGGATATCGCCTCTTTCCAACATTACAATGTCAACCCTAATCAGTACTGCCACTCCGCCTCCCTTTTTTCCTTTGCTATCTTTTCTGAACACTTTATATCTTTGCATATTAAGTACCCAGTCCTCGCCATTTTTAAGCCTTGTTTCTGTTATTGCCACTACATCATAGCGACCCGGGTTCAATTCTGGGTGCTGCCTGTGTGGAGTTTGCAAGTTCTCCCTGTGTCTGCGTGGGTTTCCTCCGGGTGCTCCGGTTTCCTCCCACATGCCAAAGACTTGCAGGTTGATAGGTAAATTGGCCATTAAAAATTGCCCCTAGTATAGGTAGGTGGTAGGGAAATATTGTGACAGGTGGGGATGTCGTAGGAATATGGAATTAGTGTAGGATTAGTATAAATGGGTGGTTGATGGTCGGCACAGACACGGTGGGCCGAAGGGCCTGTTTCAGTGCTGTATCTCTGAAAACAAAAAATCCCCATATTCCTCTTTGTGCTTGTAGCTCACCAACCTTATTTGCTGAGAGGAAATTTAATAGAGGTATTCAAATCATGAGAGCTCTGGAGAGAGTGGATAGGAAAAAGCCCCTGGGAAGGACGGCATTACGCCTGAAATAATCAAGAGTGCTAAGCCTGCCATACTCTCAGCAGTCTACGAACTGCTTTGCCTGTGCTGGGACAAGGGAGCAGTACCACAGGACATGCGCGATGCCAATATCATCACCCTCTATAAAAACAAAATTGACCGCGGTGACTGCAACAACTACCGTGGAATCTCCCTGCTCAGCATAGTGGGGAAAGTCTTCGCTCGAGTCGCTTTAAACAGGCTCCAGAAGCTGGCCGAGCGTGTCTACCCTGAGGCACAGTGCGGCTTTCGAGCAGAGAGATCCACCATTGACATGCTGTTCTCCCTTTGTCAGCTACAGGAGAAATGCCGCGAACAACAGATGCTCCTCTATGTTGCTTTCATTGATCTCACCAAAGCCTTTGACCTCGTCAGCAGACGTGGTCTCTTCAGATTACTAGAAAAGATTGGATGTCCACCAAAGCTACTAAGTATCATCACCTCATTCCATGACAATATGAAAGGCACAATTCAGCATAGCGGCGCCTCATCAGACCCCTTTCCTATCCTGAGTGGTGTGAAACAGGGCTGTGTTCTCGCACCCACACTGTTTGGGATTTTCTTCTCCCTGCTGTTCTCACACGCATTCAAGTCTTCAGAAGAAGGAATTTTCCTCCACACAAGATCAGGTGGCAGGTTGTTCAACCTTGCCCGTCTAAGAGCGAAGACCAAAGTACGGAAAGTCCTCATCTGGGAACTCCTCTTTGCTGACGATGCTGCATTAACAGTTCACACTGAAGAGTGCCTGCAGAGTCTCATCGACAGGTTTGCGGCTGCCTGCAACTAATTTGGCCTAACCATCAGCCTCAAGAAAACGAACATCATGGGACAGGACATCAGAAATGCCCCATCCATCAATATTGGCGACCACGCTCTGGAAGTGGTTCAAGAGTTCACCTACCTAGGCTCAACTATCACCAGTAACCTGTCTCTCGATGCTGAAATCAACAAGCGCATGGGAAAGGCTTCCACTGCTATGTCCAGACTGGCCATGAGAGTGTGGGAAAATGGCGCACTGACACGGAACACAAAAGTCCGAGTGTATCAAGCCTGTGTCCTCAGTACCTTGCTCTACAGCAATGAGGCCTGGACAACGTATGTCAGCCAAGAGCGACGTCTCAATTCATTCCATCTTCGCTGCCTCCGGAGAATCCTTGGCATCAGGTGGCAGGACTGCATCTCCAACACAGAAGTCCTCGAGGTGGCCAACATCCCCAGCTTATACACACTACTGAGTCAGTGGCGCTTGAGATGGCTTGGCCATGTGAGCTGCATGGAAGATGGCAGGATCTCCAAGGACACATTGTACAGCGAGTTCGCCACTGGTATCAGACCTACCGGCCGTCCATGTCTCCGCTTTAAAGACGTCTGCAAATGCGACATGAAGTCCTGTGACATTGATCACTAGTCATGGGAGTCAGTTGCCAGCGATCGCCAGAGCTGGCGGGCAGCCATAAAGGCGGAGCTAAAGTGTGGCCTGTCGAAGAGACTTAGCAGGAAAAAAGACAGAAGCGCAAGGGGAGAGCCAACTGTGTAACAGCCCCGACAACCAGTTTTCTCTGCAGCACCTGTGGAAGAGTCTGTCACTCTAGTATTGGCCTTTATAGCCACTCCAGGCGCTGCTCCACAAACCACTGACCACCTCCAGGCACTTACCCATTGTCTCCTGAGACAAGGAGGCCAAAGAAGAAGAAGAAGGTTGGGAAAAACTGTTCCCACTCATGAAAGGATTGGCAATGAGAGGGCACAGATTTAAAGTGATTGGCAAAAGAAACAAAAGCGACATGAAGAAAAACTTCTTCATGCAGTGAATGGTTAAGGTCTGGAAAGCACTGCCTGAGACTGTGCTGGAGGCAGGTTCAATTGAGGCATTCAAAAGGGAATTGGACTGTTATCGGAAAAGGAGCAATGTGCAGGGTTACAGGAGAAGGTGGGGGAATAGAATTAGGTGAATTGCTCATTCGGAGAGCCAGTGCTGTCAAGATGGGCCAAATGGCCTCCTTTTGCATTGTAACAATTCTGTGATTCTGTGACTACACTTTGTGCATTTACATACATGCATTGTAACTGTTATGACCTGGTGAGAAAGGGGTCTAGGGTTCCCTCTCAGTCTTCACCTGGTCTTACCGTAACAGGGTTTAATTTTAAACATATCAGGTTTTTTTGGGCTCCCCTTTAGTGAATCCTTGTTCACTAACTTCCAATTATAAGGCAAAGAAACTAGCTAAACAGGTTTACTTAGGTTTAAAGAAAAAGGTTGAACTTTATGAAACTTAAACTCTAATTCAGTTAACGCCTATGGATGCGCAACATACCCACGCTAGCATGCATAAGCCATACACACATGACGATGGGGGCAGAAAAGAGCAGAAGAAATAAAGTGGAAAAGTTTGAGGCAATATCTGAAGATGGTTTTGGTTACTGTTCTTTGAGCTCGCTGTCGAGTCCTTGATTGTAGGTAGGTCTTGCTTTTTGTTGGGGCCCAGTATTCTTCTTAAACCTGGTTTGATATAGGAGACTTTTCTCTCTTGCTGTTCATGTGTCCAAAGGCTTGTGAGAAAAAGATGGGAGCAGACAGCAGAGGTCATCTCAGTCCAGGAGCAAACAGTCTTTCTCAAGTACAAAAACTCTGTGACTTGTTCAAAAAACCCTGGACCAGTCAGTTAGTCAAGTGACCAGCTGGTTTAAACTGTTCTAGTTTTTGTGGATTGTATCACCTTAGCGGTCTCCGGAATGTTCTTCCTTACACCTTCAATATCCAGTGATCAAAATACATTGTGGGTTGAATGTGTCAGGGAATGGTCCTTTTGTCTCCACAAGCACTGTCTGTTAGTATGCAAATATTTTTCAGCTAAATGCCTGGCCACCCTTATAACAGGCCTTCTCTTCTTCCCAGCAAGTTTTAAATCAATGTTCATCTGACAAAATTAATATGCCTCATTCTTGGCAGGTGAGGAGCCCGCATGACAGTAATCCTGTCTTTGCATTCCTCGTAGCCCTTCTCAGTCTGCTTCTATCTAATATGGAACTACCCCCTTCTCTAATACTGTCCAACACTCACATTATGCACCTTATTCCACTTTTCTAATTCTATATGCTGATGCCCATCTCCCTGCCAGTTTAGTTTAAACCCTCCCCAACCACTGTAGTGAAATTCCTGCAAGGACATTTGTCCCAGTCCTGTTGAGGTGCAACCCGTCCCTTTTGAATATGTGCCTTCTGCCCCAGAACTAGTCCCAATGCCCCAAGAATCTGAAGCCCTCCCTCCTGCACCATGCTTCAAGCCATGCATTGATCCTCCCTATCTTCCTGTTTCTACTCTCGCTAGCACATGGCACTGGGAGTAATCCTGAAAATCTGATCGTAGAACCTCAATACATACCCTTGCTATGTCGTTGGTACCAACGTGTACCACAACTTCTGGCTCACACCCTTCCCCCTGCAGAATATTCTGCACCCTCTCCATGATGTCTTTTACCCTGGCACCAGGAAGGCAACATGCCATGTGGGTCTCACAATGACCGTTACAGAAATGCCTATCTATCCCCTGACTATGGAATCTCCTATAACAACTGCATTTCTACACTTTGCTGCAGCCTCCCTAACAGTCCCTTGCCCTTTGATGCCATGGTCAGGAGTGCAGTCCTTCAGGGTGTCGTCACTCCCAGCAGTCTCCAAAGCTGAGTACCTGTTTGAGAGTGGTACACACCTCAAAAACTCCTGCACCTCCTGCCTCTTCCTGGTCTTCCAGATGGCCACCCACCTACTATCCCAAACTTTACTACCTATGGGGTAACCACCTCCTGGAAACTATGATCCAGGAAACTCCTGCTACTTGATGCTCCACAGTGACTCCAGCTGTCCCTCAAGCTCCGAAATCCTGAGCACAACGGAAGCAGCTGGAGACACTTCCTACACACGTGGTCGCCCAAGACAGGCGAAGTGTCCTGGAGTTCCCACACGGCACAGGAATTGCAAGCAACAGGTCACAGCTGCCCATCCATGATCTAAAAAAAAAACTCTATTCCCTCTTTTAGAATCTAGTTGGAACCTTATTTAAACTATTAAGCTTAATTAATGTCTCCAGACCTGCTCTGTGCCAGTACTCTTACTAATGCATTGACTGTTATATTCACCCTGATTGAGGCTATTAATTTCCCAGTTCCTAACTTGAAAAAGTGCCCTAGTTTATCGAGAGAAAAAGAAATACTCACCAACCAATCACTCACCTGCTTTCCTGTGCCATCACACTTTGATTTTTTTTTGGTTTCCTCTTGCAGTGCTCTCTCTCTGTTGTTGCTTTATCCCCACTGTGCTCTCAGACCTCCTGCATTTCACGCAGTGCTCTCTCTCTCTCTCTGTCTCTGCTGTTGCTTTATCCTGCTATGCTCTCAGACCTTCCGCTGTCTACTCCACCACCTGTGAGTAACCCAGTCTTAAATAATTGAAAATGACATTAACAAATTATATAGAATGATTTAATAGTTTCACCGGTGTGCAGTAGTCAGTTTCTCAGCATATATTTAAGTTATTAAAAGGTATCAAAAAATCCTTCATTTTTGGAGCCTCCTCAAAAAGCCCACAAATGGGCTTATTATTAACACAAATTAGTGGAAACTTTCCATGGTGATTAATTTGATCTGGCGTGAGGCCAGTTTTGTGGGTGCGGCCAGCTTCCAGCGCGATATTATTTAAACCAGTGCAAAAGATCATGGAAACAAAATTTGCGTTGAACATAATTTGCATTTGAAGTTTGTATTATTACTTGTCCTTTGGTGTGTGATCTGTGAAGAGTCACAGGGCTACAAGTAATATTCTAAATAAATGTGGGGTTTTATTAAAATTGAATTGGAACAGATATACAAATATAATAACTGTTTAAACTGGAAGAGCACATCTGAACACATCTTACTTTGTCGGGCTCCACCCACAACTAACTGGTCATGTGTGACTCGACATCACTTTCTCTGATGTAGCCCCTAAGGTGGTCCGCCCTTAAGGTCATTCCACAACAAAATTCTTTGAGTTTTTGCCCTGGTTTGCAAATTCTTTCAAACTCCCTTGGCAAATTCTTGAAAAAACATAATGGTCAGGATTTTATCCGGGCAACAGGGGTCTTGATGTCCAGTAAAAACATCGATGAGGACTCCGCGCCGCCCTTTCTGTGGGAGGCCTGTCAAATCAAATGCCAATTAGGCACTTATCCGGACAGCGACGAGCCTTCTATGGGAGCAAGGACCCCGGCAATGGAAGTCCCGACCTCTAAGAGCTGCTGGCCAATCAGAGGCTGGCAGCTCTTTAACTGAGTAGTGCCATCGAAGAGGCAGTAGCTGCTGCTGATGGAGCATCCACCTGAGGCCGAGGAGCAGCGCTGGACTCAGGCCACAAGTGGCTCAGGGCAGGAGGGGTCTCACGGTGTGGGGGTCATGGGGGAGGGGGTGTGTAGTGGGGTCAGCAGCAAGGGCAGGGGGTGGCGCTCAGCAGGCATCCCCCTTCCCGATGCCTAGTCCCTCATTCAGGCACTAAATGCCCTTTACCAACGGACACCACCCCCGACCCGGAGCCGGCAAGCAACCCACACGGTTTTTCCTGCCATGATTCCTGTGCAGCAACAGGCCCGCCCACTGCTCGGCTAATTGTGACAGCGGCGGGATGAGGCCCTTAATTGGGCATTAATTGCCCACTTAAGGGCCTCAATTGACAGCGGGGCAGGAAGGCCATTCACAGGCTTTCCCCCCCAGAATTAATTTCAGCGGAGGCAGGAAGATAGCGGGGTCATCCCCCCCAGATTATATGCTCTCCCCACCTCCAAACCTGTCACGGGGGTGCCGAGCATAAAATTCTCCCCAGTGGCCTGGAGTTTCCCTTAGGTTGTGCTGTTTATTTCCAGAACAATTTACCCAAAATCGGTAAAACCAGCGCAAAAGATCATGGAAACTTGATTTGCACTGAACGTAACTTGCATTTGATCTTTTGTACCGATTTGACTGGTTTCAAAGAACAAAGAACAAAGAACAGTACAGCACAGGAACAGGCCATTCGGCCCTCCAAGCCTGCGCCGATCTTGATACCTGCCGAAACTAACACCTTCTGCACTTCCGGGGCCCATATCCCTCTATTCCCTTCCTATTCATATATTTGTCAAGATGTCTCTTAAACGTCACTATCATATCTGCTTCCACCACCTCCCCTGGCAGCAAGTTCCAGACACTCACCACCCTCTGTGTAAAAAACTTGCCTCGCACATCCCCTCTAAACTTTTCCCCTCGCACCTTAAACCTATGTCCCCTAGTAACTGACTCTTCCACCCTGGGACAAAGCTTCTGACTATCCACTCTGTCCATGCCGCTCATAACTTTGTAAACCTCTATCATGTCGCCCCTCCACCTCCGTCGTTCCAGTGAAAACAATCCGAGTTTCAGTGAATCTTGTCCTGCAAAAACCAGCACAACCTAGCAGAAACTCCAGACCATTATGTTTTTTCAAGCATTTGTCTCAAGAGTTTTGAAAGAACTGCCAGCTCATCTAAATAGTCATGCAGTTGTATGTAGTGTAAATGGCAGTTCTGTATAGTATTTGCTGTGTTTGTTTCTGTGAATCATATTGATATTTTCCATTTAAAATGGTGCAACTTGGTTGACAGACTCTGCATTTAAAATAAAAATTCGGGGAAGATTACATTGAGTTTATCTATCTCCAACAGATCAACCAGAGCATTACTCTGCTAAAAGCTATCTGAACAGTTACTCCCAACCCCTCATAGAGATGCTGTTTCCCTTCCCTAGTTCACAAGAGGCCTGTTAGCCCAAAAAACCCTTCATTTCATAACTAACCAGCCCCCTGTTCATACAGGCACTCTTCTCCTTTAACCACCTAGGTCACAAGCATGCCATTCCTCAGTTCGCAGAGATACTCTTTCCTAACCCTAAACCTTCTCTTTCCTCCTCTTCCCACTTTTCCTTCCCCACGTTTACAGAAGCACCATCCCACAACCTCTCCCCATCAACACCCTCCTGCCCCATTCCACCAATTCACGGAGAACACTGTCAATCCTTGTTGCTTTTCCCACTGTCAGTTCCTGTTTCAGTTTCAGATGCTACTTGACTCAGCTACATTGCTCTTGGAGCCAGTTTGTGTCCATACTGTGGGTATAAGTAGAAAGACTTGCATTCATGTAGTGCTTTTCTTGACCACCGGAGATCCCAAAGCACCAATGAAGCACTTTTGAAGTGTAGTCACTGTTGTAGTGTAGGAAATGCAACAGCTAATTTGTGACCAGTAAACTCCCACCAAGAGCAAAGTGATAATAACCAAATAATTTGTTTTTTATGATGTTGATCGAAGGATGAATATTGGCCAGGAGAGCAGGGATAACTCCCCTGCTCTTCTTCAAAATAGAATGATGGGATCTTTTATATCCACCTGGGAGAACAGACAGGGTATCAGTAACATTCCAGCTGAAAGACAGTATCTCTCTTTCAATACTGCACTGGAGTGTCAGCTGAGATTGTTATGCTCAATTCCTAGAGTGGGACTTGATCCACAACCTTCTGTCTTAGTGACATGAGTGCTACCAACTGAGTCATGGCTGACATACAGGCAGCACTTTCTAATCTAGCAAAAACTATCACTAGCTGAGGAATTCTCACACAGAAGACAGAATCTTCTCCAAGAGCAAACAAACAATGTCAAGAGTAGATTACAGCTGGAATTGTAATTGGAAAAACATTAAGGAACAGAACAGGAGCAATCTCTGGCTATGTACTTTGAGTAGCAAATCAGTTGTTACAGGGCAAGCTCACACTGCAAACAGCTGACTTGCCAACGCAAAGGCATAGAAAGTGTACACATTATTGTGCCGTGCATTCACCTGTCAACCCTGCCACTTTGCAAATTCGTGTGAGTTTTGCCAGCAATTTTTTTCCCTATTAAGGCTCACACATGCAATTTGTGTACCCGTGCTCTTTTTCACTCATACTACCTTAGTACAACATACTACGCCCCTACGAACATTTCTGTGTGTGGGTACAGCACTTCATTTTTCTTAAGGCTGCAGTGGCCCAAATATAGAGACATTCACTGGTAATAACCATACTCCCTGCGACTAGCCTGCTCAGATCAGAGGGTCAGAACAGGTTCTGGGCGCCAATTTTTGGAGCAAACCAGAAGATAAGATTGTTTTTTCATCCAGGCCACCACAAAAATCTTCCGCCCATTCTCGCACCACCAGCCTGCAGACATCTACTCCCCCCCCCGCCCCCGTCCTCAACAGACCATCTCTGCCAGTCAACTGCGGAGAATAGTTAGCCAACTTTCCACCATAGGAAACTGGCTAGGGGCAGAGGGTTGACTGCTTGGCAAAATGTTAATGAAGCCTAAGCTTGGATGTTGTTTGATCCTTCTGACTGACTCCCACATTGGAGGTTGCTATTGGCCAATATTGCACCCAGTTGATGCCTAAAACGAAGCTCTCTTCTGTTGTCATTAGTTGCACAAAATGGGTTTTCAACATAAGTAGCTTTCAGTAGTAGGCAAAATGTTAGAATCTATTAGAAAGGATGACATAACTGGACACTTGGAAAATAATTATATTATTGGGCAGAGTCAACATGTGTATGGGATAGAAATGCAATACTCTACCAATGTGCCTCCTGGCTTGCCATAGTCATGTGACCTCTACCATGAGGTACTCTGACTGCAGGCAGCCATTAGTCAGTTTCATTAAAGACTCAGTATACACCAGACTGGTGTCCTGTGAGCTTGTAACATGATGTCAGAGTGGAGCTGAAATTTGAGTGGTGAAGAGCTGTTGAAAAGCACAGCTATGGAACAAAGGCCATAGGAATGGTCAGAACTGCTAAAAGCTGCTAAAAGCCATGGGAAGCCACAGAAAAGGAACAAAGAAACAGCTGAAAGCACAGGGTAAGACAATGGCTGCAAATTTCCTTCTGCTTGCGCCGGTTGAAATGAAAGGTGATATGAAACAGAACTGGCTGTTTTTCCACTCGCAAAGGCAAAATTATGAAATTGAGACAGATTTAATTAACAAACCAGAGCAGCTGTGAGTAGCTACAGTTTTATCATTGTTGGGGAGAGACTGTTACAAAGTGTATTCCGCCCTAAATCTCTCTGAAGAACAAAAAAAAAGGACAGCAGAAATTTTAAAAGCCTTGCAGGCACGCTTTGAAGCCCAAATGAACGTAACGTATGAACGGTATGTGTTCAATATTAGGACCCAAGGTGAAAAAGAATCTATTGATCAATATGTGACTGCATTAACACAGCTTGCAGAATCCTGTGAATTTGTGCAACTAAAAGATGATCTAATTAAAGACAGGATTGTAATAGGCATAAGAGATCCCGCAGTGAGCACACATCTACTGAAAGAGGAGAAACTGATTCTCAGGAAAGTGGATCGACGTGTGCAGAAGCGCTGAGATTGTAAATCAGCTAGAGCATATTCATGGCAGAACAGACCAGACCTTGCATTATGCTGATAGACATTCCAGCCCGAAAGGGCAGAAAGATCACAGACAAAGGGCAGGATGCAAATACTGCGGAGGACATCACGCACAGGAAAAGGAGGCATGTCCAGCACGGGGAAAGCAGTGTTCTCACTGCAAGAAGCTGAATCATTTTGCATGCAAGTGTTTGGCTAGAAGGAAGCACAACAAGCAGGTACAGATGGCCACTGGAGAGATATCAGCCAAAGATTCTGACGAATCACCGTACAACATACAACGGGTTGGTTCAGACAGGTCGATCGGTGACAAGTGGTTTGTGACTGTTGGAATGATGACTGCAGAAGGAGAACATCAAGTCAAAATAAAGTGCCAGATAGAAACCGGTGCATCAGGCAACATAATGACCTTCGCAGTCCTGCGCAAAGTGGCTCAACATGGAATCCAAAAATGAAGTCCTCAAGATGAAGGTTGGGGCTATATGATGGCACCAAACTAGTGCCAAAAGAACAAGTTACTCTGAGAGCCCATTGCAATGACAAGAATGAAGATTAGATTAGAGATACAGCACTGAAACAGGCCCTTCGGCCCACCGAGTCTGTGCCGACCATCAACCACCCAGTTATACTAATCCTACACTAATCCCATATTCCTACCCAACATCCCCACCTGACCCTATATTTCCCTACCACCTACCTATACTAGTGACAATTTATAAAGGCCAATTTACCTACCAACCTGCAAGTCTTTTGGCTTGTGGGAGGAAACCGGAGCACCCGGAGAAAACCCACGCAGACACAGGGAGAACTTGCAAACTCCACACAGGCAGTACCCAGAATCGAACCCGGGACCCTGGAGCTGTGAGGCGGCAGTGCTAACCACTGCGCCACTGTGCCGCCCATCTGGAGTTCCAAATCATAGACGGCAAGCAAAAGCCACTCATCTCAGCAGAAGTAAGTCTAAAGCTTGGACTGGTAACCCTCAATATGCAAAAAGAGAAAACCCCAAGACATGGCCGACAGGAGCCGATACCGGCACTGGAAAGAGAATGCCTTTGCCAGTCGCAAGGTAACGCAAGTCATACAGGCGGTGAGGAAGGGGAAGATCTGGCAGTTGTTTGCTCAGGCGCCCGAGGTGGAGGCTGTGGGAAAGGAGCGCTCAGATTCCACAGAGCAGGCAGACAAAATCAAGGTGAAATGGCAGAAAGCCAAATTTCATTTCGACAAAACTGCCGAACCATTGCCAGAATTGAGCATTGGAGAGCCAGTCAGGGTACAAACCTTCAACGCACTCAACGAGAATCAGCCCAAGTGACAACCTGGGACCTGCATAGAGCAGTTGTCACCTCGATCATATGTGGTGGAAGTGAAGGACCGTCACAACTGCAGGCACACACGCACAACTGGAGAAGCTGTTCCTTCATGGCAGGCGGCCAATCAGGAAGATGTGAACTCATCACCTGCACAGACTACAGAACAACCATCAGCCCCAGAGGTCCACAACACCCCAACAACGGAAATGGAACAACAACAGTTACCACGGCAACAAGTGACCAGGGAACGAGATGGAAAATCAACCAGATGAGCAACCAACGACAATGCGCACGCGCACCATTAAGAGACCTGCACGATTTAATGACTGTGCAATGCATGTGCAGAGACTGAAAAGAGTGACGAACTACTAATGCCCAAGAACATAAAAGCAAAATACTGCGGATGCTGCAAATCTGAAATAAAAACATGGAATGCTGGAACCACTCAGCAGGTCTGGCAGCGTCTGTGGAAAGAGAAGCAGAGATAACGTTTCGGGTCAGTGACCCTCCTGCAGAGTGGTTCCAGCATTACTTGTTTTTATTATTAATGCCTAAGAACAGTTGTGTGCATCGTTGGTAAATTGGGCAACTCACAGTGTCAATGATAATGCATGCAAATTATTTTTGTGGTTTTTTTGTATGAAAGGGGGATGTTTGGGATAGAAATGCAATACTGTACCAATGTGCCTCAAGGCTTACCATAGTCATGTGACCTCTACCATGAGGTACTCTGACTGCAGGCAGCCATTACAGTCAGTTTCATTAAAGACTCAGTATACACCAGACTGGTGTCCTGTGAGCTCGTAACAACATGGATTTGTGAAAGGGAAATCATGTTTGACAAACGTGTTGGAGTTTGTTGAGGATGTTACTTGTAGCATAGATAAAGGAGAACCAGTGGCTGTGGTGTATTTGGATTTTCAGAAGACTTTTGATAAGGCCCCACACAGGTTAGTAAAGAAAATTAGAGCACATGGGATTGGGGGTAATATACTGATATGGATTGAGAATTGGTTAACAGACAGAAAGTAGAAAGTAGGAAAAAATGGGTCATTCTCAGGATGGCAGGCTGTTACCAGGCGTACTGCAGGATCAGTGCTTGGGCCACAGCTGTTCCCAATCTATATAAATGATTTGGATGTGGGGACCAAATGTAATATTTCCAAATGTGCTGATGACACAAAACTAGGTGCGAATGTAAGTTGTGAGGAGGATACAAGAAGGCTTCAAGGGGATTTAAACAGGCTAGCTGAATGGGCAAGAACATGGCAGATGGAATATAATGTGAATAAGTGTGAAGTTTTCCACTTGATAGAAAAAACAGAAAGAAAGAGTATTTCTTAAATGGTGAGAGATTGGAAAGTGTTGATGTCCAAAAAGACTTGGGTTTCCTTGCTCATGAATCACTAAAAGCTAGTATGCAGCTGCAGCAAGCAATTCGGAAGGCAAATGGCGTGTTGGCCTTCATTGCAAGGGGATTTGAGTACAGGAGTAAAGATGTCTTGCTGCAATTGTATAAAGTCTTGGTGAGACCCCACCTGGAGTATTGTGTACAGTTTGGGTCTCCTTATCTAAGGAAGGATATAATTGCCATAGAGGGAGTGCAACGGAGGTTCACCAGACAAACAAAATATTGCAGGTGCTGGAAATCTGAAATAAAAACAGAAAGTGCTGGAAATACTCAGCAGGTCAGGCAGTTTCTGTGGAGAGAGAAACAGAGTTATCATTTCAGGTCTGTAACCTTTCATCAGAACTGGCAAAGGTTAGAAAAGTATTAGGTTTTAAGCAAGTGAACAGTGGGGGCGTAGGTGGGAGGTGGTGGGGGGAAGAGAAAAAAAGGGAAGGTTAAAAAATTAAAATAAAGTAATTAAAAATAAATAATTAAAAAAGGTCAGTCATGCTCTGAAATTGTGGAACTCAATGTTGAGTCCGTAAGGCTGTAGAGTGCCTAATCGAAAGATGAGGTGCTGCTCCTCGAGCTTGTGCTGATGTTCACTGGAACACTGCAGCAGGCCAAGGACAGAAATGTGGGCATAAGAGCAGGGGGGAATTGTTCCCTCCGTGGCACCCTGGTCCACTCCTCCATCACCCCTGACATCTCGTCCCCTTCCCACGGCACCTTTTTTAATTTAATTTTTTTTTCAATTTAATTTTATTTTATTTTTAACCATGTGCCTGTCTTTTATGTTGTGCTTTTGGACAGAGCTGCTCATTATTCTGCCATTAACACTCGATTTGTCTTTCACCAAACCATTAACACGCTCTTTGCCTTTGTCCCATGACATCCTTGTTATTTTATCTCTCCTGCCCTCTGCCCTATCATAACCTTCCCTTTTGTTCTCTTCCCCACCACCACCCACACCACACCACCATCACCTCCCTTCACTTGCTTAAAATCTAATACTTTCCTTACCTTTGCCAGTTCTGATGAAAGGCCACAGACCTGAAACGTTAACTCTGCTTCTCTCTCCACAGTTGCTGCCTGACCTGCCGAGTATTTCCTGCACTTCCTGTTTTCATGTCACCAGACTAATCCCTGGGATGGCAGGATTGTCTTATGAGGAAATATTGCAGAAACTGGGCCTGTATTCTCTAGAGTTTCAAAAATGAGAGGTGATCTAATTGAAATTTACAAAATTCTTACAGGACGTGATAGGGTAGATGTAGATAGGATGTTTTCTCTGGCTTGGTGAATTTAGAACCAGGGGACACAGTCTCAGAATAAGGGGTAGGCCATTTATGACTGAAATGAGGAGGAATTTCTTCACTCAAAGTGGCTGAATCTGTGGAATTCTCTACCCCAGAGGGCTGTGGAAGCTCAATCATTGAGCATGTGCAAGACAGAAATCGATAGATTTCTGGATACTAATGACATCAAGGGATATTGGGATAGTGGGAAAAAATGGTGTAGAGGTAGACGATCAGCCATGATCTGTTTAAATAGTAGAGCAGGCTCGACGGGCCAAATGGCCTACTCCTGCTCCTATTTCCTATGATCCTATAACATAGAAAGGAATACGGGCGGGGTGCAAGATGAGCAGCCAATCCTTCGCTGCCTGCTTTACTTACTCGCCACAGGTAAAACTTCTTCCCGATCTCTCTTCAATGTCCCTTTTCCTCTTAAATTAAATAAATTAAGCAGGTTAAAATGTTTTTTCAGTTCATTAGTCAAAAAGAATCCCCGACGATTAACAGGGGACAAGATTAAATATTTGGCACCAGTAAACCACGTATTATATATAGGTAGCCATGAACATAATTGCAAATATGTCTGAAAATCAATACAACAAGAGGATGTACTTTGCCTGTGAGGAAATCCTGGAGAAGATTGCTGATCAATAAATGCATTTACTTTTTACTAATCTTTTTAATACATACTGAGCTGTTCACTTCAATGTAGCTGCATTAGATTAGCACAATGATACACTCAGGGATATTCCTGGAGTTGGCATATGTACGCATGTATATAAAAAGTCACATTTCATGTTCCAATTCAGATATTACAGTACAAATTGTCATACATTGCAAAGTAATCTTCAGAAAAAGTATTACAATCTAGAAAGAAAGCCAGCCATTTTTTGATGACTTTTATGACTTGAAAAGAAGTCAAGGACCTGAGCTGCCAATCTACAGAGAATCAATTACCTTTTATTTGACCCCAAAATGTATGCATACACATCAAATAGATAGCGGAGTAGAATTGTCTGTAGAAGGAAACATATTGTATATTCACATTTCATGTTAGGAGTAAACATTTTTTACAATGTGAAACATGGTGTAACGAAGTACAGAGTAAAATTTGTTGCTTCTTACAAAGTGTAAAGCCTCTCTTCACAATCTTAGCATTGTCAGAACTGTCAAGTTTTACTTAGTTCCACGAATAGTCACTCAGAAGTATTGTGAAATTAAAAGCAATTTTTTGTCTTTCTTACTGGTAGCCAATTCGATTCACTCCATGTGATATGGGCGGCACAGTGGCGCAGTGGTTAGCTCCGCAGCCTCACAGCTCCAGGGACCCGGGTTCGATTCTGGGTACTGCATGTGCGGAGTTTGCAAGTTCTCCCTGTGTCTGCGTGGGTTTTCGTCGGGTGCTCCGGTTTCCTCCCACATGCCAAAGACTTGCAGGTGATAGGTAAATTGGCCATTATAAATTGCCCCTAGTGGAGGGAGATGATAGGGAATATGGAATTACTGTAGGGTTAGTATAAATGGGTGGTTGTTGGTCGGCACAGACTCGGTGGGCCGAAGGGCCTGCTTCAGTGCTGTATCTCTAAAAAAAAAGAAAAAAAAAAAGAAACGACTGAAGGCACCGGATACTGCAAAGGCTATGGGCCCTGACAATATTCCAACAATAGTACTGAAGACCTGTGCTCCAGAACTTGCTGTACCCCTAGCCAAGCTGTTCTAGTACAGCTACAACACTGGCATCTACCTGGCAATGTGGAAAATTGCCCAGGTATGTCCTGAACACAAAAAGCAGGACAAGCCAAATACCGCCCCATCAGCCTACTCTCAATCATCAGTAAAGTGAAGGAAGGTGTCATCAACAGTGCCATCAAGTGACACTTGCTTAACAATAACCTGCTCAGTGACGCTCATTTGGTTTCCGCAAGGGCCACTCAGCTCCTGACCTCATTAGAACCTTGGTTCAAACATGGACAAAATAGCTGAAACCAAGAGGAGGGGTGTGAGTTCCTGCCCTTGACATCAAAGCAGCATTTGACTGAGTATGGCATCAAGGAGCCTTAGCAAAACTGAAGTCAATGGGAATCAGGGGGAAAACTCTCTGCTGGTTGGAGTCATACCTAGCACAAAGGGAGATGGTTGTGGTTGTTGGCGGTCAATCATCTCAGCTCCAGGACATCATTGCAGGAGTTCCTCAGGGTAGTGTCCTAGGCCCAACCATCTTCGGCTGCTTCATCAATGACCTTCCTTCAATCTTAAGGTCAGAAGTGGGAATGTTCACTGATGATTGCACAATGTTCAGCACCATTTGCAACTCCTCAAATACTGAAGCAGTCATAGAGTCATACAGGACAGAAACAGGCCCTTCGGCCCATCGTGTCTGTGCCATCATAACCTCCCTGCTCTTATATTCTATGCCTTGGCTAATAAAGGCAAGTATCCCATATGCCTTCCTAACCACCTTATCGACCTGTGCTGCTGCCTTCAGTGATCTATGGACAAGTACACCAAGGTCCCTCTGGCCCTCTGTACTTCCTAGGGTCCTACCGTCCATTGTATATTCCCTTGCCTTGTTAGTCCTCCCAAAATGCATCACCTCACACTTATCAGGATTAAATTCCATTTGCCACTGCTCTGCCCATCTTACCAGCCCATCTATATCGTCCTGTAATCTAAGGCTTTCCTCCTCACAATTTACGACACCACCAATTTTCATGTCATCTGCGAACTTACTTACCATACCTCCTATGTTCATGTCTAAATCATTAATGTACACTACAAACAGCAAGGGTTCCAGCACCGATCCCTGTGGTACACCATGAGTCACAGGCTTCCACTCACAAAAACAACCCTCGACCATTACCCTCTGTTTCCTGCCACCATGCCAATTTTGGATCCAATTTGCCAAATTGCTCTGGATCCCATGGGCTCTTACCTTCTTAACCAATCTCCCATGCGGGACATTATCAAAAGCCTTACTGAAGTCCATGTAGACTACATCAACTGCTTTACCCTCATCTACACATCTAGTCACCTCCTCGAAAAATTCAATCAAGTTAGTTAGACAAGATCTCCCCCTGACAAAGCCGTGCTGACTATCCCTGATTAATCCCTTCCTCTCAAGTGGAGATTAGTCCTGTCACTCAGAATTTTTTCCAATAGTTTCCCAACCACTGATGTTAGACTCACCGGCCTGTAATTACTTGATCTATCCCTGCTACCCTTCTTGAATAATGGTACCACATTCGCTGTCCTCCTGTCCTCTGGCACCTCTCCCATGGCCAGAGAGGATCTGAAAATTAGTGTCAGTGCCCCTGCTATCACCTACCTCACACAACAGCCTGGGATTCATCTCATCTGGGCCTGGGGATTTATCCACTTTTAAGCCTGCTAAAGCATCTAATACTTCCTCCCTTTCAATGTTAATATGTTCAAGTATATCGCAATCCCCCTCCTTGATCTCTACACCTACATCGTCATTCTCCACAGTGAAAACAGATGAAAAGTATTCATTTAAAACCTCACCCATGTCCTCCGGCTCCACACACAGATTGTCACTTTGGTCCCTAATGGGCCCTACTCTTTCCCTGGTTATGCTCTTGCCCTTAATATACTTATAAAATGCCTTAGCATTTTCCTTTATATTGACCGCCAATGTTTTTTCATATCCCCTCTTTACTCTCCTAATTACTTTTTTTAAGTACCCCCTACACTTTCTATACTCCTCTAATGCCGCGGCTGTTTTCATCGCTCTGAATCTGTCATAAGCCTCCTTATTTTTCCAGATCCAATACTCTATATCCCTTGACATCCAGGGTTCCCTGGACTTGTTGGTCCTACCCTTCACCTTAATGGGTACATGTTGGCTCTGAACTCTCACTATTTCCTCTTTGAATGACTCCCACTGGTCTGGTGTAGACTTTCCTACAAGTAGCTGCTCCCAGTCCATTTTGGCCAGATCCTGTTTTATCAAATTGAAATCTGTGTAGAAATGCAGTAAGACCTGGATAATGTACAGGCTTGGGCTGATAAGTGGCAACTAGCATTTGCACCACACAAGTGCCAGGCAATGACCATCTCCAACAAGAGAGAATCTAACCATCTCCCCTTGACATTCAATGGCATTACCATCGCTGAATCCCCCACTATCAACATCCTAGGGGTTACCATTTACCAGACCCGCGACATCTACCAAATAGAAGGACAAGGGCAGCAAATGCATGGGAATACCACCACCTGCAAGTTCCCCTCCAAGTCACATGCCATCCTGACGTGGAACTATATCGCCATTCCTTCACTGTCACTGGATCAAAATCGTGGAACTCCCTTCCTAACAACACTGTGGGTGTAGCTACACGACCTGGACTGCAGCGGTTCAAGAAGGCAGCTCACTAGCACTTTCTCAAGGGCAATTAGGAATGGGCAATAAATGGTGGCCTGGCCAGCGACGCCCACATCCCATGAATGAATACCGAAAAAAGAAAAAAATCAGGACCGAAATGCCTCGACTCCGCTCCACTGACATTAGTGCAAGGATATTTGTTACATGGGAATTCATCCTCTTTGGTCTTGCTTTGGCCTTGTGACATCAGCGCCATATTTGAGATGGACCTACGTTCCATCCAGCCCCGACCCTGCACCAATTGGAAGGCTATAGTCTGAGGGGTAAACAAACTAGCCAAACTTAAAGAGTCCTGATGAAAGGTTAACGAGTCATTACGGCACAGAAGTGGAACTTCAGCTTATCGAGTCTATGCCAGCTCTCTGTACAGCAATCCAATCTGCCCCATTCCCTGCTCTATCCCCATAGCCCTGCAAGTTTATTTCCCTTAAGTACCCATTCAATTACCTTTTAAAATCATCGATTGACTCCGCTTCCACCACCTTCTAGGACAACAATTTCCAGGTCAGTACTACTTGCTGTGTAAAAAAGCGTTCTTCCTCACATCCCCCCTGCATCTCTTGCCCAAAACCTTAAATCTGTGTCCCTTAGTCCTTGTGCCATTAGCTAATGGGAACAGCTTTTTTGTCTTAAATATCCCCACAATCTCCTTTGCTGCAAGGAGAACAACCCCAGATTCTCCACCCTTACCCTGTAGCTAAAATCCCTCATTCCTGGAACCATTCTGGTAAATCTTCTCTGCACCCTCTCAAGGACCCTCACATCCTTCCTACAGTGTAGTGACAAGAACTGGATGCAATACTCTAGTGGTGATCTAAGCAGAGCTTTATAAAGGTTCAGCATAACTTCCCTGCTTTTGTACTCAATACCTCTATTTATGAAGCCCAAGATCCCTTAAGCTTTTCTAACTATTCTCTTATGTCCTTCCACCTTCAAAAAACTATACACATGAACTCCCAGGTCCCTCTGTCCCTGCACACTCTTTAAAACTATGTCATTAAGTCTATATTGCCTCTCGCTATCCCTTCTGCCAAAATGCATCACCTCACACTTCTGTGTATTAAATTCCATCTGCCACTTGTCTGTGCATTCTGCTAGACTATCTAGGTCCAGTTGCAGTCGATTGGTGCCATCCTCACTGTCTGCCACACCTCCAAGTTTAGTGTCATCGGCATTCAGAAAGGTCATCGACCTTTAACATTAACTCTCTTTCTCCCTCCACGGATGGTGGCAGGCCTGCATTTCCATTTCCAGCATTTTCAGCTTTAATTAAAGAGGACAAGACCCTGGGTCCAAATGGATTGTACCCTTGGATATACAAAGAAAATAGGGAGGAGATAGCAGAAGCCAAGTACCCATCCATAAGAATTCAATTGCAAAAGGAATAATGTCAGAGAACTGTTGAACAGCAAATGGAATTCCTGACTGCAAAAAGGGAGATAGAACATATTGAAGGATTATCATTTTTAATCCAAGACTTTATTCGCCAGGAGTAAAACCCCAGTTTGGGGAAAATGGCTGTGAAAAGGACCCTGTTTAAAGCACAATTACAAAAAGACAGGCTGTTGGTCTCAAACCAGAAAGGACAAGCTTTTCAAATGCTAAACCAAAACCCACCCCACCCAACAGGGACATTGCCTTCTGCTCTCAGCCAGCCACCCACGTCATCAATGGCTCCAAGCTGCCTAAGGAGACAATGAAATCCATTGGTTGACATAATCAAGTCAATTGGTCTGGACAACAGAACCCATCGGAAACAGTTCACACCTCGTATAGTACTCAACTAGATGACACAAGATCAGCAGTTCCCATTGTCCCCCTCCCCACCGCCCCCTGCCCGGAAACCAGCTAGATGAGAGGCGGGAAAATAATACACAAACCAAAGCTGTCTCTCCAGGGGCCAATCGAAGCATTGTCCACCATCTGACAAGATCAGTCAGAAAACAAGGGAACATTCGGTTTTGCCGAAAAAAAAAGCAAGACCGCTGAAACAGTACAACTGAAGCACCTGAGGAAGGAGAGGTGGGTCGAACAGTTGATGTCAAACAGACACCAGCCACACAGCTCTACAGGACAGAAGATCAGAGCACGCTGCTCTTTCTACAACCAGGACCAAAGGGAGTCGCATGCCCGGAGGAATGGGTACGGCCCCCAAGGACCTCGATTGTAGAAGACACGACCCGGCAGCCAGAGTCAGCAGGGTGAGCATTTCATCCGCAGCCTGCAGAATACTTAACTCACAGCCGTGTGGAGAGTTACCTCGGCATGTCCCAACCAAACCTTAGAAAAGGGGTTTAGTGTCGTGTTGGGAATAACCGACCATGAGTAAGGGAACACAGAGGGACTTAGTTTAACAAGTCCAAGGGGAAGTAATCTATTTGTTGTTAGTCATATCGAACGTTAGCATTGGTTTTGCCATATTGAGATTCACTGTAGATATTAAACATACTTTTATTATTCGAAATCTGAAACCTGTGACGATTGCATTATTTATCATCCTTCAGTGTGATTCATAAGGGTAAGCCCAGACCTTCGACCGTAAATAAATGGGTTCGGTCGTGGCCAGCAAGGCTGAATGACCCTCACACGATTGGAAACACCCTACAAATGCAAGTAAATGTAGACCAGTTAGCTTAAAATCAGTGGTAGAAAATTGATAGAATTTTTGCTAAAAGATGAGATGACAAAAAAATTTACAGATGAAGAGTATAATTTTTAAAAATGGCCAGCATGGATTTCTAAAGGAAAGGTCATGTTTAATCAACCTTATTGAATACTTTGAAGAAGTAATGGAAAGATTAAACAAAGACAATGCAGTGAATATGGTACATGTGAAAATTCAGAAGACCTTTGGCAAAGTGCCACATAAAACACTTGGGACAAAGATGTCAGGAGCCAGGTCGCATGTTGAATTGAAAAATGGCTACAAAACAGAAAACAGAGGGTAAGAGTTAAGAAACATGCTGCAGTCATGCACAAACTAATTTTGAAAAGGCAGACTCAAACAGGCATCGGGTCCCCTTATTTGCATATGCAAACAGCATAAAGTAACATTCGCGCCGCACAAGTGCCAGGCAATGACCATCTCAAATGAGAGAGAATCTAACCATCTCCCCTTAATGCTGAATGGCATTACCATTGCCGAATCCCCCACTATCAACATCCTGGGGATTACCATTGACCAGAAACTGAACTGGACCAGCCACATAAATGCTGTGGCTACAAGAGCAGGTCAGAGGCTGGGAATTCTGCAGCGAGTAACTCACCTCTTTTCTCTCAATGCTTGTCCACCATCTACAAGGCAGAAGTCAGGAGTGTGATGGAATACTCTCCACTTGCCTGGATGGATGCAGCTCCAACAACACTCAAGAAGCTCAACACCATCCAGGGCAAAGCAGCCCACTTGATTGACACCGTATCCACCACCTTCAACATTCACTCCCTTCATCAGTGACGCACAGTGGCAGCAGTGTGTACCATCTACAAGATGCACTGCAGCAACTCACCAAGGCTCCTTCGACAGCACCTTGCAAACCCACGACCTCTACCACCTACAAAGACAAGGGCAGCAAATGCATGGGAACACCACCACCTGCAAGTTCCCCTCCAAGCCACAAACTATCCTGACTTGAAACTATATTACCGTTCCTTCACTGTCACTGGGTCAAAATCGTGGAACTCCCTCCCTAACAGCACTGTAGGTGTACCTACACTACAGCGGTTCAAGAAGGAAGCTCACCACCACCTTCTCAAGGGCTATTAGGGATGGGCAATAAATGGTGGCCTAGCCAGCGATGCCCACATCCCATGAGTGAATAATAAATAAATGCCTGTCTCAGGTGCATTTCTTAGATGCCTACGAAAGAGCCTTCAACAATGATAGGTGGAGCCCCTCCGGCATGGAATAAACATGGGCTCACTGACCGCCATGTTGGATTGTTAGGTTCCCGTTTTATGCCTGTAAAGTGGGTGCAGCATGATCCAATTTCTTGGCCACAATTTTGCTATAATGTGGATATGGGGATAATTGTTGCACACATTTGTAATGACATTATAAGCCACCTCATAGCGAGTGTACATGTATATATTTGTGACATCCAGGATATTACAGAAGGCAACAATTTAGAAGAAGCCGCGTTTGTTTTTTTATTCATTCATGGCATGATGGCATCACTGGAAAGGCCAGAATTTATTGCCCACCCCCAATTGCCCCTGAGAAGCTGGTGGTGAGCTGCTTTCTTGAACCTCTGCAGTCCATGTGGTGTAGGTACACCCACAGTGCTGTGTATAACAGAAGATTGACAGAATTCCTCCTGTACAAATTGGCAGTGACCAGGGAAATAATTGTTTTATGTTGCTAATAAATGATGCCATCAAATCTCTAGCTTATGAAGTGAGAGCCATGGCACTTTCATTGGCACTGAAAAGATGGAATTGGTGTGAACCTGGTGTTGCAAAACCTCTTTTAACTCCTTATCCCAGAAACACGGCATCTGATTGTTGAATATAAATCTCCAATGCCAGTGCATGGTGGAGCAGTAAATAATTGAGATTTGTTTTCTGTAAAATTCTCAGAATCCAGCTTATCTGGGTTAGAATTGGAATCAAATCCCAGGAATGAACAAATGCTATTTAACTTCATTGTGCCCATGCAACACAGTTAATGCACACATTATTTGGGTGGCAGAAATCATATTTATCTTTGGAATTAGTCCAACAACTCTCATCGTTCCTCATGGAAAATGCCTCATCTGTGCACAATGTTGGTGCAAGAGAAGTGGTGATATGTTTATAAAAAGGAAGCATGTTGGCCAACATACACGATTTCCTCCTTCAGGTTTCTACCTGTTTGTTGGTGAAGAAACAGATAATCAGAGTTTATTAATCAGAGTTCTCTCTCATCAGCTATAAATTGGAAGAAATGGATTTATAACAACAAGACTCAAATCTGCGACATAATTCAGACTTTGCCCCCCTCAGATAAGAATCAAGCAAAGATATCAAAGAACAAAAGAACAAAGAACAAAGAACAGTACAGCACAGGAACAGGCCATTCGGCCCTCCAAGCCTGCGCCGATCTTGATGCCTGCCTAAACTAACGCCTTCTGCACTTCCGGGGCCCATATCCCTCTATTCCCTTCCTTATCGGGCTGCATTTTATATTCCCGCCACCGAGGTAAACAATAGCGGTCCGTCCACGTGATATTAAGCACGGCGACTCATTTAAATGGCCGGGACAGACCCCCTCCCCCCCCCCCCCCCCGATGACATGGAGGGGTTGGGTGGTCCGTCCCCGACAATGGCGTCAGCTGCCTTTGCGCAGACGTTGACGCCAATTTTAAAGGGCTTCAAGCCCTATCATTACAATTAAATATTTAAAGGAGAATGGATTAATTAATTTAATTAATTGATCTTGCCCCTCTCCCACCCTCACACCAACTATAGATTTCATTCCTTGCCCTTTCCCCCCCAAAATACTTACCTTGTGCACCTGACCTTACCCTCCCTCAAAGTTCATGAACTTTACCCCTTCCCACCATACCCTACACCAATGAAATTACTCTGATGCCACTCCCCCTCCTCCCGCACTGAAACACTTACCTGCTACCCCCTCCCCACCAGAGTTCTGCCTTCGATCCCCAGACGGGGATTTGAAGATGCAGGAGTGCCAGCCACCGTCACTAATATTGCTCCGGGACAGACGGCGGGAGTGCGACGGTAATCAATTCATTTATTTACATCAATTAACATATTTAAATTGGGCTCCCGTCGCTGAGTGCACAGGGGCAGCCACAAGGCCTCGCCACCACCAGCAATATGGGGCTGGGCCTTCACGGGATCGAGGTCCATGGCGGGTGTTTCCCGGAGGCATTTTCCAGCCCTCCCCGACACGACCCCTAACATCGGGGGGATCTGTAAAATTCAGCCCATTGAAATAATTTAGAAGGAAGATTGTAATTTTTTTGTATTCAGGAGAACTTTAGTGCTATGATTTTGGGGTGAGTGTTACATTCTTTTCCCCTGTTGTTTTCTGTGTGACAGTAACTCAAAAATGACAGATTGAGGGTCTTCCATGTCCCTTCGGCACTGAAAGCAAATTAACATCAATTAAAAAGCTTTTTTTTATACTACAGGAGAAATTTAGCTATTAGTATTTGGACACAAATTGGTACAGCCAGAGCCCGAGTCTGCTCCAACACAGGGAATACGAGCAAACATAAGACATTAGAGAAGGCCACCAAAGTCTGTCTCACACACACCCCCTCATCATTTCTCTCGATCCTTTCTCACTCCAGAAGTGAGACTAATTGCCTCTTAAACCCATTTATGCTGATTGCTACGAAGGCTGCTCCTGATAACTTATTCTGTAGGAGGGAAGGAAATCCAGTTACAAAGAGCTTGAAAGTTAAAACTTTGAGTTATGTAACATTAGACTGTATTAGTTCCTGCTGGAATTCAGCAGCCTAATCACTGAGCCGCAGCACTTTTCCCAACTACTTGACGTCATTAGGCTGTGCTGTGAAGCTACCAAGCAGTCATTCACATGGCATTTTATAGTGTTTTAAACAGCATGTTTCAAGTCACTGTGACATTTATTGCTCAGTAGACAAACGAATGCAAGCAACATGCCCAATATATACTCAATGTAAATGTCGGTATCACCTTGTTATCCTGCATTTGCATGCAAACACTCATCATCTCAACACATAAGATTACACAACAAGATTTTCAGCGGTTATTTTTCGCATTTATTTATTTTGTCATGCGTCACGGTGTTCCATATTTTGTGTTAGACTTTTCATGATTATTTGACCTGGTACTTTGTCTACGTTTCCTGCTGGAAAAATTTAACTGTTTTATTTATTTATGATACTGTCATCTGCATAGTCTGCTGTTCATGAAACTACAGAAAATTTCAGTTTTAAAAGGAAATCTATTTAAAAAATCCGGACTCTGCACAATGTGCTGGACTGCACATAGCTGTGTTTTGGAGAAATTTGGACTGCAAGTTAACATATTTTCACCATATGACAAAATGCCTTGTCTTTCTTAATGGTTAAATTGTGGATTTCCTAATAAATATGCCTATAGTTTGAATTCCTCCCCACTTTCAAAAACATGAGATAGTTAATGAGGTGAGGTGCTGGAGTACAAATATGCAGCTGAATATTTGGGCCCCGCCGGGGGCGAGAGCAGAGGTGGACAGTGTCAGTTTTCAGACGCCGTTCCCAGCACTGGCAATGTTTACCAGGGCAGGGTGAGGGCAGAACAACGATCCCATCTGCCTCCCAATTAAGGCCAATTAAAGTTGCTAGAGAGCTCATTATGAGCTTGTTAAAGGGGGAGGTTGAAACTTTCACAGGGGCGCATGGGTTGCACATGCTCTCTGGGGCTAACCAGCTGAAGGGAGGTGGCTACAGAATGGGAAGCCAGTCATGGACGCCCCAGGGAATTACAGCCCCGGAAGATGGTCAGCACTGCAGAGGGGGACTCAGCCTTTGGGAAAGAGGTGCCCTTGGCACTGTGCAAGTGGTGGGGAGAGTGGAAGTCAGCGTTCATGCATTGAAAGAGGTCACCAGCCCCCATCATCATGGGAGCAGAACAGCATGGGGCAAGGCTGACAATCACAATAGGACAGCCATCTGTCCACAAGGAAGGCTGCACTTGCAATGGGGGCACAACTCTCAGATTTTGGGCCCAATGGTGATGAGGGGCAACTCCCTCTACAGGAAGGGCGTAAACTCCAAACAGCAGGAGGGGTGGCAGCCTCATCCTCTTCTGTGACACCCTCAGCCCTTGCCAGGTGCTCTGGATGCCTGGCAGAAGACATCAGCTGGGGCACAGCTGGCATCCCCTCCAAGGATCTCTGCGCTACCAGGGCCACTGATCGGTCCACGCTACCCAGTGTCTCATGGATCCTATGGATGCCAGTGCACAGTTCCTGCATGCACTCCAAGTGCTGCTACATATGGCTCTGCATGAGGTTGGCCTCTCTCTATGGAGGAGCTCATGCACTCAAAGCCCTGAGCCATTGTTGCCCACATGAGCTGGAAGGACTCCTCTCCACTCTGCCCATGACCCCACACTGCCTCAGGGAACTCCAGTATGTGGAAACACATCTTCTGTTGCTGGTCTAGGTGGAGCCTTCTTTTCAGTGACTCCTGAGACCCTGCACCTGTGCCCAACTGAGCAGGGCTGTTTCTGTCCTCTGTCCTCTGAGGGGAACTGACCACAGCTCCCTCTGCCTCTGGCACCACCTCCTGCCGCAATTGCCATGATCTGTGCCATCCTTTCTAACCACTTACAAGGACCCATCGAGGTGAGAGTATCTGTGCTGCTGGATGGTGCACTCGTAAGGTGTGATGCTGCTTCTTCATCAGCTTCTTGCTCCTCTGGGCCTGCAGAGAGAGGGGGAGAAGATGCCCTGGGTTGGACATCTGCACATGTACAAGACACAAGAAGAGATGATGAGAGCTATACCAGGAGATTAGAAACGTCTGCAGTACAGAGGCTACCCAATGTTACTCAGTGCGCGACATGCTATTGGACTGGGTGGAGTGCACTGCACCCCTGTAATAACCACATTGCCCTCTGTCATCACTAGGCCCACCATGAGCTCCCATCTCGTCAGGGCTGACTTCCTCCTCACCCATTATCCCAGCTCTCTCCTACATTGGAGTAATGTGGTGGAAAAATGGCACCCCTTCTCACATCTGGGTCCTCTCGTGCGCATCATGTGCCCATTTCCCCTGCAAGGACAAAAGAGAGCGAGTAAGGCACTGCTGTCCTCTGTGGCCAATGGCATCTTCCCCTATTTATTAGCAGCTGCATGTCTCAGTGGTGACAGGTCCTCAGCAGCACTATGGGTTTCAGCCATTCTGAGAGGGGAGTAAGTGCCATGGGCACAAACCCCTCCCATGTTTAGGAGCAGCATATGTTCTGAGGCTCCTCAGGTAGTGTGTCTGCTGGAGGGTGAATACACAGAGGCCTGCCCTGAGGCCTGTCCTGAGCGTTGGAGGTTGCACTCACCCTGCCAGAGCGTATGAGATCAATCAACCTCTTCTGGCACTGGATCCATGTCCTACTCACCACACACCGGCCGGTCACTGCATCTCCCACCTTCATCCACGCCTCCATGGTCTAGATGGATGGCCTCCTCTGGCCACCCTCAGGGAAGAGGACCTCCCTCCTCTCCTTTATGGCCTCGAGCATGCCATCAAGATCCGCATCCGACAACCTCGGTGCCAGGCCTCCAGCTTTCCTGTGACATCTGGTTCCACTCCAGTCCTGTTCAAGGCTTTGACAATCTCGACAGCTTTCTTCTTTCTGTCAAATGACAGCCTCAGCAGTGGCCATAAATTGAGCCCACACTTCCTCTGACTCACCCTCCGTTCAAACATACGAACATACGAATTAAGAGCAGGAGTAGGCCACTTGGCCCCTTGAGCCTGCTCCGCCATTTAATAAGATCATGACTGATCTGATTGTAACCTCAATTCCACATTCCCACCTACCCCCGATAACCTTTCACCCCCTTGCTTATCAAGAATCTCTACCTCAATCTTAAAAATATTCAAAGACTCTGCTTCCACCGCCTTTTGAGAAGAGAATTCCAAAGATTCACGACTCTCTGAGAGAAAAAGTTTCTCCTCATCTCTGTCTTAAATGAGTGACCCCTTATTTTTAAACAGTAACCCCTAGTTCTAGATTCTCCCAAAGAGGAAACATTCTTTCCACATCCACCCTGTCACCCTGTCAAGACCCCTCAGAATTTTATCTTTCAATCAAATTGCCTCTTACTCTTCTAAGCTCCAACGGATGCAAGCCTAGCCTGTCCAACTTTTCCTCATAAGACAACCCACCCATTCCAGGTATTAGTCTAGTAAACCTTCTCTGAACTGTTTCCAACCCATTTACATTCTTCCTTAAATATGGAGGCCAATACTGTACACAGTACTCCAGATGTGATCTCACGAATGCCCTGTATCACTGAAGCATAACCTCCCTACTTTTGTATTCAATTCCCCTCGCAATAAATGATAACATTCCATTTGCTTTCCTAATTACTTACTGTACCTGCATACTAACCTTTTGCAATTCATGCACTAGGACACCCAGATCCCTCTGCATCTCAGAGCTCGGCAATCTCTCACCATTTAGATAATATGCTTCTTTTTTATTCTTCCTGCCAAAGTGAACAATTTCACATTTTCCCACATTATACTCCATTTGCCAGATCTTTGCCCACTCACTGAGCCTATCTATATCCCTTTCTAGCCTCCTTATGTCCTCTTCACAACTTACTTTCCTACCTAACTTTGTGTCAACAGCAAATTTAGCAACCATACCTTCTGTCCCTTCATCCAAGTCATTTATATAAATTGTAAAAAGCTGAGGGCCCAACACTGATCTCTGTGGCACACCACTCGTTACATCTTGCCAACCAGAAAATGACCCATTAATGCCGACTCTCTGTTTCCTGTCATCTAGCCAATCTTCTATCCATGCCAATATGTTATCTCCTACACCATGAGCTTTTATTTTCCACAATAACCTTTGATGTGGCACCTTATCAAGTGCCTTCTGGAAAACTAAATACAATACATCCACCAGTTCCCCTTTATCCACAGCACATGTAGCTTCTTCCCCAATAAATTGGTTAACCATGATTTCCCTTTCACAAAACCATGTGACTCTGCCTGATTACCTTGAATTTTTCTAAGTGCCCTGCTATAATGTCTTTAATAACAGCTTCTAATATTTTCCCTATGACCGATGTTAAGCTAGCTGGCCTGTAGTTTCCTGCTTTCTGTCTCCCTCCCTTTTTGAATATGGAGTTCTGCACATGGTTTTCAGTAATGAAGCTGGGCAGTTGGAAGGAGTGGCAGCGGGAGAGCATTTTGGTGGTAGTGATCATAATTCAGTTAGTTTTAATATAATTATGAAAAAGAACAAAAATAAAACAGGAGTTAAAGTTCTAGATTGGGGTAAGGCCAATTTTACTAAGCTGAGGAGTGATTTAGCGAAAATGGACTGGAAACAGCTACTTGAAGGTAAATCCGTGTCAGAGCAGTGGGAGGCATTAAAAGGGGAGATTCAAAGGTTCAGAGTAAACATGCTCCCACAAAGATAAAGGGTGGGACGACCAAATCTACACCCCATGCACGTCAAGGAGCATACAGAGTAAGATAAGGCAGAAAAGGAAAGTTTATGTCAGAAAGCCGAGAGGAGTGTAGAAAGTGCAGGGGTGAAATCAAAAAGGAAATTAGGAAAGCAAAGGATAGGGCATGAAAGAATGTAGGCAAGTAAGATCAAGGAGAACCAAAAGATGTTTTATCAATACATTAAGAGTAAACGGATAACTAAGGAAAGTGTGCCCATAAAAAGACCAAAAACGTAAGCAATGTGTGGAGGCAGAAGATGTGGGTATGGTTCTTAATGAATATTTTGTGTCTGTCTTCACAAAAGAGGGGACGATGCTGGAATTATAGTTAAGGAGCAGGAGTGTGAAATATTGGTTGTGATAAATATAGGGAGAGAAGAAGTATTAAGGGGATTAGCATCCTTCAAAGTGGATAGATTACCAGGGTCTGATTAAATGTACCCCAGGCTGTTAAAAGAAGCTAAGGAGGAAATAGCAGATGCTCTGACCATCATTTTCCAATCCTCACTAAATACAGGTGTGGTGCGGGAGGATTGGAGGACTGCTAACATTGTACCTTTGTTTGTTTCACCTGATACAAGCTCATCGACCTGAAATGTTAACTCGTTTTCTCTCTCCACATATGCTGCCAGACCTGCTGAGTATTTCCAGCATTTTCTGTTTTTATTTCAGATTTCCAGCATCGGTAATATTTTACTTTTACTTCATCAACCCAAATCTGATTGCTGGATCACAGAACTAAAGCCCCCAACTGTTGATAGTTTCATCTCAGCAGTAGAGGATATTTATCTTAAAGAACCTACGATTCTGGTTATTGTATGAAGTTGAAATGTGTATTGTTATGACCAGGTGAGAAAGGTGTCAAGGGCAGTCACCTCACCTCTTGAATTCAGCTCTGTTATGACCCAGTGAGGAAGGGGTCTAGGGTTCCTTCTCAGCCTTCACTTGGTCTTACCATAATAGGGTTTAATTTTTAACACACTGTGTTTTTAGTTCCCCCTTGGTGAATCCTTGTTTACCGCTTTTCCAATGAGAAGGCAAAGAAACAAGCTCAAACAGGTTTTCTTAGGTTTACAGAAGAAAAATTTAAATTTATTAAACTTAAACTCTAATTTGATTGACACCTATGGATACACGATGCTCCCACACTAGCATGCATATGCGATACACAAATGCAAATAGAGACAGAAAAGAGCAGAAGAAAAATAAAGTGGAAAAGTTTGGGGCAATATCTGAAGAGTTTTTATTCTAGTTCTTCGAGCTCACTGTAAAGTCCTTGATTGTAGGTTGATCTTGCTTTTCGTTGGGGCCCAGTATTCTTCTCAAACCTTCTTTGCTGTAGGAAACTTTTTTCTCTTGGGGTTCATGTGTCTTCAGTTGATTCAGAAGCTAATGAGGAAGAGATGGGCACAGACATCTTCTGAGTCCAGGAGCAAACTGTCTTTTTCAGTTCAAACTGTTTGTACAATTCAGAAAACCCAAGGTTGCCAAGCAGGTTAGTCATGTGACTAACTGGTCTGACCACGTCTTGGCTTTGTGGATTGTATCATCTTAGCAGGGCCTGGAATGCACTTCCCTGCCTTCAATGTCTGGTGCTCAAAGTCCATTGTGAGTTAACTGGATAAGAGAAATAACCTCTCTTGTCCCTATTGGTATGTGAATGTCTTGCTGCCAAGTGTCTGGCAGCCTTTGTAATAGGCCTTCTCTTCTTCCCGGCAACAATTTGAAATTTAATGTCCATATGGAAATAAATATGCCTCATTCTTGGCAGGTGAGGGTCTAGCATTACAGTACCTGTGGGCTAAAGTAATCTCTCAAAACTATGATTCTTCCACCAAAGCCTACAGTGATAAATTCAATTGTTTCACTACTCAAGATTTCTCTCCCTTCTCACTTCTTAAGCTTTCTGACCTTTCCTAGCTGTTAAATCATCTCTCCATTCTCGATCGCCAAGTCCTTTTATACTTTTACTCCCCAAACTGTCTCCATTCCCTGTCCAAAGCTCTCTCTATCCTTGGCTAATGTCACTGGAGTGTTTTTCACTAAAGAAACAGAGGCTGGCAGAATTTATTTTAATACCAAATAGCCAGAGAAATAATTTTAAACTCTTGGGCTGTGGTTGCTCCCTTACTGTATTAAGCTATTTGAAACATCTGTTTTTGTACAAAGCTCTTCAATTTGAATTTTCAATAAAGCAACAGTGAAAACAGTCCAATGATCCTTTCTGAGTCCGACTGTGTGCTTCGAAAGGAAATAATCACTCTTCAATTTGAAACTGTTTTCATCCCCTTTTCACTTTTCACAGCCTGGCAGAGATAACCTTTGTATATAGAGTCATAGAGTTATACAGCATAGAAACAAGCCCTTTGGCCCATCGTGTCTGTGCCGGCCATCAAGCCTATCTATTCTAATCCCATTTTCCAGCACTTGGCCCGTAGCCTTGTATGCTATGGCGTTTCAAGTTCTCATCTAAATACCTCTTAAATGTTGTGAGGGTTCCTGCCTCTACCATCCTTTCAGGCAGTGTGTTCCAGATTCCAACCACCCTCTGGGTGAAAAAATCTTTCCTCAAATCCCCTCTAAATCTCCTGCTCCTTACCTTAAATCTATGCCCCCTGGTTATTGACACTTCCGCTAAGGGAAAAAGTTTCTTCCTATCTACCCTATCTATGCCCCTCATAATTTTGTATACCTCAATCAGGTCCCCCATCAGCCTTCTCTGCTCTAAGGCAAACAACCCTAGTCCATCCAGTCTCTCTTCATAGCTGAAATGCTCCAGCCCAGGCAACATCCTGGTGAATCTCCTTTGCACCCTCTCCAGTGCAATCACATCCTTCCTATAGTATGGTGACCAGAACTGTACATAGTACTCCAGCTGTGGCCTAACTAGTATTTTATACAGCTCCATCATAACCTCCCTGCTCTTATATTCTATGCCTTGGCTAATAAAGGTAAGTATCCCATAGCCTTCCTAACCACCTTATCTACCTGTGCTGTTGTCTTCAGTGATCTATGGACAAGTACACCAAGGTCCCTCTGACCTTCTGTACTTCCTAGGGTCCTACCATCCATTGTATATTCTCTTGCTTTGTTAGTCCTCTCAAAATGCATTACCTCATACTTCTCAGGATTAAATTCCATTTGCCACTGCTCTGCCCATCTTACCAGCCCATCTATATCATCCTGTAATCTATTTATGACCCCATCAATTTTCGTGTCATCTGTGCACCTACTGATCATACTTCTTATATTCACATTTAAATCATTAATGTACACTACAAACAGCAAGGGTCCCCAGCACCGATCCCCGCAGTACACCACTGGTCACCGGCTTCCATTGGAATAATTTTCATCTCTTTACAACATTCAAAGACATCCGGCTGCAGGCTGTTCAATCCCATTATTTACTGCTTTGTAAAAGTAGTGAACATATTTGTACCCTTTATAAACCTTTCTATGGAGAGCCTGTTATATGAGTTTTCTGTAGACATGGGTCAGGCAGGTGCCAGAGATGCACCTGTAGTGGCACTTGCACCCATCTGTCCCATGATAATGAAGTGTCCTCCCACAGCTATTCACAGATATTTGTACTTGTTTTAGGATTTGTTTGTAATACAAGATTGAATGGAAAAGTATCATTTTATTGAGACTTAAAAATAAAATTATATTCACCAGCTGATCATCTTCTAATAAAATTTCCTCTTTCTTGCTCTGGTTGGGACAGTTTGCCTCAGGCCAGTTGTCTGATTGATATTTTTAGGGGAATGTTCCTAACCGACATGCTTAAAGTGGTGTGAAATATTGATACTTACTAATGTGCTCCTGAACCTGGTGAAATCAATCAAGTACAATCCCAGGATGCATGAAGTTACTGGAGATCACTCTGACTGCTCATTAGTATTTATTTCTTGTAAGTCAAGTGACCATGGAGTTAAACCACAAGATGTTCATGTGTTCAGTTGAAACCTTCCACAATTGGTTGGCACTGTGGGACATTGAGTTCTTCATTGAGTCAAGGGACTATATTGGTAAGTAAATTTACAACAAAGCACTTCTAATGTGAACAGCCTGGACAACCTCTATTTCAAGCGCACTTCTCCTTTCACTCAGACTGAGTCTTCTAATTTCCACTGAACACAGGATGCCTCACACAGACAGTGGAAGGAGCGCGGGGAAATTTTAACTGTTGGTGGGTTCTGGTCAGGTGGAGGGCAGGGTGAATGCTAACTGCACCCCCCCCCCACCCCACTCCCCCACCAACTACATCAATTTGAACCCCAGGTTGTTTTAACTTCTAAGAATCGTTTACATCCTGCCAGTCAGCTGCCCATCCAAAACAGATGCCAGCAGACAGAGATCAGGAGCCCTGGTGCTGCCCGCTGGCAGTCAGTTAAGTCTCGGGGGTTGGAGAGGGGATGGTGTTCAGCAAATTTACTTTTTAGGACCTCTGCTTCTTCCCTGACAGGTTATACTGGGCAGGCAGGCTGTGTCGGGCACTCCACTCAGTCAAGGATTAATAACACCCTAGTACCCCAATTTGCATTTAGTAATGAAGCTTTTGCTTGAGTCAGGTGGATGCCTCAGCTGCCTGAAAGAGTAAAATAGTTAAAATGGCTGTGGTGGGCAGGAACAGAGCGGTAATCTCTCAGAGACGATTTTAACTGTACTGCTACCCCGTTCCCATTAAGACGTGCAGCTTTTATTGAGCAAACAGTCCAACACAGATTCCAATGAGCACGGACCGTCTCAGCCAGCTTCGAATGAATGCAGATGTCTCCTGCATCTGTTACTGAGCACAGGCTCCTTCACTCAGCCTCCACCAACAGTATAATCCCTTATCTGGCTTTCCTTAACCACAGACTCCCACAAGACAACTCTGTACAACACTGCTTACATTGTCGTGTAAACAGAGCTCAAATAAAATGTAAAGATGCAAACGCAGATAGATTTATCATGTGACAGTTTGAGATAAATTCACAACCTGGGAATGTGATAATTAATGGCAGTGAAATTGAAAACAATAATGAACTCCCATTAATTATCACTTAATGGTTCACACTAAATGAGCAATTGCCGAAAATGTTCAAAAGTGAGCCCACAGAATAAATAGAGCATCACACTGCCAGTGTTGGAGGTCTGTGAAAAAGGCCAACATCAGTTCAGTTTGCTGACGTATGGGGCTTTCATGCTGAGGAAGGAATTCCCATGATATCCTCATATGATGCAATATCACGCATTTTTTTATTTCGATTTTGATTTAAGCTGCATTAGATTTTGGATTTAATTTTGTGTAGAGAAGAAGGGCAAGAAAAGAGAAAGAAAAGTCAGTTCTGCTGAAAGGTTACAGACCTGAAATGTTCACTGTTTCTCTCTCCAGACCTGCTGAGTATTTGCAGCATTTTCTGTTTTTATTAAAGACTTGCATTGATATTGCACCTTTGACAATCTCAGGATGTTCTAAAGTGATCTGCAGCCAATGAAATACTTTTGAAGTGTAGTCACTGCTGTAATGTAGGAAAAGCGGCAGCTAATTTGTCACAGCAAGCTCCCACAAACAGAAATGTGATAATGACCAGATAATGACCTGTTTTTGTGATGTTAGTTGTGGGATAAATATTGGCTGGGACAGCTGAATAACTCCCCAGCTCTTCTTCAAAATGGTACATGGTGTCTTTTATATCGACATGAGAGACCAGTTGGGCCTCAGTTTAATGTTTCATCCAAAAGATAGCATCCCCAACACTCAACACTGGAGTATCAACCTAGATTTTTGTGCTCAAGTCTCTGGAGTGAAACATGAACCCACAATACTCTGATTCAGAGCTACCAACTGAGGCACGGATAACACTACAAACACCTGAACAACATACTGCTATTTCCAGAATGTCAATGAGGGGATTTCTCACCACCCCAATACTGATTCCGATACAGTTCCTGAGTATTTTTCGACTAGTATTTTACAGTCACTGCTTATATTGTTGATGATGGCACTGATTCAAATGCTCTACAAAGAAGTAATGAGACATCACACACTTATTACCACATCAGTTACTAAATTGCTGGAGAAGAGCCATAGGTCCACTTGAAGAGTGTAATCAAATGCTCTTTCAACCACAGTGGAAAAACTATTAATTATATGCACTGTCACAGTGCTGTATACAATGGAAAGCAAAGAACATGTGTACACTGAGTAAATGTTCATGTCCTTTAACTCTGAGATTTTAAAAAAACTGATTGCTGCCAAATGGTCACATTTGACCCAATCACTTATGTGATGTTTTAGTCTCGTTGTATGCCTGAAATTAAGTTCAAGATTGTCCTGGTTTGCAGGTTTAGTACTTGATGTAAGTCTAAGATTGGGAGAATACTCTCTCTGTCAATACATTTGTGTTTGTTTGAATAAATTACTTATTTATGGGTTGTTTGTGTTTCTATTGTGTAATTATTCTTTTGTTAAATACACATGACCATAATATTGGCAAAATCTGTGATTGATTTCTTCACACTGGATAAATGTCAATGACACGCTCACTGAAACAAGATGTTACCATCTCATCGTATGAGAACTGAACAGTTTCTTGGAAAAGCAAATGGCCATAAGCCCAACCTGTCTGTCCCTTCTTGATAGATCACACTCATCTGCTCTCCTTCACACTATAGCCTAGGAATTGCTGCTCAGGGTAAAGCATTATGCCAGCAACAATTGCACAACACAGCACAGAGATTTTGGGGCTCTGTGAGATTCCTGTTCCAGAGGAGACTGATGCTGAATTAGCCCTCTGCTGGATGAGGATATTGGGAAGGAAGTGGGTAGGGAGATTAGGATAAAGATGAGGTAAAGTTAAGGGGTGATGAAGCATCATGTTATAGCTGGGCGACATCTGTTTTCCTGAAGTTCTCGCAATGCTGTCACTTTAAGATATTATCTGAGTCATCCATATTTGAAAACATTATTCATAAAGTGGACCAAGGCTACACTATGGAGTCATGGTTCATGTTGTGTGTTATTGTTGTAGTTGTAGCGTAAGTAGGGCATTATTGAGAAAGTCTCGGAGTCCAGATTAGGTCAACCCTTATTATTTACACATCACTATTTACACTCTCCTCAAGCCTCCTTAGCTAGCATCCTTCGTGCTGCTACTCTCTTCTTCCAAAAGCCCATTACCATGTGAATGTTACATCATCACCCTTACTGTGGGAGAGGTTGCTCCCGCTGTCTCCAACATTAACCCTTACATATCCTTATACTACAGTTTGTGACACTTCTGCATCAGCCATGATTTAGATTAGGTGCAGATTCCAGATTCCAGGTGCAACAAAGTTCATGCTAGAATCAGGATAAATATCAGGTAGATAAGGTGGTTAGGAAGGCATATGGGATACTTGCCTTTATTAGCCGAGGCATAGAATATAAGAGCAGGGAGGTTATGATGGAGCTGTATAAAATGCTAGTTAGACCACAACTGGAGTATTGTGTACAGCTCTGGGAACCACACTATAGGAAGGATGCGATTGCCCTGGAGAGGGTACAAAGGAGATTCACCAGGATGTTGCCTGGGCTGGAGCATTTCAGCTATGAAGAGAGACTGAAAAGGCTAGGGTTGTTTTCCTTAGAACAGAGAAGGCTGAGGGGGGACCTGATTGAGGTATACAAGATTATGAGAGGCATTGATAGGTTAGATAGGAAGAAACTTTTTCCCTTAGCGGAGGGGTCAATAACCGGGGGGCACAGATTTAAGGTAAAGGGCAGGAGGTTTAGAAGGGATTTGAGGAAAAAAACTTTCACCCAGAGGGTGGTTGGAATCTGGAACGCACTGCCTGAAGAGGTGGTAGAGGCAGGAACCATCCCAACATTTAAGAAGTATTTAGATGAGCACTTGAAATGCCATAGCATACAAGGCTATGGGCCAAGTGCTGGAAAATGGGATTAGAATAGTTAGGTGCTTGATGGCCAGCACAGACACAATGGGCCAAAGGGCCTGTTTCTGTGCTGTTTGACTCTATGACTCTATGTATCAGTACGATGTTTCACACGTATGGATTGATGTGCTTTACAACAAAAACAATTTGCAGTTTAATGTAATAATACCTCGCGAGGTGCTTCACAGGAGCACTATCAGACAAAACTTTACACCGAGCCACTGAATACGCTATTAAGAAAGAAGACCAAAAGCCTGGTGAAACAGGTAGGTTTTAAGGAGCATCATAAAGGAAGAGATAGAGGGCAAAATGTGGAGAGGTTTAGGGAGGAAATTTCAGAGCTTAGGGCTCAGACAGGCGAAGGCATGGGCATCAATGGTGGAGCGAAGGAAATTGGGGATGCACAAGAGGCCAGAATTGGAGGAGTGTAGATATCTCAGGCGGTTTAGGGTTGGAGGAGTTTATAGACATAGGGAGGTTTGAGGCCATGGAGGGATTTGAAAACAAGGATGAGGATTCTAAATTTGCCCTCTTGGGCAGACTTAAAAGATTCCAAGGTGCTATTTTGAATACGAGCAGAGGAGTTCTGATGTCCTTGTAGTTACAAGCTTAGCATTCCCTCCATGGAAGATAGAAACTAATAATAATAACACCTGCTGCACTATACCTTAATGCCAAGTGGATTTGGTGCAAAACCCATGAATATTGGTTGTCCCAAAGAGTCGCTTTGGCCCATTTGCAGCTCTGATGGCTTCAGACAGATGGTTCATTTGGAAAAAGACCGACTGGGATATACTTTCAAAATCTGCCCAGGAGAAAGGAAATGTAAGTATGTGTCTCTTAAACACAAACAGAGCTGCCAATCAAACACACACACACACATATATATATATTATACACGCACAACAAAACACATGGAATTTGAACTGAAGAGTTAAACCCCTCTCTCAGAGATCTGTACCTGACCTAATGTCAGTTGTGGAGCGATTATGCATAAATTGGACTGTTTTCTGAAAGTGAATTTGGTTTTTATTCTCCTGTGTATTGTGACAGAATGAATAAGCATGATTGCAGTCAGTTAGGAGGTGAACAGTGGGAACCACCCACACCCCTTACCACCTGTCCATAACAGTAGGAAATGCGGCAGCCAATTTGTGCATAACAAGGTCTCATAAACAGCAATGTAGTAATGACCAAATAATCCGTTATCCTTAATGAAAGGCTTTAACATTTTCCCTACCATAGATGTTAAGTAAACTGCCTTGTAATAACCTTGGATTAGCTCTGTCTCCCTTTTTAAAATTTATGAATGACATTAGTTGGTCTCCGGTCTTCTGTCATCCCCGTCTATACAGATTGTATTCATCTCCTTCTCATGTTCTGGGATTTTAGGCTTGAGCAGTATGAGTTGATGACACTTACTGCAGATTTGTTTGCCCAGGTCAACACTTGGTCCTCAAAATTTTACATCTCGCAGGAAAGGCAAAGTCGTGTGGGGTCCAGTTAGCTCAGCTGTTAGAAAGTAGTGCTACTAGAGAATTGGGGAGGAGGTGTTAAAAGTTTTCAAAAGAGGAAAGCATCCCCAACCCAATGCATATGTGCCCATTGTCATTTTTGTGGCACCGGTATCCATGTCTTGCGAATGTCCTGCCATCAAGAGGCGAGACACTTCATTAACAGATTTAAACCAGACTCCCAGAATGCAATTGGCAGGCTGATCTAAATTTAACAGTTCCTGCGCGAGTTTGTCCCTGGCTTGGGAAACTCGACGGTGAAAGGGAGACGGGAAATGCCTTCTCCAGAAGGTAAGTGCCTTTTATAACACTCCTTGTGGACCAAAAATGCAGGATCACAGCCAAGCTCTCCCACATCCTCAAGCCCCATTCACCAACCTCTCCCCTCCCGCAATGGTCTCTCTCTTTTTCCCACCCAATCACTGATCTCCAGCCTTCCCCTCCCTCCCTAGTCGTAATCTCCAACCTTTCCTCCTCACAATTGCCTCACTTTTCTCCCCACTCTGAAGCTCTGACCTCTGACCTTTGCCACGCCCCAAAGCCTCAATCTCTGATATTCACCCCACCCTGCATGATGGGCTCTCACACTACCCATCTGCCCCCACCCCCCAGTCCTGATCAACAACACTTCCCCAAAAAGCCCCAATTTCTGGCCTTATCCCCTATGATTGCTTCTCTCTTCTCCACCCTTCCCAGGCTCTGATATAAAGAACAAAGAACAGTACAGCACAGGAACAGGCCATTCAGCCCTCCAAGCCTGCGCCGATCTTGATGCCTGCTTAAACTAACATCTTCTGCACTTCCGAGGACCGTATCCCTCTATTCCCATCCTATTCATATATTTGTCAAGATGTCTCTTAAACGTCGCTATCGTACCTGCTTCCACCACCTCCCCCGGCAGCAAGCTCCAGGCACTCACCACCCTCTGTGTAAAGAACTTGCCTCGCACATCCCCTCTAAACTTTGCCCCTCACACCTTAAACTTATGTCCCCTAGTAACTGACTCTTCCACCCTGGGAAAAAGCTTCTGACTATCCACTCTGTCCATGCCGCTCATAACTATGTAAACCTCTATCATGTCGCCCCATATCTGGCCTCCACCCACCCCATACCCCAACTCGCAATCTTTGGCCTTTCTACCCACAGCCCTTGTCTCCACAACCCCCCTACCCCCACCAAATCCCAAGCTGACATCTGGCCTTCTCTCTCCTGATTGCTAGGGACTGTCTCCAAGGGTCCCAAGCTGTGGCGTCCTGCATCAGGATTTCCCACACAGCATATGAATATCCGAGTTAGGAGCAGAAGTAGGCCATGTGGCCCCTCTAGCCTGCTCCGCCATTCAATCAGATCATGGCTGATCTGTTTGCGTCTCGAATTCCACACTCCCATCTACCCCCAATAACCTTTGATTTCCTTGCCTAACAAGAATCTATCTAACCCCGCCTTAAAAATATTCAATGACCCTGCCTCCACCACCTTCTGAGGCTGAGAGTTCCAAAGTCGCACAATCCTCTGAGAGAAAAAAATTCTTCTCATCTCTGTCCTAAAAGGGCGACCCCTAATTTTAAAACAGTGCCCCCTAGTTCTGGACTCACCCACAAGAGGAAACATCCCCTCCACATCCACCTTGTCAAGACCATTCAGGATCTCATATATGCTTCAATCGAGTCTCCCCTCACTCTTCTGAACTCCAGTGAAAACAAGCCTAGTCTATCCAACCTTTCCTCATAAGACAACCCGCTCATTCCAGGTATCAATCTAGTAAACCTCCTCTGAACCACCTCCAACACAGTCACATCCTTCCTTAAATAAGGAGACCAAAACTGCACGCAGTATTCGCGATGTGGTCTCACCAATGCCCTGTATAACTGAAACATAACATCCTTACTTTTATTTTCAATTCCTCTCGTAATAAAGGAAAGCATTCCATTAGCCTTCTTTATGACTTGCATACTAACTTTGTGTGACTCATGCACTAGAACACCTAGATCCCTCTGCACCTTGGAATTTTGCAGTCATTCTCCGGCCAGCCTGTCAACAGCCGCCAGCGGGAAACTGAAGAAAAGTTTTTTAATAAGGTCCTGCTGTTAAATTTGGTAAGACCTCCACATCCCTAGCCTAGATGGATTCCCTCATAATTTTAAATATTTCCATTAGGTATCCCCTTTAACCTTTTGTGCTTTATGAAGAAGAATCCAAGCTCCAGCACTCTCTCCGCATGCCTCAAGTTCCTCATCCCTGGTACAATCCTGGTAAACCTCCTCTGTACCCTCTCCAAGGTCATGACATCCATCCTAAAGTGTGGTGCCCAGAACTGCACACAACATTCCACCTGAGGCCTAACCAGTGATTTGTAAAGGTTTAACATGACTTCCTTGTTATTGTATTCAATGCTCCTATTTACAAAGCCAAGTGTTTCGTCTTTATGTTGTTTCTGCTTCCCAGATGTTGGAAAGAATCACACTTGCCTTTTGGAAAGTCAGTCTGGTTTATTACAGCACCATGCTTTGTACTGTAGAACCTGATTCTTGTGTTACATATAACATGGCTCCCCAGTGCAACCGTGAATGAGGCCCCCCACTGGAACACTTAAATGTAACAACTAGTTCCTAGCTAATTACTTACTAACACTTTACAGATAGTATAACAATATATACATATATAACACCAAGTATCCCGTACACTTTCTTATCTACGTTATCAATTTGCCCTGCCACTTTCTGAAATTTTTGAATACTGACCCTGGTCTTACACTTCCCCCTCAAAACAGTACCATTTAGATTATACTGCCTCACCATGTTGTTCCTCCCAAAGTGCATCACTTCACATTATCCACATTAAATAGCATCTGACGTATGTGTCTCTCTCTCTGCCTCCTCTCCTCTCTCTCTGCCTTCCCTTCTCTCTTTCTTCATTTCACCAGTCTATGCCCTTCTGAAGTCTGATACTATCCTCTCCACTATTTCCTATGTTGCCAAGTTTTGTATCATCTGCAAACATCAAAATTGTACTCCCTATACCCAAATCCAAGGTATTTACATATAACAACAAAGCAACCCTGGGAGACCCCATTGCTTACTTCTCTTCAGTCAGAAAAACATCCATTCACTCTCTGCCTCCTACCCTTTAACCAATCACATACCCAAGTTACCACCCTCCATTTAATGCCATGTACTACGATTTTCAAAATAGATCTATTATGTGATACTTAATCAAATATATGTACTTGGGTCATTACAGTATAGGCCTTTACAGAGAGACATCTGTAACTAAAACTTTCTTTTAAAAAAATGTAAAACCTTCCGATAATCTTCAGATAACTACCGAAAATACACACCTGCCTAGTTACCCTTTTCTCCAAAAATTCAATTATGCTGTAAACAGAGTAGCCAATGTTGCCCAGCAATGCAAGATATTTATGTTGCTCATAACTCCCCTGACAGGTGTAGCACTGGCTGGAGGGTGTAATTATTATGTGACAAATATCGACGAGTGGTTTCCATTATATAGGAAAGCATAGGAATTTATAATGGAAGTGTGTGCATACTTAAGTGCTGGGAATTTCCTTGAGAATTTTCACAAACTGCCAATGTAACTTAAGAGGAAGATTGGCAGAAATCCCAGAGAGACATATAAATAGAAGTGCCCTGAGGAAATTCCTGGCAAGAATTTATAAAATATTAAAGATTTTATCCCGTGTATTGTGCAGCTGGTCTGCCTCATTTTGTACACAGGATATGTGTCCGTCACAACTTTGGCACTTGTGGGTGATGTGATCCCATCACCCAGTAGGATCACAGGGGAAAAATTGGATAACATCCAAAAATGGGCACAGGGATCATAATGCACGATTAACCAGCGCCCATTGCTTCGATGCAGGCAGTACGCAAACTTTGTGCACGTGGTGACACACCAGACACAAGGAGCCTGCAGCCAGGGCAGGGGGTATTGGTGGTGCTGATGCCAGGTTGCTGGGGGGGCAAGGTCGCACCTGGGTTCTGCTGCAGAGGATTCAGATGAGGACTTCAATGGGGCAGCCTACAGAGGAAGACTGATGGGTGTGCACACTAAAATGGTGCATTGGCGGGCCTGCCAGCAAGGCTGTGGTCAATGTCAAGGAGCATGGAGGAGTCTGGCACGACCTTGGCACAAGGCTTTACACAGAGCTTGGAACCCATCCTTTCCAGTGTGAAGTGGTGGCTAGTTCCATGAGAATACTTGCGGACACATCCTTGATGCAGCATCTGATGGATGACATCTCACCCTCCATTGCAGAACAAGCAGAAGCTACCCAATGTTTGGGTGCTCAGACTGAAGTTATGCAATCTCTGCTTGTTGTCATGTAAGCTCGGACTGCTTTCATTCAAGCTCAGAAAATACAATAACAGCATGAATGGACATTGATAAATTTCAATTCTTTAGAATGTTTCTAAACATTGCATGCACAGGTACGCATATGTTTGAAAGACAGGGCAAGCAAGTCAAAAAGGAGAATTACAAGTTAAATATTGAGGTAGCTGCAGGTTGTAAAATTAATTTGACTACAGAAACAATCCATTGATGCCCACAATCACATATACACAATTACCACAGATAAAATTAAGGTTGATTGCCCATGTTGAGGCTTCACACATGATTTTTAAATGTTAAGTAATACTGCAAGATGGACAGTCAGAAACCATGAGGTCACAATTCAAGCTGATTATAAAGCTATCTAAGAATTAGCTGACAATTCAGAGGATTTTCCACAGATATCCATTTTGGGTAAATTTAAGTTGGTTGTGTAATTTAAAGGATATATTAAAGCTAATACATGAATGCACATCAGTAAGCAATGTAAATCTACCCACCTTTCACAAGATCCTTTGAAATGTCTTGCATTAAGGCACTATGGAAACAGATGATATATGCAATCAAAATTGTGCTGCATTTGAAAGTTTGTTGGTTTGTTTAAGAGCAAGCAAATTCATTTGGGCATTTAAAAAATATTGTATCTGTTGCTATTAAGTAAACAATGCAATCTGGTTTCTACTTTTTTTTTGCCAATTGTGTTATTGCCCAGCCATTCAAATCTCAGAGAAACTTATTACACAACCTTGGAACACAGTAGGAGTTTAGAATGCAAGTACATGGGAAAACAACTGTGGACACACTTCACAAAAGAAGCATTACCCTTGTGGTGTGAAACAAGGCACTAAATATTGAATACTTCTTCTAGGACAAGTGTGGGATTCTCTTTCTCCTGCCAAAGGGCAGCATTTTCCAGATCCAGCACAGCAACTTTCTCCTCCAACTCCTTGATTTTTTTTCCCGATGTTTTTCTGAAATGAAAAAAGGCTTAGCTTTAGGAATCAAGCCCAAACCCTTCTCACAACAGGTTATGAACATTTCTCTCCTTGTCCTATTGACTTCAATACCACAAAGTAGCCTGGCTGGGGCTAGAGTTAAGATCCCTATGAATTTACAGTAACTTAGTTATCTAGGACTGGATAATTAGCTTAACACCTCAATATATTGCTGAAAATAGACATGTTGTCGAAGGACAATCCGCAAGAATACCAATGTAAGCTTTTGAAATTTAAACCAGACAGCTTTACTCGGATTGGTCAAGGCATTGCCCTGAGGAATGAACCAGCGAATGGCTGTCACTTATTTTGTTTAGCTGAAACAGGCGTAATGTTTGTATATAATTTTTCTGTCTGCAAAGAATAGGGGGGCCCTGTGTATTAATATATGTAGCTTCCAGTACACGCAAATGTGCCACACTGCAAGCCCTTTTGACAATCTTAAATTGGTTGTCAGCGTAATTCTTAGCACACTGAGAATTATTTAGCAAATGTTATCCAATCGTGGAATCACATTTAATGTTGGACACTGTGTTTTGAGTTTTGCAAGCATAGGCTGCTAGGGTATGGCCTGTACCTTGCCTGTTGTAAACAGCAGAAGGGACATGTTGTTTGATACGATCCACCAGTCTTTGGGACGTACGGCCTATATACCTAACATCACACTGCATTGAAATTCATATATCACATTACTCATTTGTTTCATTGGCAGGACGTCTTTTTGGCTTGATGGCAGCATCCTGTTAGTGGCAAACACCACACGTGTTGCTACTGTATAGTAGCAGTGTGAAACAGTTAGCTTTACCTGTTGCTCAAATTTTTGGGATACATTACCCTTCCAGGATAATTTGAGGTAGAGTGGGCACTTTTTCAGGGCTGAAAATACAGCCTTAGGCCCATTCATAAGTTTGCTGCCATCACAGCTCCGGATACCAGTGCACAAAAGAATTTGTGGAATGGCACAGTAGTCCAGAAATCTGCCCTCCAACGCATTGCTGAGGCACTGCTCCTTGGGAGTGGCAGTGGCTCCATGCAGTATGAGCATGCTGTCCACTCTCAGGATAACAGCATTCATGTTCTCCCCACTGCCACTACTCCAGTGCCCATGCTGCTGCTTGTCAACCAGCCACCCAAACTGTTGCCACCCACGCCGAGATGGTGCAGTCTGCAGAAGGGCCTTCTCGGCTGAGAACTGCAGGAGATCATCCTGCAAGGTCTTTTGCAGTCTTCTCCACTGAAAGTCAGCAGCCTTCCATCAGCAATGGTGCAGCCACTGGGGTAGCACTATGTAGGCGCACTAGGACAGAAAAAGGCATACAGAAGACAGGCACTAATGGAATGCACAAAAGTGATTCGTTGTCTTTTGAATGGAATATTCGATGGTTTAATTTATAAATTTAGGTTAGGACGTTTGTTTTGAGGTGGCTTTTATTTTCGTGTTGTGGCCAAGAAAACGCTGTATGGTCAGTGACAGAGGAAGGAAAAGGGGCTGGATTTTATAAGCTCGCTGCCAAAAATGGCGGTCCACCCGCACGGACCGCACATTGCGGAGCCACCATGATATTCAGCACGACGGCTCATTTAAATGGCCAGGGTATCCGCCCATCCCGATGACATGGAGGGGGCAGGCGGTCCGTCTCTGGCAATGGCACCAGGTACCATTACACAGGTGCCAATGCCATTTTTAAATGGCTTTGAGCCCTACATCTCAATTTGCATATTTAAAGGAATATTAATTTAAAATAGATATGAAAAAATTAAATAAATGTTTCTAGCCCCTCTCCCACCCCCCAATAACCATATAATGCATTCCTTGCCCTCTTCCCCTCCCAAATACTTACCTTGTGAACCTGAACTAGACCCCCTCAAAGTCCATAAACTATGCAGTTTACCCCTTCCCACCATCCCCTACACCAATCAGATTAGTTTGACCCCACTCTCTCCCCTCCTGCACTGAAATAGTTACCTGCTCCCCCCTCCCCACCAGTGTCCCACATCAGATCTCCAAATGGGTATCCGAAGGCAGGGGAA